>NC_090372.1:199424884-199731236 GCF_036365525.1 Heterodontus francisci
AATTCAAACCAGCACATTGATTCACGTTGAAATTGTTAATCCACTTCTGTTCCCCATTTGAACCTTTCCCCTCGAGCCTAGTTTAAGCTTGTTTTTTTTTTTGCCTGCCCAACCTCTCAGTTAATATTGTCGTTCTCCCTCCTCACCCCTTCTAAGTTAAAATTGGAATTTTCCTTCCTCCACAATCCCAAAACAATGTTCCAGGCGTTTTACCTCAAATCACCACTATCAGCTTTTTCCCTTTTCACTCTCTCCATTATTGCCACCCATTTTTTCCTTCCTCATTCTCCTTCTGACTTCACAGCTGCACTTGCATCACTGCTGCCACTATTAGGGATGGGGATAGGCCTTTGTTACTGTATTACCACCAGAAGAAGGAATGCATACTCTGCATACTCGGGAAGTGTTACTGAAGGAAGAAGCATATATCGCCATTCCCAATGGCTGAAATGTGAGCTTACACTTTGATCCTGGGAATAAAAGTGGATATACGGCTTGTACCCATGTATACCCTAAGTTACACTCCTTCTTATTCTTCTTTGGCCTCCTTGTCTCAAGAGACAATGGGTAAGCGCCTGGAGGTGGTCAGTGCTTTGTGAAGCAGCGCCTGGAGTGGCTATAAAGGCCAATTCTAGAGTGGCAGACTCTTCCACAGACGCTGCAGATAAAATTGGTTGTCGGGGCTGTTACACAGTTGGCTCTCTCCTTGCACTTCTGTCTTTATTCCTGCCAACTGCGACTCACCACACTTTAGCCCCGCCATTATGGCTGTCCACCAGCTCTGGCGATCGCTGGCAACTGACTCCCACGACTTGCAATCAATGTCACAGGACTTCATGTCGTGTTTGCAGACGTCTTTAAAGTGGAGACATGGACGGCCGGTGGGTCTGATACCAGTGACGAGCTCGCTGTACAATGTGTCCTTGGGGATCCTGCCATCTTCCATGCGGCTCACATGGCCAAGCCACCTCAAGCGCCGTTGGGTCAGTAGAGTGTATATGCTGGGGATGTTGGCCACCTCGAGGACTTCTGTGTTGGAGATACGGTCCTGCCACCTGATGCCAAGTATTCTTCGGAGGCAGCGAAGATGGAAGGAGTTGAGACATTGCTCTTGGCCGTCATACGTTGTCCAGGCCTCACTGCTGTAGAGCAAGGTACTGAGGACATAGGCTTGAAACACTCGGACTTTTGTGTTCCATGTCAGTGCGCTATTTTCCCACACTCTGTTGGCCAGTCTGGACATAGCAGTGGAAGCCTGTTTAAAAGGACTCGAGCGAAGACTTTCCTCACTAGGCTGAGCAGGGAGATTCCACGGTAGTTGTTGCAGTCACCGCAGTCACACTTGTTCTTATAGAGGGTGATGATATTGGCATCGCGCATGTCCTGTGGTACTGCTCCCTCATGCCAGCACAGGCAAAGCAGTTCATGCACTGCTGAGAGTATAGAAGGCTTGGCACTCTTGATTATTTCGGGAGTAATGCCGTCCTTTCCAGGGGCTTTTCCGCTGGCTAGAGAATCAATGGCATCACTGAGTTCTGATTTTGTTGGCTGTACGTCCAGCTCATCCATGACTGACAGAGACTGGGCGGCATTGAGGGCGGTCTCAGTGACAACATTTTTCCTGGAGTACAGTTCTAGGTAGTGCTCCACCCAGCGGTCCATTTGCTTGCTTTGGTCAGTGATTTTGTCCCCTGATTTAGACTTGAGGGGGTCGATCTTCCTGATGATTGGCCCAAAAGCTCTCTTAATGCCATCATACATTCCTCTGATATTTCCGGTGTCGGAGGCCAGCTGAATACGACTGCATAGGTGTTACCAGTAGTCATTTGCACAGCGCCTAGCTATTCTTTGTGCAGCGTTTCTGGCTACTTTAAGTGCTATGGATGCTAACTCACTGGGGGCTTTCTTGTAGTTCGACAGTGCAATGCACTTAGCAGCTATGACAGGTTGCAGCTCTTCAAAGTGAGATTGAAACCAGTCTGCATTCTGCTTGTCATGTTTGCCAAAGGTGGTCATTGCTGAGTCATAGATAGCTTCTCTGATGTGGGCCCACTTGGTCTCTGCATCCCCTGTAGGAGTGTTTTGAAGGGCTTTTTCAAGTGAATTTAGAAACTTCTGTAACAGCTGTGGATAAGAAATTCTGTTAGTGTTGGTGCGCGGGCGGCCCTTCTGCTTGGAATGATGCAACTTCTTTGGTTTGAGTCTAACCTTGCCGCACACCAGGGAGTGGTCGGTGTCACAGTCCGCACTGTGGAAGCTGCGTGTGATTTGAACGCTGTTTAAAGAGGCTCGCCTTGTGATGAATAGGTCCAGCTGGTGCCAACGACGTAATCTTGGGTGTCTCCATGAAACCTGGTGACAGGGTTTAGTGTGAAAGAACGAGTTGGTGATGCAGAGGTTGTGATAGGCACACAACTCCAGCAGTCTCTGTCCATTCTCATTCATCCTTCCAATGCCATAGCGCCCAAGGCAGGAGGGCCATGAGTCATGGTCGGCCCCAACCCTGACGTTAAAGTCCCCCAGCAGGAACAAATGTTTGGTATTAGGAATGCTAATAATGATATTATGGAGTTCCTCGTAGAACTGGTCTTTAACTTCAGGTGGGGAGCAGAGTGTTGGAGCATAGATGCTGAGTAGGTGTACTAGGTCAGAGGCGAGCAGTCGGATGGACAGTATGCGTTCCGAGCCATTTAAAGGTGGCTCTATCATGCTGAGCAAAGAGTTTCTGATGGTGAAGCCCACTCCATGCTGTCTTGGTAGAAGGTGCAGTCTTGCTCTCTTAGAAATCCACTCACAGGGAGGCGTGTCTGCTGAAGTGCTGCAATGTCCACATTGAGTCTGCTGAGCTCGTTGTTAAGGATGGCGGTCTTGCGAGAGTTGTGTTGAGCCAGCGACCAGCAACACCAACAGCAATACTCAGCTCCCAGTGGAGGAAAATGGGTCGATCGCTAAGACTTAAATCGGATTAATCGGATGGACCCGCAGGGCGGCAAGGGACCGGCTTTCCTCGCCAGGCGGCAGACTGTGAGCCAGGATCCTGACACTGGCCAGAGTGCTTTTCCTAGGCCCTAAACCTCTGGATGGTGACCACGAGCTCAGCGTCAGCCTGGAGGACACTGACATCGAGGAGGACGTCCTCGCACCCTCTTCCCCCCCGCACCACCTTCCCCCCCGCACCCCCTCCCCCTTGCACCCCCATCCCCCCACCCCCTCCCCCTTGCACCCCTCCCCCCTCACACCCCTTTCCCCCTCGCACCCCCTCCCCTCTTTCCTCTCCCTCCATGAAATCGCAAAGTTTACTTGTTAAGACCCCTGCTCAGGGATAGGAGCTAACCACCCTACTGCCTTGTGGGAATCTTGGGAGAGACCAAGGCTAAGGGACTAAACCCTAACAGAAAATCTGGAGCGGAACCCCTACGGAGGTCATATGTCACCTTTGGCATGTTTCCGGCTGTTCCTGCAGCCATACCAGTGTCAAACATCGTGCTCTGCACTCCTTTGGACCCCACTAGGAAGGCCGAGAGGGGGGTTTTGACGCTTGAGCAATTCACAACCTCCAAACATTCCACCCAGGCATGTGCCATGGAGAGGTCACTCCATAGTCGCCTCACAACGACCAAAACAACAGGGAAGACAGCAGTTACGGGTTATAAGTCCAGCTCAATTGGAGTAGAGATTGGGCGCCACAGGTTGCCTTTGTCGGTGGGAGAGGTCGTCGCATCTCACTGGACTGTTATCGCCTGCCTCAAACCGGGCAGCCCCCAGCCAGAAAGGATCTGTCCTGCCACAGTCCACCTGCTTCAGTGGGTGCTTGGAGCTCAGGGTCATTGCCTGACAAGTGGACTGTAACACTGGACCAAACAGCACGACAAAAAAAAGGAAAGAAGGTACCAGCCCTTCGTTTTGCAAGCTGGAACGTCAGAATTATGTGTCCTGGCCTGTCGGAAGACCTTACACAAATCAAGTTACACTCCAGCTGATATAAATATCCACAGAGACATCGAAAGAGAACTGTCATCATAATAGCTTCATCCTAACTATGTACAGAAGATTGCATATATATTTAGCATTACAATTTTGTCTTTGAAACCGTCAAGAAGGCATTTTTGCTCCTCTGATTCGAAAAGAGGTAAAGGGTTTTTATTTCATATAAAATATATTTCAATCATGCAAAATTCCATTGAGAATGGATCCAACAATCCTTTATTTTGGGCTGGCACCTTTCCCAGTGCTAACCTCTGGATGCATTACAGTGTTATGCTAATTCTAGTTTAAATAGCAAAATAATTGCATTGATTAGTTTGGTCCTCGGTGGACAGAAACAATAAATTTGCATTTGAATAAGGCATTATGCTAGTGCTGACACCAGGACAGAATCTAGAAATCAAGCTGAACAGCATCAGAACATCAAAACAGGAGTCAGCATTCAACACCCCGAGCTTGTTCTGCCATTCTGTTAGATCAGAGCTGATCTGTATTTCAACTCCATCCACCTACTTTTGTTCCACAACCTAAAGGTCTGCAAAGGAAACCCGACCCGAGCCCGAATGCCGGAAGCGGAAGTCCGACCCGAACCTGACACGTCATCGGGTTTGGGTCGGGCGCGGGTCGCACTTCCAGGTCCGGCATTCGGGCTGGGGTCGGGTTTCCTTTGCAGACGTTTACCGCAGTCCTTAATACCCTTGCCTAATAAAAATCTATCAATCTCAGTCTTGACCCAACCTCAACAACATTCTATGTGAGAGATTTCTACGACCCTTTGTGTGAAGAATTGCTTCCTGATATCACCTCTGAATGTCTGAGCTTTGATTTTAAGGTCTCACACAAACAATCTAAAATAACTTCCCTCTCCGGGACACAGTTGGAGGAATGACTGATGTCAAGTTGGTGTTAATGCTACATAGCTGAAGTCAATAAAGATTTCAGGTAACTCCTCAATTCTATCAATGAGACAAAGGCATTCTCCCCAATGTCCTGGTCAATGTTTATTCCTCGACCAACACATAAAAACACATTAACTCGTCATTGCCACATTGCTGTTTGTGGAACCTTGCTGTATGCAGATTGTCTGCCACATTTCCTACATTACAACAGTGACTACACTTGAAGAGTACTTCATTGGTTATAGGACATTGCAAGATCATAAAAGGTGCTATGTAAATGCAAGTCTGTCTTTTTTTATCTTTACAACCTGTCATCACTGAATGTTCAAGAATTCACAAGGCCTGTACACTGAGCCTGACAGCCCTCTGATGAACACACAGAGGCCTTCAGAGAAGAATACTAGGCAGTAATTATGAGGAGGTAAGAACAATAATGACGTAAGCCATTGAGCTCTGCACCATTGCTGATATATATATATCATTTAAATTGCCATTTTCTTTTTCTACGATAAGTTGCACAAGACTCTGACTCACAAAGTTGTGCACTTTAATATATAATGCTCATCACACTGCAGCTGCTTTATCGTATATTCATGCATTCCTCCAAAGCCTTTAACTTGATTGCAATCATAAAAAATTGCATCAAATTGCTGAGTATGCCACTTATTGATGTGATGCTGAAATAAACTTAGGGCCAAATTTGTGAATCCAGTGCCCACATACTTGAATGAAATAAAAAATTTTTTAAAAAACAGAAAAAACTGGAAATACTCGATGACCTTTCATCGGAACATTGACCTGAAACGTTGGGCTGAATTTTACCAAATGATGCGAGGTTCCAACACTGGCATCATTTGCAGGTCGCACTGCCGGGTGGTGGGACTCCTGCGGAAATCTTCCACTGTCCAGCCAGTTAGCATCCTGCTGGCGGGGGAGCAGGCCAATAACGGTAGTGGGGGGGGCGGGAGGTAGTGCCGGCAGGAAGGTTAACGGCACCATTTTTAAAGGCCAGTCTGCAGCCTTCATACAGGATATAGACATTGTAGGGGGCAGAGGAAGGGGTGCAGCAAAAGAGAACTTGTGTAGAAATGGTTGCAGTGAGAGGAAGGGTGGCTCCACATTTCAGTGACGTCTCCTGCAGGCGGCGAGGGAACGGAGAGAGGTCCTGTTCCCAGTAGTTGGGAAGAGGAGGCAGCAAGCGTGACGAAGAGGGCCTGGCTGGAGATGGCTGAGGAAGTTAGCAGCCACGGGGTGGTCACATGAACATGGGTGCACTGCTGGAAGCACGTTAATGATTTAGCGAGGTCTGGCAAGGTGAGTGGCATGCATGATGGCCAGGTAGCAGCCCTGCATGCCTTCTATGGTGGCCAAGAAATGCAAAGCGAGGTCAGCAACCCATGCACAGGGACTCACCAAGGACCACTGTGTACAATTAGGTGCAAAGTTGTTTCACACCGTGATCAGTCAGAGGTGCTCACTGCAGTGACAAGGATGAATGACTATTTGAAACAGGCCTCCTAGTGGCATGAGGAGGGCCATTTAAAGTGGCGCAGTCTGACGAGCATAGCTGAGCCAGGAGAGCTGTGTAACACTGTATTTCTGTCGTTGCAGGAGAAGAGAGCTAATATTGTTAGGGAATGGAGAGCATGGAAGCTAGTGCATCCTTCATTGCTGTAATAATGCTGATGGAGGAGGAAGCAATGGAGATTGGATGGGTTGCAGCAGGCTAACCTGTCACAAAGAGCAAGGCATAGAGTCATAGAGTCAAAGAGTTATACAGCACAGAAACAGGCCCTTCGGCCCATCGTGTCTGTGCCGGCCATCAAGCACCTAACTATTCTAGTCCCATTTTCCAGCATTTGGCCCGTCGCCTTATATGCTATGGCGTTTCAAGTGCTCATCTAAATACTTCTTAAATGTTGTGAGGGCTCCTGCCTCTACCACCACTTCAGGCAGTGCATTCCAGATTCCAACGACCCACTGGGTGAAAATTTTTTTCCTCAAATCCCCTCTAAACCTCCTGCCCCTTACCTTAAATGTTATTGACCCCTCTGCTAAGGGAAAAAAGTCTCTTCCTATCTAACCTATTAATGTCCCTCATAATTTTGTATACCTCAATCAGGTCCCCCCTCTTCCTTCTCTGTTCTAAGGAAAACAACCCTAGCCTTTTCAGTCTCTCTTCATAGCTGAAATGCTCCAGCCCAGACAACATCCTGGTGAATCTCCTCTGTACCTGTAATTACCTGGTCTATCCCTGCTACCCTTCTTGAATAATTATACCACATTGACTGTCCTCCAGTCCTCTGGCACCTCTCCCGTGGCCAGAGAGGATCTGAAAATTTGTGTCAGAGCCCCTGCTATCACCTCTCTTGCCTCACACAACAGCCTGCGATACATCTCATCTGGGCCTGGGGATTTATCAACTTTTAAGCCCACTAAGGCATCTAATACTTCCTCCCTTTCAAGTATATCACAATCCCCCTCCCTGATCTCTACACCTACATTGTTGTTCTCCACAGTGAAAACAGATGAAACATAATCATTTAAAACCTCACCTATGTCCTCCGGCTCCACACACAGATTGCCACTTTGGTCCCTAATGGGTCCTACTCTTTCCCTGGTTATCCTCTTGCCCTTAATATACTTATAAAACGCCTTAGAATTTTCCTTTATATTGACCTCCAATGATTTTTCATGTCCCCTCTTCGGTCTCCTAATTACTTTTTTAAGTACCCTCCTACACTCCTCTAATGCCTCCGCTGTTTTCAGTGCTCTGAATCTGCCATAAGCATCCTTTTTTTTCCTGATCCAATACTCTATATCCCTTGACATCCAGGGTTCCCTGGACTTGATGGTCCTACCTTTGACCTTAATGGGAACATGTTGGCTCTGAACTCTCACTATTTCCTCTTTGAATGCCTCCCGCTGGCCTGACGTAGACTTTCCTACAAGTAGCTGCTCCCAGTCCACTTTGGCCAGATCCTGTTTTATCAAATTGAAATCGGCCTTCCCCCAATTCAGTACCTTTATTTCTGGCCCGTCTTTGTCCTTTTCCATATCTTAAATCTTACAGAGTTATGGTCACTATCCCCGAAATGCTCCCCCACTGATACTTCTAACACTTGTCCAGCTTCATTCCCTAGGATTAGGTCCAGAACTGCCCCTTCTCTTGTAGGACTTTCTACGTACTGGCTCAAAAAACTCTGCTGTATGCATTTTAAGAATTCCTCCCCCTTTAAGCCTTTTGCATTAAGACTATCCCAGTTGATATTAGGTAAGTTGAAATCCCCTACTATTATTACCCTATTATTTTTACACCTCTCTGAGATTTGCCTACATATCTGTTCCTCTATCTCTCCCTGACTGTTTGGAGGCCTGTAGTACACGCCCAGCCAAGTGATTGCCCCCTTTTTGTTCTTAAGTTCTACCCATATGGCCTCATTTGAGGAACCTTCTAAGATATCATCCCTCTTTACTGCAGTAATTGACTCCTTGATCAACAGTGCAATACCACCTCTTTTAACCCCTCCCCTATCACGCCTGAAGATTTTATACCCTGGAAATATTGAGTTGCCAGTCCTGCCCCTCCCTCAGCCATGTCTCTGTGGTAGCAATAATATCATAATCCCATGTGCTAATCAATGCCCTCAATTCATCTGCCTTATTGGTAATGCTCCATGCATTAAAGTATATGCAATCCAGCCTTGCATTTTTCACTTGTGCCTTAAGAGATCTATATTTGCTCTACCTTCCAGACTGATTCAGTTTTGGCTGTGCCTCACCCCCTACTGTACCTCCACTCTTTATCCCATCCCCCTGCCAAATTAGTTTAACCCCGTCCCCCAACAGCACTAGCAAACCTCCCAGCAAGGCAGATGGGGAGCCCAGAGAGAGTGAGAAAAGCAATGGTCACGGGCGCACAACATTCTCACAGATATTAACAGTGGTGCCGCTGTAGCACACGATGACCACGTGAAGTTCAGGATCAAGGACAGGCAGGAGGAAGTGGGTGGTCACATGTTGTTAACAGCACTCCTGTCTCTCCCGCAGAGCCACTAGCGGATGAGGCAATGGCGTGGGCATCCAAACCACCTGAGACCTCAGAGCAGGAGCTGCCAAATGAGGACGCACCATCACATCAGCCCAGCTCTCCCTCCATCAGTGCAGATACTCTCATATCATTGATGTGCATTTACGATGGGTACCACGGCACAAGCACAGGAGCAGATGTCAGAGGCAGTGACAGCCATATCCCATCCCTTCCAGAGGATTGAGGACAGGCCAAGCAATGCTCAGCTTCCCGCAGATGCTACGAGAGCAGTAGTATGAAATGTGTGGACATCTGTCAGAGTGCCCAGAGGCTGTTCAGTCCCATGTGCAGATGATGGAGGAGTCCATCACTGCCATGGGTGGTGCCGTGTCTCTGGTGTATGATCGCATGGCCTGCTCCATTGAGAGGGTGGTGACCCTCATGGAGAGCCACATGCGGTATACCACCTAGTGTATGCAGGAGATGCACATTGGTCATCACAATATGGCCTCATCCTTGAGAAGTATTAAGCGTGGGGTTGGCGAGAAGGCCCAGAGTTGCATGGACCCATTGCCCGGTTTTGTCCCATTTCAGTTCAGATGAAAGGTCATCGACCCGAAACATTAACTCTGTTTCTCTCTCCACAGATGCTGCCAGACTTGTTGAATGTTTCCAGCTTATATTTTGGATTTCCAGCATCTGCAGAATTTTGCTTTTGTGTTGTTGCATCTTGTATCTCAGCTAGTTCCTGTTACTGTGTTTTAAGGAGCATCGTTTTAGTGACTGGGAAAGGTGAATGGTAGATCAGTCCAGGTCAATTGGTGATGCCCTCACCTCTGGGTCAGATGGTGATAAATTTGAGTCCAACACAATGAGTACATCATTTCAGTCAAAGTTCTAGTGCCATTCTGAGGGAACTTTCAATTGTCAGAGGTGCAGCTCTTCAGATGAAATGTTAAACTGTGATCTAGTTATTCAGATGGAAATTAAGGATCCACTATTCAAAGAAACATGGGGCAAATATTCCTTCCTCAACCAATGGCACCAAAAAAAAATCATATTATTCATCTCATTGCTGTTTGTAGGACTCGGTCAGTGCAAAATGACTGCCACGTTGACTTACAAATCTACTGTTGCTGAACTCCAAAATTCATCTGCTGTGTGAGGCACTCTGACACATTACAATAGAATGTAATTGCGAATGTTTCTTCCTGTAACTTGCTCTTTAAAATATCATAGTCTGAGATTAAGCCATTCTGTTCACAACCTTGGTGTCACATTTGACCCCAAGATGAGCTTCCGACTTTGTATTTGTGCCATCACTAAGACTGCCTATTTCCACCTCCATAACATCGCCTGGCTTCGCCCCTGTCTCAGCTCATCTGCTGCTGCCAAAATCCTAGTAAACAAAACAAAAGGCGGTTTGCCAAATAACTTTTGCATAAAAATATTGCTCCAGCAAGCTATTCACAGAAGTGCCTAAGAAAACTAATAGTGACTGCCAGTTTCTGGATCATTTCAGCATTGTAGATTAGACTGGCACTTGTTCTAATTGTGAAACCACTTCCTGAAAACTTCACAGTATAGGTGACGGCCACTCGGCCCCTCGAGCCTGCTCTGCCATTCAATAAGATCTCGGCTGAACGGATTGTAACCTCGACTCCACATTCCCACTAATCCAGATAACCTTCCACCCCCTTGCTTATCAAGAATCTACCTCTTTCGAAAAAATATTCAAAGACTCTGCTTCCACCGCCTTTTGAGGAAGAGAGTTCCAAAGACTCATGACCCTCTGAGAGAAAAAATTTCTCCTCATCTCTGTCTTAAATGGGCGACCACTTATTTTTAAATAGTGACCCCTAGTTCTAGATTCTCCCACAAAGGGCAACATCCTTTCCCCATCCACCCTGTCAAGACCCCTCAGAATCCTATATGTTCAATCAAGTCACCTCTTACAAACTGCATCATATATATGTTGGATTAAAATAGAACTGGATCCTTGTCTATATAGATTGATGAACCTGATAAAGAACTCTCCCTGCTCTAGTTTTAGTCTTCTCCCTTGCTCTCCTGAAGACACTCACTCTTGCTGAGCAACACTTTGGCCCCTTTGTTAATTCGTAAAGTTGGCTATTTTTCATGTGTCGACCTAAATAGCCAGGGGTCGATTTTTGTTCGTGGCACCAATCGGGTGAATGGCGCCTGGGGCAATTGTTCTGCCTCCCCAGTGACATGATTTTTGTGATTGAGGCTCATTTGAGGTACTGAATGCCAGCACTAAGCACAATAATTGCAGGCAACTTGCCATTTGGAAGGGCAGGAAACCCAACTGCTTCTTAAAGTCAGCCTGCAGCTCTTAAAGGGAAGGTGACATTTTCAGTGTTGCTTATTGGCATTACTGTGCCAGGCAGCTCGAATTTCAGATATTACTGTGGAGGTCTTCATGGTGCAAGTGAGAATCAGGAGGCAGGTCCTGTTCTTCAAACAGGTGATGGATGCCCCAGCAAATTAGTCAGGTGCAGTAGGTAGAGATGACAGTACTGGCCAATGCCAGCAACATAGCTCCTAAGATCTGGACCAGACAAAGTGCAATGATTTTGCCAGGACTGTCATGGTAAGACTGCTCTTCGCATCGATCTTAGCCAACAACAGTTCTGCAAAGCTAAACTTTAGCCCCAGCACATCCTTCCCTCTACCACTTCACAACCCATTAACAGAGCACACACTAACCCCCTGCCACTCTTCTTACAGGCGAAACTGGCACAGAATTGGAGAAAGGCCTTAAGAACAGAAGGAAGTCCTGCCACAATACAGATTTTGACCATGATGGAGGATGCACCCATCGATGTCATTAGCAGAAGGAGGATATGCTGTACTGGATGTGGCCACAATAAAACATTCTTTGTGGGCTGTATTGTAGGAAGACACCTTACCTGCACAAACAGCAGATTCATTGCTAAGGACTCCAATAGTCTGTTCAATGATGGCTGTAGCTGACCCATAGCTCTGACTGTAGGGTGGTTTGCCCAGCAACCATGAGTTACTGAGAGAGTTAGGATATCGAGTATGTATGGGATAGCCCTTATCCCCAAGGAGCCGGCCTCTCACTTATTGTGCAGTGGCAAAGAGCAGGGGGAGGAGATGGAGGATTGGCACAAGATAAAAGTTTCATGGCAGCAGCCAGGAAACCTGGCACGGACCTGAATGATGCACTGCTGTGATCACACACCAGTTGGATGTTAATGGAGTGGAATTCTTTGTGATTCATGCAAGTCATGGGCTCATTTGAAGGAGACCGCAGGGTGACATTGTTGCAGTCAACGAGGCCCCAGACTTGGGTAACCTCTACAAATCCATATTGTCTTTATAGGTGTCCGGATTGGGGCGGGGTGTGTGGGGGGATGTAATGAAAGTGGTTGACGTCAGTCACTTGCTTCATGCAAGTTTGAACTGCAGATTGATGTTACTGATATTCCTGTTGCAACATGGAAGGAACCAGAGACAAAAAAGTTCAGAACTTCAAGGAAGAGGAGCAGGACAAACAGGTGGACAGAGTAATGCTGAAAAAAAATCATTTTTGGCAGTGTCACAATCTCAGTGAGACCGTTAACATTAAAATACGAGATACATATGAACATACAAATTAGGAGCAGAAGTAGGCCATTCGGGCCCTCAAGCCTGCTTCGCCATTCAATAAGATCATGGCTGATTTATTTGTGTCTAGAATTCCACACTCCCATCTACCTCCCAATAATCTTTGATTCCCTTGCCTAACAAGAATTTATCTACTCCGCCTTAAAAATGTTCAATGACCCCGCCTCCACCACCTTCTAAGGCAGAGAGTTCCAAAGTCGCACAACCCTGTGAGAGAAAAAAATTCTCCTCATCTCTGTCCTAAAAGGGCGAGCTCTAATTTGAAAACAGTGCCCCCTAGTTCTGGACTCACCCACAAAAGGAAACATCCCCTCCACATTCACCTGTCAAGTTTGGTTTCACAGAGCCACCTGCACCTTCCATTTCTGCCAGGTATTAACAGCTGCCTGGTACATTTGCATCTTCAGCCAGCATTCCTAATGGGCAGTTAACAAACTTGCAAGTTCCAAAAGACATTCAGAGCTCAAAATGGTTAATCTATGCTGTTTAATTTCAGTGATGTGTGCCAGTGTGACCCTGCCCCTGACCCCCTGCCACAGGTGGAAAAGGAATGGCTGGCAGTGATCCCAACAGCTGGAGGGAAGTACCAGTCAGGGCACTGAGGCATTAGTAGGCCTCACAGCCCATACTTTTTCCGACATTCCACCCGATTTCAGCTAAGATCGTGGAAGAGATTTCCTCCCCTAGTTTCACTCTTTCCTACTTTATTTAACATCTCCAACATTACAACAACATTGACTACACTTCAGATGTACTTCATTGGCTGCAAAGTTCTTTGGATGTCCTGAGCTCAGGTGAAAGGTGGTGCATAAGTGCAAGTTCTTTCTATCTTTTTGAGAAACTGAAAAATGATCAAAGGAGGCCAACATGAATGCCACTGGCTTTCAAATTAATGAGCTAGGAAACTACTAACAGAGTGAAATCTGCTCACATCTGAAAGGGGAACATAAATTGTAGGGTTGTAGTGAAGAGAAGGATTTGGTGCCAAGGTGGCTGGGAAAGTGGTCTTCACAGATCTTAAACATGGGCCTAAATGACAGGGTGAACTAGATGGGCTGATTGGCCTTTTCTCATTCATGTGCTGATCCCAAAATGTAGAACTGGTATATCGCGCCTTCCATACCATTCATTCCTGTGTGGTATAGAATCAGCATTCATTCAAAGTGTTTTTGTGTTGTATGTGTTTCTGTGTTAAGGGAAAAATCCCACTCTGTGCAATACTTTGTATTTATCTTGCATGCTTGAAAGATTACAAGCGAACACTGACACCATTGTGTGTGCAACACAAAATAAAATCCAAATTAATACTGCAATTAAGCAAAAACCTACAGATGCCTCACAAAAGAAAGGCATGAAGGGAAGCATTAACAGTGAACGCAAAAGCTCCTTAATCTGAAGTGGAATGAAACATGTTATGACAAAGAAAAGCAAATATTAATAAGATGCAGGTCAATACCTTGCCTGTCAATCAAAGAACTATTTCAAAACACTCCAGAATACAAATGAGATTCGAGTGCAGATTCTGACCCAATTTGGCTTCTGATTTTTATTACAGGTGATAAATGTCTAAGAAAAGTGGAACTTTTTCAAGGAGCAGATAGTAGGGGCCATTGATAAGCATGTCCCTGTCAGACAGGGAAGGGATGGTCATGTGAGGGAACCGTGGTTGACAAGAGAGGTTGAGAGTCTTGTTAGGAAGAAGAAGGATGCGTATATAAAGTTGAGGAAAAAGGGCACAGGCATAGCTCTGGAGGGATACAAGATGGCCAGGAAGGATCTGAAGAAAGGGATTAGGAGAGCTAAGAGAGGGCATGAAAAATGCTTGGCGGGTAGGATAAAAGAAAACCCCAAGGCCTTTTACGCGTATGTCAGAAATATGAGGATGACTAGGGGGACCATAGGTCCGGTCAAGGACAATAGCGGGAGACTGTGTGTTGAGCCGGAAGAGATAAGTGAGGTTTTGAATGAGTACTTCTCTTCGGTATTTACGAATGAGAAGGGGTGTATTACTGAAGAGGACGGTGTGAAACAGACTGGTAAGCTCGAGGAAGTGCTCGTTAGGAGGGAAGATGTGTTGGGGTTTTTGAATAACTTGAAGATAGACAAGTCTCCCGGGCCTGACGGGGTATATCCAAGGATGTTATGGGAAGCAAGGGATGAAATTGCAGAGCCGCTGGCAATGATCTTTTCATCTTCTCTGCTGACGGGGGTGGTACCAGGTGATTGGAGGGTGGCAAATGTTGTGCCCCTGTTCAAGAAAGGGAATAGGAACAACCCTGGGAATTACAGGCCAGTTAGTCTTACTTCGGTGGTAGGCAAGTTGATGGAAAAGGTGCTGAGGGATAGGATTTATGAGCATCTGGAAAGACACTGCTTGATTCGGGACAGTCAGCACGGTTTTGTGAGGGGTAGGTCTTGCCTCACAAGCCTGATTGAATTCTTTGAGCAGGTGACCAAGCAAGTGGATGAGGGTAAACCAGTGGATGTGGTGTACATGGATTTTAGTAAGGCATTTGATAAGGTCCCCCATGGTAGACTTATGGAGAAAGTCAGGAGGCATGGGATAGTGGGGAATGTGGCCAGTTGGATTAAGAATTGGCTAACTGATAGAAGGCAGAGAGTGGTCTTAGATGGTAAATACTCAGCCTGGAGCCCAGTTACCAGTGGCGTGCCGCAGGGATCAGTTCTGGGTCCTCTCCTGTTTGTGATTTTTATTAACGACTTGGATGAGGAAGTCGAAGGGTGGGTCAGTAAATTTGCAGATGATACAAAGGTTGGTGGAGTTGTGGATACCGAGGAGGGCTATTGTCGTCTGCAAAGGGACTTGGATAGGTTGCAGTGCTGGGCTGAAAAGTGGCAGATGGAGTTTAACCCTGAAAAGTGTGAGGTCGTCCATTTTGGAAGGACAAACATGAATGCAAAATACTGGGTTAACGGTAGGGTTCTTGGGCATGTGGAGGAGCAGAGAGACCTTGGGGTCTATGTGCATAGATCATTGAAAGTTGCAACTCAAGTGGATAGGGCTGTGAAGAAGGCATATGGGGTGTTAGCGTTCATTAGCAGAGGGATTGAATTTAAGAGCCGTGAGGTGATGATGCAGCTGTACAGGACCTTGGTAAGGCCTCATTTGGAGTACTGTGTGCAGTTCTGGTCGCCTCATTTTAGGAAGGATGTGGAAGCCTTGGAGAGGGTGCAGAGGAGATTTACCAGGATGTTGCCTGGAATGGAGAATAAGTCTTACGAGGAAAGGCTGAACATTCTAGGCCTCTTCTCATTAGAAAGGAGAAGGATGAGGGGTGACATGATAGAGGTTTATAAGATGATCAGGGGAATAGATAGGGTAGACAGTCAGAAACTCTTTCCCCGGGTGGAGCAAAGCGTTACAAGGGGTCATAAATTTAAGGTGAAGGGTGGGAGATATAAGGGGGATGTCAGGGGAAGGTTCTTTACCCAGAGAGTGGTCGAGGCATGGAATGCCTTGCCCGGGGAAGTTGTTGAGTCAGAAACTTTAGGGACTTTCAAAAGGCTTTTGAATAGGTATATGGATAAAGGAGAATGATGGGGTATAGATTAAATTGTCCTTGACAGAGGACAAAGGATCGGCACAACATTGTGGGCCGAAGGGCCTGTTCTGTGCTGTATGTTCTATGTTCTATGTTCTATAATAGAGCTCAATAAACACCAGAATGGGAAATAATTCATGGCTTAGTGCAACAATACTTACTTTTTCTTTCCTTGGATTTAAAAATAAATTTACATTGTTTTAATAAGCAGAAAAATATTGTTCTCTGATTTTGAAAGGGATTTGTACCATGTGACAGCTTTTTGCAAGCCAACAATTTCTAGTAGGTCATATTGGCAAACACTTAGCTGACTATCAGATTTACCAGTTTACACTGACTGAGATGCTATCATTAAGGAGTTCGCATTTAAGTTATCAAAGACAATAGAGTAATGGGAAATAGTTACCACTATACATGCAAATATTACTAATACAAAAAAGAACACAGTTAAATAAGTTTCAATAGACACATCAAATTAATGGAAGGCCGGAATTTTATGTGGAGGCGGAGGACCTGCCCACCGGCTCAAAAGTCGGGGGAAAGCCCGCCTCCGCTGGGCCTGGAACCTCCACAGCGATTTTATGTGGCTAATGCCCTTAATTGGCTTCGGGCAGGACCTCCGCCCCTCTGAGCAGGAAGTCCCGCCTCCAAGAGCTGCCAATCAGCAAGCCAGCAGTTCCTCATTCTCAGCAGCTCCACTGGGAGCGGTGGCCATTACTGGGCCTGCACCCAGCGTGAAGAACAACATGGATGCCGACCCCAAAAAAGGTAAGTGGGGCTTCGGGCTTCATCGGGGGTGGGGGGAGGTGGGGCCATTCTGGAGCGTGGGGGGGAGAAGCTCCAGCGGGGGCGGCTTGTGCTGCTGTGGAGCCTTCTGCCGGGCACAGGGTGCCTGTTCAGGAGGGCCTCCCCCCCCACACCCGTCCTGCAAGGAGGCCACCCCATATTACAGGGCAGCCTGCTCAGTTGTCGAAGTGCCTGGCTGCTGCTGGTAAAATATCAGCGGTGGAGGGAGGAGGCCTTCAAGTGTCAATTAGGGCCTGAATTGGCCTGGGGTGGGGAAGCTGTTTGCCCTCTACCCCGCTGCTGGTAAAATGGCAGTGGGGATGGGTAGGTGACGAGAACGGCACTCCCCGCTTCCCACTCAACTTTATGACCCCCCCAGTCACACCACCACCCCCCCCCCCACCCACCTCCAGCCTGCTCCCGGCCATATTCCAGTATTTCCAATGTAAATTCCAGCCATAGTTTGGCAATTAATTTCCCCAAAGCCTTGCTTTTTTTCTTTTCAAGGATTTCTCCAATTCCCTTTTGAAAGTTACTATCGAATCTGCTTCCACCACCATTTCAGGCTGTCCATTCCAGACAAAACAACTCGCTGCATGAAGAAATTTCTTCTCATTTTGCCTCTAGTTCTTTTGTCAGTTACCTTTAATTTTCTGGTTTCTGACCCTCTTGCCAATGGGAACTGTTTCTCCCTATCTACTCGATCAAAACCATTAATTTAAAGAGTTAAATATCTCCTTAATCTCTTAGCTGTAAGGAGAACAATCCCAGTTTCTCTAGTCTGTCCACATAACTGAAGTCCTTCATCCCTGGTACCAGCCTAGTAAGTTTCCTCTGCACCGTCTCAAGGCCTTGACATCCTTTTCAAAGTGCGAGGTCCAATAATGGACACAATGGCCAGACTTTCACGCCCCCGCCCCCCACAACAGGAGTGGACTGGGGTGGGGGTGTCGTTCCCGTTGCCTTCCTGCACCCACTGCAATTTTACAAGGAGCAGCAGCGGTGAGAAATGGCCCGCCTGCCCCAGGCCAATTAACGCCCTTAAGTGGCCAGTTAAATGCCACTTAAGGGTCCCCTCCTGCTGCCGCTGGTATATTACTGGCGGGCGGCTCAGGACCCCCAAGAGGCCACCCAGTAAAACCTGGTTGCCTCCTTGCAAGCTGGGGGGCCCTCCTGATCAGGAACCCTATGCCCCACGAGGGCCCCCCAATGGCCCAACTGCCCCCACTGAACTACATTCCTCCACCCTGCCAACCACCCCCGCGCAACCCACATCCCCCTTGTCTTGCCGACGCCCGGCGGTTTGTCCCCAGTGAGGCTGGGGCCAGTGTACCTCTTGCTCGACTCCCTGGATGCAGTCCCAGTAATGGTCACCACTCCAGGTGGCGCTGCTAGGACTGAGAGCTATTGGCCTGCTAATTGGCTGGCAGCTCTTGGAAGCAGGACTTCCTGCCTCAGAGGGGCAGAAGTCCCGCCCGAGGCCAATTAACAGCCTGGGCTATGTAAACTTATGGTGTGGCTCCCAGACCTGGCAGGGGCGGGCTCGCCACTGACTTTTTGGCCCATAGGTGGGTCCTTCCACCCAATGTAAAGTTCTGGCCAGTACTCCAGCTAATCAGTGTTTTATAAAGGTTTAGCAAAGCTTCCTTGCTTTTGTATAAAGCCAAAGATCTCATGTGATTTTTTTTTAACATCCTTCACATGTTGTTCTGCCACCTTCACATTTTGTGTATGTGAAGTTTCATGTCTCTCTGCTCTGCACCCCCTTTAAAGTTATACCATTTAGTTTATCTTACCACTGCTTATTCCTCGTACCAAAAATGCATCATTCTCTCTCATATCCTTTCTGTTTACCAGCAGCTTTCTGTGATACGTTTTCATAATCCACAGCAAAATCAAATACAATCAGATACTGCTTTAAAATCCAAACAATACGTGGGAGCCTTTTTTCCAACAGCGCAATCAAGACCCAAGGTGAAAGTGAATGTGGAAAAGTGGGTTTCTAATAGGAATCATGTTGATTCATAGTTATTTATAGAATTTATTTTCTCCCCTCAATAGGCTGGCAAAGAGTTTAACAAGTGCTCAGCTAATTGGCCATTACTCATGTATGTGCCCTGACAGAAAAAAATCAGCAGAGCAGTTTATTACCAGAACAATCGTCTGATTGATCCTACCCTCGCCCAACATTCATACATACTTCTAACAAGGGTTAGTGAATGGCAATTGCCCTAAAGCAGGATATTGTGACTAACTAGCTGTCTGAGCATATCTATTTTAGCCCATTGATAGGGATAGAACCTGAGAACCTACTGATTTGGATAGTTCAGATACTCAGTGGATAAACAACTCACTGCACCACTGAGGAAGCCTAACAATCCCACTCTAGTGAGAGTTGTTGAGTTACTAAGCACATTTGGCTAATTGTGTTAAAAGCACATTAATCCTAATGCCAAACAACAGGCTGCTCCTTCAGTTTGGCAAGGTGTAAAGGATCTCTCAATCAGACTATCATAGGGAGAAGAATCCAAGATGAAAATTCTACCTTTTTCCTGCATATTTCTATTCTCCCTCACTGATACCATCTTAGCACTTATGACTGATTGCGGGGTGGTTGGGGGGGAGGGGGATGCTAGTGGGGGCAGGGGCAGTTTTAGCTAGTGTTACCTGGTGTTGGGAGTAATGGCCTCAAACTGAGGTCAGTAGCTTTATCACCCTGTTAACCCAATCGAGAAGGCTGGTGACAATTTTGAAAGGGCCTACTGCTGGGTGCCCAAAGACTCATTTTAATGTGCAAGTCAGGTGACCTTGGTTGGAACTGGTCTGAGTATGTGCCACGTTGCACACTCCACCTAGTTCCGTGTGCGATGAGCAAAATTAGTGTCAAATTATTTTTTGTGAGGCCCAAGGGAGCATAAATAATCTCGGTCCTGGGAAACACCCCCTTCTCCGCAATCGTGACCTCATGCCCCCCTACTCCACTGCCACCCCCTCCCTCACCCAATGCATTTGGGGTCATGGAGGCCCAGTAGTAACTAAGGTATGGGAAACTGGCCAGCCCACTCCTCTGATCAGCTGTCCTAAAGTCAAAATCCAATTAGGTTTTTAATTGGGAGAAAAATAATACATAGGTTGACTAAATACATAATTCTAGCACTCTAAAAATCAGATTATGTTCCTACATGTGTGAAAGAAAACTGAGTAGACAAAAACTTTCAAAAGAATAAAACACAGGTCAATTCAGTAAACGATACTTTCAGGCTAAGCACAGATTCAGAAAATATTGGAAATATACTATACGACAGTCACGGTCACTCTCTGCTAGGAATGTCAGCCTTGGGGAAGTTCTGTTCCTCTGTTTGTTTTATTACCTGAAGCTTTCTTTCTTGGCCCTTCCCCTTTCTTTTGTTGACAATAATAACTTGTATTTATAGATCAACTTTAATGTAATAAAATATCTCAAGGTACTTCATTGGAATGAAAAGAAAATTGACATAGAGCCAAAGAAGGAAATTTTGTAACAGACGACTAATTCCTTGGTCAAAGAGTTAGGTTTTAATGAGCATCTTAAAGGAGTGGAGAAAGAGGTGGAGAGGTTTGGAGAAGGAAATTTAGAGCTTAAGGCCTTGATGGCTGAAGGCACAGCCGCCATTGGTGGGGCGAGGGAAGTGAGGAATGCATATAGGGTTCCCAACCCTCCCACTTTGGGGCGGGGTCTACTGGAATGGTCTCCCGAGCAATTTTGTATGGGCAGTTTGCGCATGTCCAGCATTCTGGGAATCATGGTTTGCAACCAAACTGTGTTGTCTGAAACCTGCTAGTCTCCCCATTATTCAGAGACACACCACTTTGCTCCTGACCTCATTACAGCCTTGGTTCAAACATGGACAAAAGAGCTGAACTCAAGAGGTGAGGTGAGAGTGACTGCCCTTGACATCAAGGCAGCATTTGACCGAGTATGGCATTAAGGAGCCCTAGCAAAACTAAGGTCAATGGGAATCAGGGGGAAAACCCTCCGCTGGCTGGAGTCATACCTCGCACAAAGGAAGATGGTTGTGGTTGTTGGAGGTCAATCATCTGAGCTCCAAGACATCACTGCAGGTGTTCCTCAGGGTAGTGTCCTAGGCCCAACCATCTTCAGCTGCTTCATCAATGACCTTTCTTTAATCATAAGGTCAGAAGTGGGGATGTTCGCTGATGATTGCACAATGTTTAGCACCATTAGTGACTCCTCAGATACTGAAGCAGTCCGTGTAGAAATGCAGCAAGACATGTACAATATCAAGGCTTGGGCCGACAGGTGGCAGGTAACATTCGTGCCACGCAAGTGCCAGGCAATGATCATCTCCAACAAGAGAGAATCTAACCATCTCCCCTTGACATTCAACGGCATTACCATCGCTGAATCCCCCACTATCTACATCCTAGGGGCCACCATTGACCAGAAACTGAACTGGAATAGTCATATAAATACCATGGCTACAAGAGCAGGTCAGAGGCTGGGAATCCTGCGGCGAGTAACTCACTTCCTGACTCCCAAAAGCTTGTCCACCATCTAGAAGGCAAAAGTCAGGAGTGTGATGGAATACTCTCCACTTGCCTGGATGGGTGCAGCTCCAACAACACTCAAGAAGCTCGACACCATCCAGGACAAAGCAGCCCGCTTGATTGGCACCCCATCTACAAACATTCACTCCCTCCACCACCGACGCACAGTGGTAGCAGTGTGTACCATCTACACGATGCACTGCAGCAATGCACCAAGGCTCCTTAGACAGCACCTTCCAAACCCGCGACCTCTACCAACTAGAAGGACAAGGGCAGCAAATGCATGGGAACACCACTACCTGCAAGTTCCCCTCCAAGTCACACACCATCCTGACTTGGAACTATATCGCCATTCCTTCACTGTCGCTGGGTCAAAATCCTGGAACTCCCTTCCTAACAGCACTGTGGGTGTACCTACCCCAAATGGACTGCAGCAGTTCAAGAAGGCAGCTCACCACCACTTTCTCAAGGGCAATCAGGGATAGGCAATAAATGCTGGCCTAGCCAGCAAAGCCAACATCCCTGAATGAATATTTTTTTTAAATCACCTGGAATCTCTGTGAGTCCTGAGAGAGAAACTGGGGGAGGGAGAAACATTAATTAGAGGGGTCAAGGACAGAATCTATTTGGTTAGAGCTAAGAAATAATAGAGGTACTATTACACTACTGGCTGTATTCTATAGGCCACCAACCATTTGGAAAGACATAGAGGAACAAATTTTCAAGGAAATTACAGAGAGGTGCAAAAACTATAGAGCAGTTAGAATCGGAGACTTTAATTATCCCAGTATAGACTGGGAGAGTAATAGTGGGCTGAATTTTGTAATGGAGACAAGGGGTTCTGGTGGCAGGCCGGAAGGTGGAGGTAGACGCCGCCTCGGCCTCCCTCGGATCTCTGGTGCTATTTAACGGCAAGCAGGCAATTAACAGTCCGTCGTTGGGGAGGCTGTCCCTTTAAGAGACGAGCTCCCACCTCCAGACCGGCCACCAATCAGAGCGCCACATTCAGTAGTGTAGGAGGCACTGCAATACTGAGGCACGGTGAAGACCCCAGTAGAGGTGAGTGGGGTCGGGGTCACTGGGGCCATTCAGACAGGCCCCTGCAATGGGGTGGGGGGTGGGTTTAGTCAGGGTGGGGGGGGGGGGTGTTTCTTGGAGGCAGGGGGCCCCCGGTCTATTAGGAGATCGTCCAGGTTTTACCTGGCGGTGTCTCCCTGTGGTGGCAGGCCCCGCTGCCTTCTATTAAATTGAGGTGGAGGCGGGAAGAGGCCCTTAAGAGGCTGTAATTGGCCACTTAGGGGCTTCAATTGGTTTGCGGCAGGAAGGCCATCCTCGGCCTTCCTCACACCTGACTAAATTGTAAAGTAACAGGCACTCCGGCTCACGCCTTCCACTGCAGTTTTATAGGCCCCCTCCACCTCTGTTCCTGTCCTGAGGGAGCCCAAAAAATCCAGCCCGGTGTAAAGGGCAGTGAGGGGCAAGTGTTTCTGAAGTGTGTTCTGGAGAATGTTCTGAATCACTATGTTTCTGGGCCAAGGACGAAGGTGGCATTGCTGGATCTGGTTCTAGGGAATGAGGTCCTAGAGTCCTAGAGTCATTTCCAGCAGAGCAGGAGGCCATTCAGCCCATCGAGTCTGTGCCAGCTCTCCGTGGAGCAATCCAGTCAGTCCCACTCCCCCGCTCAATCTCTGTAGCCCTGCGAGTTTATTTCCTTCAAGTTCCCATCCAATTTCCTTTTGAAATCATTGATCATTTACACTTCCACCACTCTCGTGAGCAGCGAGTTCCAGGTCATTACCACTTGCTGTGTAAAAAAAGTTCTTCCTCACAGTCCCCCTGTATCTCTTGCCCAAAACCTTCAATCTGTGTCCCCTATTCCTTGTACCATCAGTTAATGGGAATAGCTTTTCCTTGTCTAATTTATCTAAGCCTTTCATAATCTTGTACACTTCTGTCAAATCTCCTTTCAGTCCCCTTTGCTCCAGGGAGAACAAACACAGCCTCTCCAAACTAACTTTCTAACTGAAATTCCCTCATCCCTGGAACCATTCTGGTAAATCTCCTCTGCACCCTCTCAAGGACCCTCACATCCTTCCTAAAGAGTGGTGACCAGAACTGGATCTAGTTGGGGCCTAACCAGAGCTTTATAAAGGGCGGCACAGTGGCGCAGTGGTTAGCACCGCAGCCTCACAGCTCCAGGGACCCGGGTTCGATTCCGGGTACTGCCTGTGTGGAGTTTGCAAGTTCTCCCTGTGTCTGCGTGGGTTTTCTCCGGGTGCTCCGGTTTCCTCCCACAAGCCAAAAGACTTGCAGGTTGATAGGTAAATTGGCCATTATAAATTGTCACTAGTATCGGTAGGTGGTAGGGAAATATAGGGACAGGTGGGGATGTTTGGTAAGAATATGGAATTAGCGTAGGATTAGTATAAATGGGTGGTTGATGTTCGGCACAGACTTGGTGGGCCGAAGGGCCTGTTTCAGTGCTGTATCTCTAATCTAATCTAACTTCCCTGCTTTTGTACTTAATGCCTTTATTTATGAAGCTTAAGATCCCATATGCTTTACAAATCACTCTCAATATGACCTGCCACCTTCCAAGATTGATATACATGCACACCCCTGGTTCCTCTGTTCCTGCACACTGTTTAGAATTGTGCCATTAAGTCTATATTGCCTCACCCTATCCCTTCTGCCAAAATGCATCACCTCACACATATCTGCATTAAATTCCATCTGCCACTGTCTGCCCATTCTGCTAGCCTTTCTATGTCCTGTTACAGGCAGTTTGTGTCATCCTCACTGTTTGCCACTCCTTCAAGCTTGGTATCATTGTCAAATTTTGAAATACTACTCTGTATTCCAAGATCCATATCATTTATATATATCAAAAAAAGCAATGATCCTAGCACTGACCCTTGGGAACACCAACACAAGCTCGAGGAACAGCATCTCATTTACCGATTAGGCATGTTACAGCCTGCCGAACTGAACATTGAGTTCAATAATTTCACAGCATGATGCCACCCCACAACCCCCCCTCACCCCCATTTTACTTTTATTTTTAGTTATTTTTTCTTTTTTATATTTTTTGTGTTTAGTTTATTTTGGTTTGTTCAGTTTGTTTCTACTGTGCCTACCCACTGGTTTTTTTTTTCATGTTTGTGCTTGCGGCTAGTCAGTTTTCAGTCCATTAACACCCTAGCTGCACTAATGTTTTGTCTTTCAGCACACCATTAACATATTGTTTGCCTTTGCCCCTTGATCTTCTGGTCAGCTATTCTGTGACCTTGTCTTATCAACACCTCTTTTGTTATCTCTTGCCCCACCCCCGCTTTACTTGTTTAAAATCTTTTACATTTCTTATATCTGTCAGTTTTGAAGAAGGGTCACTGACCTGAAACGTTAACTCTGCTTCTCTCTCCACAGATGCTGCCAGACCTGCTGAGTATTTCCAGTATTTCTTGTTTTTATTTCAGATTTCCAGCATCTGCAGTATTTTGCTTTTATTTTAATGTCTATCATCCACCAGTCTGATACACAACCATTTACCATGACTGCTGTTTGCTGTCCTCAAGTCAACTTTTTTTATCTAATTGGACACTGACCCTCAATTTCTGAGCTGCAATTTCATTAACCAGCCTTTTATATGGTACTTTAGGTATCTTAAAATCCATATAGATAATATCCACTGCAGTTCCTTCATCAATTGGATCAAGTGTCAGTAGGGGAACATTTTAAGGGTCAATGATCATAGTATCATAAGGTTTAGGCTAAGGTATGGAAAAGGATAAGGAGCAATCCAGAGTAACAGCTAATTAATTGTGGGAGAGTCAATTTCAATGAGCTGAGAATAGATCTGGACAAGGTCAACTGAAATCAAAGGTTGGCATGCAACACTGTAAGGAAGCAGTGGTCTGGCTGTCTTTAAAGAGGAGATAGTTCAGGTACAGTTGAGGTACATTCCCACAAGGTGAAAAGGTAGTACAAACAAAGCCAGAGCCAGATGACAAAAGTGATAGAGAGTAAGATGAAGCAGAAAGAGGATGCGAATGATAGTTGGATAATACAAGTGAGACCAAGTTGAATGTAGAAAATTCAGAGGAGAAGTGTAAAAAAGAAATTAGGAAAGTAAAGTAGGGTGGCGCAGTGATTAGCACCGCAGCTTCACAGCTCCAGCGACCTGGGTTTGGTTCTGGGTACTGCCTGTGCGGAGTTTTCAAGTTCTCCCTGTGACCATGTGGGTTTCCGTCGGGTGCTCCGGTTTCCTCCCACAGCCAAAGACTTTCAGATTGATAGGTAAGTTGGCCATTGTAAATTGCCCCTTGTGTAGGTAGGTGGTAGGGAATATGGGATTAATGTAGGATTAGGATAAATGGGTGGTTGTTGGTCAGCACAGACTTGGTGGGCTGAAGGGCCTGTTTCAATGCTGTATCTCTCTAAAGAGAGAGTAAGAGAAATTAAGAAAGTGAAGAGAGAGTATGAGAAGAGACTGGCAGCTGACAGAAAAGGGAATCCAAAAGTCCTCTCTAGGCATATAAATAGAAAAAGGGTGGTAAAAGAGGAGTAGGACCGAATAGACCAAAAAGGTGATTTACACATGGCGGCAGAAGGCATGGCTGAGGTACCAAATGAGTGTTTTACATTTGTCTTTACCAAGGAAGAAAAGGCTGCTAAAGTCTTAGTGAAAGAAGAGACAGTTGAGCCACTGGATGGGCTAAAAATTGATAAAGAGGAGGTATTAAAAAGGCTGGCTGTACTTAAAGTTGATAAGTCACCAGGACCAGATTGAATACTGAGGGAAGTAAGGGTAGAAATCGCAGAGGCACTGGGCATAATCTTCCAATTGTCCTTAGATATAGGGGTGGTGCCAGAGGACTGGAGAATTGCAAATGTTACACCCTTGTTTGAAAATAATGCAACTACAGGCCAATCATTTTAACCTCAGTGGTGGGAAAGCTTTTCGAAATGATAATTCGGGAAAAAATTAATAGTCACTTGGACAACTGTAAATTATTAAGAAAAGCCAGCACAAATTTGTTAAGGGCAAATCGTGTTTAACTAACTTGCTTGAGTTTTTTTGATGAGGTAACGGAGAGTTAATGAGGGTAATACAGTTGATATGGTGTATAGACTTCCAAAAGATGTTTGATAAAGTACCACATAATAGGCTTGTCAACAAAGTTAAAGCCCATGGAATAAAAGGGGCAGTGGCAGCATGAATACAAAGTTGGCTGAGTGACAGGAACCACAGAGCAGTGGTGAACGGTTTTTCGGACTGGATGAAGGTATACAATGGGATTCCCCAGGGGTCGGTATTAGGACCACTGCATTTCTTGATCTATATTAATGACCTAGACTTGGGTGTACAAGGCACAATTTCAAAATTTGCAGATGACACAAAACTTGGAAGTATTGTGAAATGTGAGGAGGATAGTGATAGATTTCAAGAGGACATAGACAGGCTGGTGGAATGGGCAGACAAGTGGCAGATGAAATTTAAAGCAGAGAAGTGTGAAGTGATGCATTTTGGTAGGAAGAACGAGGAGAGACGATATAAAATAAAGGACACAACTCTAAATGAGGTGCAGGAGCAGACAAACCTGGGAGTATATGTATATAGATCATTGAAGGTGGCAGGGCATG
The DNA here is from genome assembly GCF_036365525.1 of Heterodontus francisci. Taxonomy (NCBI): domain Eukaryota; kingdom Metazoa; phylum Chordata; class Chondrichthyes; order Heterodontiformes; family Heterodontidae; genus Heterodontus; species Heterodontus francisci. The sequence continues at coordinate 199,451,992 of NC_090372.1, forward strand.
TTGAGAAAGTGGTTAAAAAGACATACAGGATCCTGGGCTTTATAAATAGAGGCATAGGGCACAAAAGATAGGAAAGTATAATGAACCTTTATGAAATAATGGTTCGACCTCAACAGCAGTATTGCATGTATTTCTGGGCACCACCCTTTAGGAAGGATGTGAAGGCATTAGAGGGAGTGCAGAAAATAATTATAAGAATGGTTCCAGGGATGAGGGACTTCAGTTATGTGGATAGAACCAAAGGCGACATGAGGAAAAACTTCCTTACTCAGCGTGTGGTTAGGATCTGGAATGCACTGCCTGAGAGTGTGGTGGAGGCTGATTCAATCATGGCTTTCAAAAAGGAATTGGATAACACCTGAAGAGAAAATATTTGCAGGGCTACTGGGAAATTGCAGGGGAGTGGGACTAGTTGAGGTGCTCTTGCAGAGAGCTGGCTTGGACATGATGAACTCAATGGCCTCCTTCTGTGCTGTAACCATTCTATGATTCTATGATTACGGAGGAGAGAGAGAGAGAGACATACAAACAGGGGGAGAGAGAGAGAGAGACATACAAACGGGGGGAGGGAGGGAGAGAGATATACAAAGTGGGGGAGGGAGAGTTCATGTCAGCATGTGAGCTCTAGCATAATGTGTTTTATTCCAGTAGTCAGGCAGCTTTGGTGCAGCTCACTGAGGAGTCAGCTTCACCTCCCTGATGCTGGGTGACAGTGGTGGGGTGTGGGAGTCAGTGAGTGGACAGGTATGCTTTGGTTTTATTCATTATTTTTATAACTTACTGTGTTTTGGAAAAAGTCATAGCATTATACAAAAACTTGACTGAAAAGTTACCTATATCGAAGATGTTTCTGTTGGATCAGTGGCATTTCCTTACTGTTTTTCATTGCGTCAATAGTGTAGAAATGTCACAGAAATTGTTTTTATTTAAACATTGAATCAACAATAACAACTTATATTTGTATAGCGCCTTTATCGTATTCAAATGTTCCAAGCCGCTTCACAGCAGCATTATAAAACAAAACATGACACCAAGGAACATAAGGAGATATTAGGTCAGATGACCAAAAGCTTGATCAAAGAGGTAGGTTTTAAGTATTTCTTAAAGGAGGAAAGTTAGGTAGTGAGGAGAAGAAGTTTAGGGAAGGAATTCCAGTGCTCAGCGCTGGGCGACTGAAAGCACAGCCACCAATGGTGGAGGGACTAAAATTGGGGAGGCTCAAGAGGCCAAAATTAGATGAGCACAGATATCTTGCAGGGTTGTTGGGCTGGAGGAGGTTAAATAGATAGGAAGGACCAAGGCCATGCAGGGAATTGAAAACAAGAGTGAGAATTTTAAAATCAAGACATTGCTTTACCGGGAGCCAATGTAGGTCAGTGAGCACAGGGGTGATGGGGGAACAGGAATTAGTGGGAGTTAAGACACAGACAGCAGAGTTTTGGATGACCTCAGGTTTACAGAGCATAGAAAGTGGGAGACCAGCCAGGATTGCTTTGGAATAGTCAAGTCTAGAGGTAACAAAGGCATGAATGAGAGTTTCAGCAGCAGATGAGCTGTGATAGGGTGAAGTCAGGCAATGAAATGGGGGTGGAAATAGGCGGTCTTAGTGATGTTATAAATATGCAGTCAGAAGCCCGGGGTCAAATATGACATCAAGGTTGTGAACAGACTGGTCTAGTCTCAAACTGTTGCCAGGGAGATGGATGGAATTGGTAGCTAGGGAATGGAGTTTGGATCGGGAACTGAAAACAATGACTTCAGTCTTCCCAATATTTAATAGGAGGAAATTTCTGCTTATCCACTACTGGATGTCGTATAAGCAGACTGATAACTTAGCAACAGTGGAGGAGTCGAGAGAGTTGGTGGTGAGTTGGGTATCACCAGCGTGAAAACTAATGCTATACTTTCAGATTATGTCATCAAGGAACAGCATGTAAATGAGAGTTAAGATGGGGCCAAGGATAGATCCTTGGAGGACAACCACAGATAACAGTGTGGGAGCAGGAAGGGAAGCCATGACAAGTGATACCCTGGCTACAATTACGTAGATAAGAATGGAACCAAATGGCAGCAGTCCCACCCAGCTGGACTACTGTGAAGAGACGTTGGAGGAGGATGGTGTGGTCAACCATGTTGGAACAGTTCAGGAAGGGCAAGGAGGGGTAGCTTAACTTTGTCACAGTCATTGAGGATGTCATTTGTGACTTTGGTAAGTGGCAGGGTGGAAACTTGATTGAACGAATTCAAACATAGAGTTCCGGGAAAGTTGGGAAAAGATTTGGGAGGCGCCAATACATTCAAGGACTTTGGAGAGGAAAGGGAGGCTGGAGATGGGATGATAGTTTGTAAGGGCGGTGGGGTCAAAGGTTGGTTTGTTGAGGAGAGGGGTGATGATGGCAGATTTAAAGGAGAGACGGACAACACCTGAAGAGAGAGAATTGTTAACAATATCTGCTGACATGGGGACCAGGAGGGGAAGTACTTATCCTTAAATCTTTCTATTCTTCTGTGTTCTTGCTTTGATTTATAAATTATGTTATTCAGCTCAATATAAAACAAAAAGTCAAATATTTTCTTCAGGGCTTGGTGATACTGAGACACTTGACTAAGGTAAATGCAATAATTTTTGCAAACAGTGGGTAAATATCACATGATCAAATGTCATGTGATCAAATGTCACATGATCAAATCTCCAGGAACAGTCAAACCAGAGTTGGTAACCCTAAATGCACAAAAAGGCAGAGCTAGAAGAAGATAGAGTTCCTGGAGGGATGTAGGGGGTGACAGAATTCAGCACTATTAAGGAGTTTGTTTTTCATCCACTTTCCCGTTCTGACAAATGATGGACATTGAAAAACATTATCCTGTCTTTTCCCATTGAGGGCCTGTTCTTTATTTCTAGCACTTTCTCTATTCTTTTTATTCATATAAACACGGAACTTTTATGAGATTTTCTAAGACAAATTAGGGCCTATTTTAACTCGTCGTGAATAGGACCTAGGACTGAAGTATCGACAGTGCCACCCGGTCCAGCTGCAAACCCACCTGCCACCATTTTGTTCATGGTCTTCGCAACAGCGGTCCAGGTATCCAGCTGAAACAGCCAATTGTAATTCTCAGTACAAGTGGGAGAAGCTTGCGTCCTTAAAGGGACCACCAGAGGTCGATTTTTCACCCTCCCAGAATTGGTGAGCTACAGCAAGGCTCCCATTAGCTGGCTGGTCGAACATAAAAAGGAACACCGATTGTGAAACTATTCAAAAGTGATCTAACGAGAAGCAGACTTGCTACAACAGCTCCTGATCCAGGCACAGGATGGCAGTGTAGCAACAAATTAATGGCTCCTTTTCCCAGCCATGCTTCCTGTAGGTTTGTGGTCAATCAGCTCCCCCACACTAGATGGCGATGTTGCTACCGGATAGTTTCTTTGGGACCAGAAATCCAAAAAGGATTGTCAATCAGGCTGATGTTATCAGCTGAAGCAATGTGTCCGGTTTTGCGCACCACACACTTCAGCAAGGCTTCGGAGAGGGTGCAGAAGAGATTTACTGGAATAGTACCAAGGATGAGAGTCTTCAGTTATGTGGAGAGGCTGGGGTTGTCCTCCATGGATCAGAGATGGTTAAAGGGAGTTTCAATGGAGGTGTTCAAATTCTTGAGAGATTTTGATAGAGAAGATGAAGAGAAGCTGTTTCCTGCGGCAGGTGACTCGGTAACTGGAGGATACAGATTTAAAAGGAGGGAGATGAGGGGAATTTTTTTCCTCAGTGAGTTGTAATGATCTGAAAAAGGTGGTGGAAGAGGATACAATAGTAACTTTCAAAAGGAAGTCTCTAATTAGAGGGAAAAAAATAACAGAGCTAAGAGAAAGAGCAGGGGAGTGGTATTAATTGGAAAGCCCTTTTAAAAAGCTGGTACAGACTTGATGGGCCAAATGGCCTCCTTCTGCGTTGTATGATTATATGATTCTATATGCTTGCAATGGTAAACAGTAGAAAAGAATAACCAGAGATGCACAGAGAAGATAGGGTTTTATAGAAGCTGAACTTTTCATGCCCGTCAAGTAATAGAAAGGAAATCCACAGGCAACTTTCTTTGAAAGTTCAGAATAAACTTCAGCGAGTGGACATCATTTCGCATTGAGGGAAAAAGAATCTAAGATCACAAGAAATGCACAATTGTCACAACAGCTACAATATAAAACACGCAGCAAAATTCAAATTCAAATTCAAAAAGAAAGATTCACTTTACTGAGCACATATATTTGTTGGTTTGAGGCGGGCGGTAGCTGTCCAGTGAGGTGCAATGACCTCTCCCACCGACAAAGGCAACCCGTGGCGCCCAGTTTCTACGCCAATTTATCTGGACTTATAACCCGTAACTGCTGCCTTCCATGTTGTTTCAGTCACTGTGAGGCAACTATGGAGTGCTTACCCATTGTCTCTCGAGACAAGGAGGCCAAAGAACAGAAGAGTAACACACTTACTTTCTCTCACTTCTCGGCTTTTCTCCATAACCTATGGGTTTTGCTGTCATAAATATAGCTGCGTATAGTGTAATATTTTTGTATTATCCAAAATGACTTCGGAACTACATTCTTCAAGTGTATGTATATATATCTTTAGAATGCAACATCACTCACTACTGCACTATAACATGTGCAGCAAACATGCATTGTATCATTCCGCCACGAGTGGCGAGATGTGAGAAAACATGATATAAGCTCCAGTGTGATTATTTAAGAAGCTCTGGGAACCACAAGACATAATATGATGGCAGCAAGATGTTTGTGAGTAAAATTTAAACCCTATGAGCATTGTAAATGCTGAATTTGAATGTGAAAAACAATCCAAATTAGTGCCAGAAAAAAGCGCTCTAGAAATGGTGCAAGAAATGAAATGGTCACTGCCGCTACAGCAACGAACATACAATTCCAGCCCTTGATGAATTGGGAGGACAGTGACATCATGGAGGCATTCAAAAAGTTTAAGCAAAAGTGCAAATTGACATTCAGTAGTTTTCTGAAAGGCATTAGCGAAGAGGAAAAGGTCAGCTACAACCTTTCGTGTATAGGAGAGAAAGGATTAGATCTTTTCAACAGCTGGGAAACGCGTAAGGACGAAAGGAAGAATCCAGACATGATTTTTGAAAAATTCAGCGCACATAATCAGCCAAAGACAAACTATTATGAATTTCAGAGCCTGAGACAGGAACTAGTTGAGCCTATTGACAATTTCTTAATGAATGTGAAACGTAGCCAGCAAGTGTAAATTCAAGGACATGGACACAAGGCCAGTAGATCAGCTCATTTGGGGCTCTGCACACCCTGATGTACAAAAAGCTTCAATTGGAAAGGACAAGCTTAAATATCACAGGCTGTAGACACTGCCAGAGCACATGAAGCCATCAGTAGACAGATGATGACACTGATTGTCCAAACGGCTCGACTTCAGTTAACACAAGAGAAAGGAAACAGGGTTGATGCAGTGAAACAGCAACAAAGTAATGCACACCTTCTTCTTCTTCTTCTTCTTCTTTGGCCTCCTTGTCTCGACAGACAATGGGTAAGCGCCTGGAGGTGGTCAGTGGTTTGTGAAGCAGCGCCAAACCACACCAGAGAGAGAGAAAAATATGCAAGAGATGTGGATGACTACATGAGTTCACAGACAGAAAGAAATGTCCCGCATACGGATCAAAGTGCAGAGCTTGTGGAATGCCCAATCACTGGGGAATGATGTGCAGGACAAAGAAAGTAGATGGTAAAGGAATTACCAGAGACAGAGCAACAGGGCAAATGAGAAATAAAGGAAGCCAAAACATCCATAACCTGGAAATAACAGGGAGTTTGAGGATGCAATAGACATAGGAACCATAGACCTATATGAAATGTCTGGGTGCGAATGTTCCGAGAGAAAAGAAATTTACACAACCATATGGACCAGGAGGAGGGTGAGAAATAAGCCCACAACCGTAAATCTGAAGCTCAAGCTTGATACTGGAGCACAGAGTAACATCATCCCACTCAGACTATACCAGAGTGGAAGATTATTAGGTTACTAAAAGTTACTAACCAGAGTACTAATTGTTAAAATCCAGCTATTAGAAACTAACAACTAACTTAGCATCATAAACTAACATTTCGTTTTATTAGAGTATGGTTAAAGTGGAAAAACTTAGGAAGTAGGGAACAATATTGACAAGATGTCAAGGTAGAGGGATTCTGGGAGATCATGTCAAGTTTTAAAATGCTTACTTGCAGCAAAAGGATGAGACCATGAGAGCAGACAGTGGAAACAGCTTCTGTGTAAATTTGTCTCATAGGGAGATAAGGAATCTCGGAATGTAAAAGCATTGAAATAAAGTAGCCAACACAAAGGGGTAGTACTTGCGTAAATCTGAAAAGTTACATCACAAAATGATGCTTGGTTGGTTAAGAAAGGCATCCTTTAATACAAGACTAATCACTGGTCGGGAGAGGGGAGCGTTAATTGGAAAGCTGCCAGGATAAAATAAGTCTTGTCTTTGTCACTGTACTGCAGAGACTTTTCGAACAACAAGAAGAGACGAGAGAGAGAAAGAGACCAACCAAAAACCTTGAAAGGACAAATAATGCATGTACAAGAACCAATCCTGAAAATCTGGAACCCAGCAAAAGTTGTTGGTAAATTCCAAGACCATACATCGAGACTGAAACCAGTAGGCAGATGTGAAGGAACAGACTCCATATTCAGCCTACACCAGAATTGATAATGCAGAGAAGGTCATCAGCAACATCACCAGCAAGAGGTGCAATAAGTGACCCAACATCACACACATATTCTACAACACCAGCAGCAACACATACAACACTGCCACTACAGCGCACTAACTCATTGCAGACAGGGATGATGACAACCAAATCCACGAGATGGAGGCACAACATCCTACCACTAGTTTAGTTTAGAGATACAGCACTGAAACAGGCCCTTCGGCCCACCGAGTCTGTGCCGACCATCAACCACCCATTTATACTAATCCTACACTAATTCCATATCCCTACCACATCCCCACCTGTCCCTATATTTCCCTACCACCTATCTATACTAGGGACAATTTGTAATGGCCAATTAACCTATCAACCAGCAAGTCTTTGGCATGTGGGAGGAAACCGGAGCACCCGGAGAAAACCCATGCGGACACAGGGAGAACTTGCAAACTCCTCACAGGCAGTACCCAGAATTGAACCCGGGTCGCTGGAGCTGTGAGGCTGCGGTGCTAACCACTGCGCCACTGTGCAATATTATGAATAAAATGAGTAGCAAATATAACCCCTCTATTCAAGAAGAGGGGGAGGCAGAAAACAGGTGACTATAGGCCAGTTAGCTTGACGTCTGTCGTGGGGAAGGTGTTAGAATTGATCATTAAGGAGGCTATAGCTGGGCACTTAGAAAAACTCAAGGTAATTAGGAATAGTCAGCATCATTCTGTGAAAGGGAAATCATGTTTAACCAATTTATTGGAGTTCTTTGAAGGAGTAACATGCGCTGTGGATAAACGGGAGCCCATTGACATTCTGTACTTGGATTTCCAGAAGGCATTTGACAAGGTGCCACATAAAAGGTTATTGCACAAAGTAGGAGCTCATGATGTAGTGGGTAACATATTAGCACGGATAGAAGATTGGCTTGCTAGCAGAAAACAGAGAGTATCTATAAATGGGTCCTTTTCTGAATGGCTGGATGTGACGAATGGAGTCCCACAGGGGTCTGTGATGGAACCACAACTTTTTACAATTTAAATCAATGACTTAGATGAGGGTAGCAATGGCTTGGTAGCTAAATTTGGAAATGTCACAAAGATAGGTAGGAAGGTATGTTGTGAAGAGGACATAAGGAGGTTGCAGACTGATATAGATAGGTTGAATGAGTGGGAAAAAATCTGGCAGATGGAGTATACTGTGGGAAAATGTGAAGTTGTTCACTTGGGCAGGAAGAATAAAAAAGCAGAGTATTACATAAATGGAGAATGACTGCAGAATTCTGAGGTGCAGAGGGATCTAGGTGTTCTAGTGTATGAGTCACAGAAAGTTAGTATGCAGGTACAGCAAGTAATAAAGAAGGCTAATGGAATGGTATCCTATATTACGAAAGGAATTGAAAATAAAAGTAAGGATAATATGCTTCAGTTATACAGGGCATTGGTGAAACCACATCTCGAATACTGTGTGCAGTTTTAGTCTCCTTATTTAAGGAAGGATGCAAATGCGTTGGAGGTGGTTCAGAGGAGATTTACTAGATTTATACCTGGAATGAGCGGGTTGTCTTATGAGGAAAGGTTGGACAGACTGGGCTTATTTTCACTGGCATTTAGAAGAATGAGGGGAGACTTGATTGAAGTATATAAGATCCTGAATGGTCTTGAAAAGGTGGATGTGGAAAGGATGTTTCCTCTTGTGAGGTACTCTAGAACTAGGGGGCACTGTTTTAAACTTAGGGGTCACCCTTTTAGGACAGAAATGAGGAGAATTTTTTTCTCTCAGAAGATTCTGTGACTTTGGAACTCTCTGCCTCAGAAGGTGGTGGAGGCGGGGCCATTTAATATTTTTAAGGCAGAGGTAGATAGATTCTTGTTAGGCAAGGGAATCAAAGGTTATCGGGGGTAGATGGGAGTGTGGAATTCGAGACACAAACAGATCAACCATGATCTTATTCAATGGCTGAGCTGGCTCGAGGGGCCGAATGGCTTACTTCTGCTCCTAATTCGTATGTTCGTATGTTCAGAATTACAGGTTTAATTATGAAAGTTGATTATAAATTTTCTTTAGTTTAGCCAAAAGAAAAGGAAAAAATAATATTTGGAAAAGTTATGTTAATAGTAAAAGACATTGCAATTTTTTTTTAAAGAAAGAGTGATGTTATATTGTTGTATTATCCAAAAAGACTTCGGAACAAAATTGTTCAATTGACCAAACACACATTGTGTCATTCCACCACAATTGGAGAGATGTGAGAAAACATGATACAAGCTCCATTATCTGTGTCTAAAGTGTAATTATTTAAGAAGCTCTGAGAACCACAAGATATAACATATAAGACTTTGCTGTGCTAGATGCTACAAATAAATTATTAAGTACACAATGTAATTGAATGGAAAAATAAGGCCTCAAAAGCAAGTTTAATTTCCTTGAAGAATGAAACACTAAGGGCTGAATTTTACAGCCTCCCAACATCGCGGGTCATGGCGGGGGGCGGGGGCTGGAAAATGCCTCGAGCAGAGGCCCACCACGGGCTTCGACACCGGGGAGGCCTGGCCCGATATTGCTGTCAGAAGCGAGGCCTCATGGCGGCCCCCTGCCTCCGCCGCTCGGCGACAGGAATGAAATCTACATATGCAAATAAATTTAAATACCTGAATTAATGAGCTTCACGCTCCAGCCATCCGTGCCGGAGCGATATTGGTGCCGGTGGCTGACCGGGGATCCAAGGCAGAAAACTGGTGGGAAGGGGCGAGCAGGTAAGTTTTCCAGTGTGTGAGCAGGGTGGGGGGGGGGGGGGGGGGAGTGGTGTCAAAGACATTTCATTGGTGTAGGGGATGGTGGGAAGGGGTAAAGTTTAAAGTTGACGAACTTTGTGTGGGGAAGGTCGGGAGCACAAGTTAAGTGTTTTGGGGGGGAGAGGGCAGGTAATTAATTCTGTGGTTATTGGGGGGTGCGGTGGAAGAGGGTCAGGTCATTTATTTCATTTTTGAAAAGCAAAAATTCTTTAAATTTTTAAATTGAAATGTAGGGCTGGAAGCCCTTTAAAAATGATGTCAGTACTTGCGCAAAGGCAGCTAATGCCATTGCCAGGGACAGACTGCCCACCCCTTCCACATCATCGTGGGGGGGCTCGGTCCGCCCTGGCCATTTAAATGAGCCGCCGCATTTAATATCGCAGCGGCTCCGTGAAGTGCAGCCTGCGCTTGCAGGCCGCCATTGTTTACGTCCGCCGTGAAGTATAAATTTCAGCCCTAATTCTCACTCCCAGAAAGGTGAGATGAACAAATGACAGGCTGAAGGTTTCAAATTTATGCATGGAACAGAATTGGGATAAACTGCATGCATTTCCAACTTGTCTGTTCGGAATAATTTACTAATTTAAATGCATGTGTTACATCATTCAATAATATTGAGAGTGTCATCGAACTTGATGTTCGGTCCCTTCATTTCCATCAGTATTCCATGCACGCACATTTTATTATCCATTTTTGGTCAGATGCTTGAAGCATTTAAAATCTATTCCGGTTATTAATATATGATTTACAGCACTAATTCTAAATTTCAGAACATGCAAAAGTTTCAGTTACTTGGACCTCTCAGCAGTAATTGGCTTAATAGCTGGCTTTAGTTTACCAGTTAATATTGCATCACTGCTTTGCAAAAGCTATAGTTGGCTATGGAAATTAGTGTTCATCCAATATAAAAGCAGTCCAAAGATCCTGACTCCTGGACTGCCATTTCATACAATGGCCAGAGGCAGGAAATACATCAGCCTCTTGTTATACATCCTGTCTTGTTTTACACTGCATTGACTTTGATCTGCCAATACCTGCTTTCTACCTCCAGCGAAAGTTAAAATCGGACCTATTGATTTTCTTCCATCAGCCTCTGCAAGTCTAAACACACTTTGTTGGCTCTCTTGCTTTGGTCTTGTCGTCTCAAAGGTCTGAAAAATGTAGAGGCAGGGCTCCCCCCCCTCCCCCTACACCCGCCTTTTCGGCCTGGTGCCAGGAGCCCCACCTCCTGCATAAAATCCAGCCCTGTATGTGAGGCTCAGCAGTAGAAATGCTCATTTGTAAAATTTACCCCACCGCCTCGTGATAGATTGATTGGTTATTTATCGTAGGAACATTTGTGGGATATTCTGGAATTTCCTCCCTAAACCTCTCCACATCTCTCTCATCCTTTAAGATGCTCCTTAAAATCTGTTTCTTTGGCCAGGCTTTTGATCACCTGTTCTAATAGCTGTTTATGTGGCTTGATGGCAAATTTTGTTTGATAACACTCCTGTGAAGCCCCTTGGGACATTTTACTGTGTAGTCATGAACATGCTTCCATTGGTTTGGCGTCCCAAATACATGTAGATGGCTGTTAGTGGGATCTTTCTAGAACAGTTCTTGACAGGTAACATTGAAGATCCGTTTCAGCAGGCTTTCCAGGGAAAATATATTAACAGGGGTTTCAGGTAGTTTCTTACACTTGCTTCTCAGCTTCTCAAGCGATAGAAAATGGGCAGGCTTTTTCAAAGCGCTGGAACAGACTGAGCTGGGGTTTTGCTTCCTTGGCAAGTTTTCCCCAACTGTCTTTTCAAACCATTGTCCATATCTCAACTCATTGTCCAAAGTGCAACCGAGAACGATGTCATAAGAGTCAAGCCTCCTGACCCCTATAAATCTTGACCTGTCACTTCTTCATAAACATCTTTCCCAAGTCAAATACAACCCCTGCTGGGTAATTATTTGAAGACAGGTGCCTTCCAGAAACTGTTTACGATCCAGCCCTCTCAGTGACCCATGTAAAAAAAAATCCATGGACTCCTTTTAAAACACAAATCTTCAAAATTTAACAAAAAAAATGAAGCACTCATAACAATATTCTTCTTTTTGTTCACACGTTTAAAAATGCCGTTTCATTCCTCCAAGGGTGGAGGTGTCATGAACGTGCTTCCATTGTTAATATTTTTTGAGGACATTTGTGTAAAAGATGTGGAGAATATTTGAGAGAGTCTGGACTTGTTTTTTTTAAAGCGTCACTGGAAGGACACTTGGGACTTTGTTTAAAAACAAACACATACTGGAAGAGACAATGAAGTTAAAGCAACATAAGGAGCCTTGCTGGCCATTGGAGTTGTTTACAGAGAAGTCACATGTCTGGATTTATGGCTCAGATTTTTGGCTTCATTTTTGGATATTGTTTACCGTTCAGTTGGGGCGTAAGCCTGCTAAGAGAGAGAGGTAACCAACTCATCCTGTTCCACCTCTTTGAGAAACCCTGAGAGTCCAGTGTGAGAACCGGAGAAACTGAGATTTCTCCTGAGAAGCTTCTGCAAAACTTTCTCTTGACCTCTCCTGAATGTACTGCTTCTGAAAAGATCCCAGTGACCACTGCATGTGTCTAGTGACACCCATCTACATGTACCTGGACAGATCAAAGAGCCATCTGGAACATTCTATATATTCTACTTTTTATTCAAGAATTAACAAATGTTTGGTAATGCATTTTTTTTGTAAAGTTGATCTCTGCAGAGAAAGCTTCCTTATTTTTCCTTTAACCGGTATGTTTGCGCATGTATGTTGGGTTATTTAGAAGGGAATATATTTATACTTTCTTATTTCAACCTGTGTGTTCATAAGCTTTGCATCTTTATTGAATGAGTCTTGCTTTATAACAAAATAATAATTTTGATGTGTATTAAAGAAACCTGGTTGGTGGAAGTTTGTTCTGAAACTACCATTACGATCAAACCGAGGGATCAACCCTGGTTCAATGAAGAGTGCAGGAGGGCATGCCAGGAGCAGCACCAGGCATACCTCAAAATGAGGTGTCAACCTGGTGAAGCTACAACACAGGACTACTTGAGTGCCAAACAGCATAAGCAGCATGCGATAGACAGAGTTAAGCGATCCCACAACCAACAGATCAGATCTAAGCTCTGCAGTCCTGCCACATCCAGCCGTCAATAGTGGTGGACAATAAAACAACTAACTGGAGGAGGTGGCTCCACAAATATCCCCATCCTCAATGATGGGGGAGCCCAGCACATCAGTGCAAAAGATAAGGCTGAAGCATTTGCATCCATCTTCAGCCAGAAGTACAGAGTGGATGATCCACCTTGACCTCCTCCTGAAGTCCCCAGCATCACAGATGCCAGTCTTCAGCCAATTCAATTCCCTCCGCGTGATTTCAAGAAACGATTGAAGGCACTGGATACTGCAAAGGCTATGGGCCCTGACAACATTCTGGCAATGGTATTGAAGATCTGTGCTCCAAAACTAGCCATGCCCCTAGCCAAGCTGTTCCAGTACAGCTACAACACTGGCATCTGCTCGACAATGTGGGAAATTGCCCAGGTATGTCCTGTACACAAAAAGCAGGACAAATCCAACCCGGCCAATTACCGTCCCATCAGTCTACTCTCGACATCAGTAAAGTGATGGAAGGTGTCGTTGACAGTGCTATCAAGCGGGACTTGCTTAGCAATAACCTGCTCAGTGACGCTCAGTTTGGGTTCTGCCAGGACCATTCAGCACCTGACCTCATTACAGCCTTAGTTTAAACATGGAGAAAAGAGCTGAACTCAAGAGATGAGGTGAGAGTGACTGCCCTTGACATCAAGGAGCCCTAGCAAAATTGGAGTCAATGGCTACAAGAGCAGGTCAGAAGCTAGGACTCCTGCGGCGAGTAACTCACTTCCTGACTCCACAAAGCCTGTCCACCATCTACAAGGCACAAGTCTGGAGTGTGATGGAATACTCTCCACTTGTCTGGATGGATGCAGCTCCAACACTCAAGAAGCTCGACACCATCCAGGACAAAGCAGCCCGCTTGATTGGCACCCCATCCACAAACATTCACTCCCTCCACCACCGATGCACTGTGTCAGCAGTGTGTACCATCTACAAGATGCACTGCAGCAATGCACCAAGGCTCCTTCGACAGCACCTTCCACACCTGTGACCTCAACCACCTAGAAGGCCAAGAGCAGCAGATGCATGGGAACACCACCACCTGAAAGTGCCCCTCCAAGCCACACACCATCCTGACTTGGAACTATATCCCTGTTCCTTCACTGTCACTGGGTCAAAGTGCTGGAACTCCTTCTCCACTTTGCTCCCATTCTGACCTTTCTGTCTTTGGCCTGCTGCAGTGTTCCAATGACGTCCAATGCAAGCTCGAGGAACAGCACCTCATCTTTCGACTGGGCACTTTACAGCCTTCTGGACTTAACATTGAGTTCAACTATTTTAGATCGCAACCACTGGATTTTGTTTCTTTTTTCTTTGCTGGTTTCTCTTTGTTCCATTCTTTTGCTTTTGGATGGCAGTTATTCATGATCCTGTCATTCACACCTCCTCAAGGCACATCTTTTGTTTCTTTACTTGTCCCATTAACACTCACTTTGAACATGCGTCATGTCATTCAATCTCACCTGTCTTCCGCCCTATCATATACCTTCCCTTTTGTTCTCTTTCCACCCTCCCCCCTTTCACTTTCTCAAAACCTATCACATTTCTAACTTTTCCCAGTTCTGGTGAAAGGTCACAGATCTGGAACGTTAACTCTTTTTCTCTGTCCACAGATGCTGCCTGACCTGCTGAGTATTATCAGCATTTTTTGGTTTTATTTCAGATTTCCAGAATCGGCAGTATTTTGCTTTTGTAATTCATTGCATACCGCACTTTGTGATGTGTCAGTGTGAAAAGAGATCTTTCAGTGCAGGCATTATTATGTTATAGAACTTAGATAATCATTTTAAGTATTTTACAATATTTAAATATAAATCTTGTAACAAGAATAACTTAATCATCCAATAAGGGAAGCAGCTGATTGGTGAGTCTTTACTAATTTCAGACTTAAGTTTATTTCAGTTAAGTCAGTTAATAATCCAATAAATCGAGGTATGGTAGTGTGTCTCTGTGTGTCCTGTAGAATGCACATCCTGTTCCTTGTGAAAAATGCAGAACTCTTCTTGGCTGCTGTACAACCACATGTAATAGAGTCATAGAGTTATTATGGCACAAAAGGAAGTTATTTTACCCATTAAGTCCATGCCAGCTCTTTGTAGAGCAATCCAATCAGTCCCATTCTCCCACTTGGTTCCCGTAGCCCTGCATGTTTATTTCATAGAATCACAAAATCATAGAAAGTGTAAGGCACAGAAAGAGGCCACTTGACCCATCATGTCTGTACCGGCCAAAAAACAATCCATCTATTCTAACCCCACCTTCCAGCATTTGGTCCGTAGCCCTGCAGATTACGGTACTTGAGGTGCAAATCCAGAATCCTTTTGAATGAGTTGAGGGTTTCTGCCTCAACTACCCTTTCAGGCAGTGAGTTCCAGACCCCTACCACCCTCTGGGTAAAAAAGCTTTTCCTCACCTCTCCTCTAATTTTTCTACCAATCACTTTAAATCTATGCCCCCTTGTCACTGACTCTCTGAGTTAGGCCACAACTTGAGTAGCCATGATCACAATGAATGGCAGAGCAGGCTCGAAGGGCCAAATGGCCTACTCCTGCTCCTATTTTTAACGTTTCTATGTTTATACAGTTCCAGCATAACCTCCCTGCTCTTGGATTCTATACCTTGGCTAATAAAGGAAAGGATTCCATATGCCTTCTTAACCATCTTATCGACCTGTCCTGCTACCTTCAGGGATCTGTGGACATTCACTCGAAGGTCCATCACTTCCTCTACACTTCTCAGTATTTTACCATTAATTGTGTATTCCTTTGCTTTGTTTGACCTCCCCAAATGCATCACCTCACATTTCTTCAGGTTTGCCACTTTTCAGCCCATCTGACCAGACCATTAATATCTTCCTGCAGCCTACAGCTATCCTCCTCGCTATCTACCACACGGTCAATCTTTGTGTTGTCTGAAAACGTCTTGATCATACCCCCTACATTTACGTCCAAATCGTTAACATATAGCACAAAAGCAGGGGCCCAGTACTGAGCCCTGCAGAACGCCACTGGAAACAGCCCTCCAATCGCTAAAACACCCGTCAACAATTATCCTTTGTTTCCTGCCAATTTTCTATCCACCTTGCTGCATTTCCCTGGATCCCATGGGATTTTATTTTTTTTAACCAGTCTGCCATGTGGAACCTTGTCAAAAGCCTTGCTAAAATCCATGTAGACCACATCAACTGCACTATCCTCATCTATCTTCCTTGTTACTTCTTCAAAAATTTCAATCAAGTTTGTCAAACAGGATCTTCCCTTAACAAATCCATGCTTACTATCCTTGATTAACCTGTGCTTTTCTAAGTGACAGTTTATCCTGTCTCTCAGAATAGATTCCAATAATTTGCCCACTACTAAGGTTAGACTGACTGGCCTATAATTATTTGGTCTATCCTTCGCTCCCTTTTTAAACAGAGGTACAACGTTAGCCGTTCTCCATTCCTTTGGCACCACACCTGTATCCAGTGAGGACAGGAAAATGATGGTCAGACCTTATGCTATTTCCTCTCTTGCATCTTTTAACAGCCTAGGGTACATTTCATATGGCCCTGATGATTTATCAACTTTCAAGGATGCTAATCCCATTAATACTTCCTCTCTCCCTATGTATCACATCCAATACGTCACACTCCTCCTCCTTAACTACAATATGTGCATCGTCCCACTCTTTTGTGAAGACAGATGCAAAGTATTCGTTAAGAACCATACCAACATCTTGCGCCCCTACATATAGGTTACTTTTTTGGTCTTTTATGGGCCGTACTTTCTCCTTAGTTATCCTATTACTCTTAATATATTGATAAAATATCTTTGGGTTCATCTTGAATTTGCTTGCCAATATTCTTTCATGCCCTCTCTTAGCTTTCCTAATTTTCTTTTTGATTTCACCCCTCCACTTTCTATACTCCTCTCGGCTTTCTGTGGTATTGGGTTCTCAGTGTTGGACATAAGCTTTCCTTTTCTGCCTTATCTTACCCTGTAGGCTTCTTGACATCCATGGGGCTCTAGATTTGGCCATCTCACCCTTTTTCTTTATGGGAACGTGTTTACTCTGAACCCCATGAATCTCCCCTTTGAATGCCTCCCACTGCGCTGACACTGATTTACCTTCAAGTAGCTGTTTCCAGTCCACTTCCGCTAAATCACTCCTCAGTTTAGTAAAATTGGCCTTGCCCCAATTGAGAACTCTAACTCCTGTTCTATCTTTGTCCTTTTCCATAATTATATTAAAACTGACTCAATTATGATCACGACCACCAAAATGCTCTCCCACTGCCACTCCTTCCACCTGCCCATCTTCATTTCCTAAAACTAAGTCCAAAACTGCACCCTCTCTTGTTGGACTTGCTGCATACTGGGCAAAAAGGTTATCCAGAATGCACCTCTAGAATTCTGCTCCCTCAATTCCTTTCACACTAAAACTATCCCTGTTAATATTGGGGTAGTTAAAATCCCCTCTATTACTGCCCTATTGTTCTTGCACTTCTCAGAGATTTGCCTACGTATCTGCCCTTCTATCTCCCTCTGACTGTTTGGGGGTCTATAGTACACTCCCAGCGGTGTGATTACCCCTTTTTTGTTCCTTAGCTCAATTCATATGGCCTCATTTGATGAACATTCCAACATATCTTCCCTCCTCACAGTTGTAGTAATTTCCTTGACCAAAATTGTCACTCCCCTTTCTTTCTTATTCCCCTCCCCTTCGCGTCTGAAAACCCTGTAACCAGGAATGTTGAGCTGCCATTCCTGTCCGTCCTTAAGCCATGTTTCTGTAATAGCTATGATATCATACTGCCACGTGTCCTTTTGTGCCCTCAGCTCATCTGCTTTATTTGCAATACTCCTTGTATTGAAATAGATACCCTTGAGCACTGCCAAACTTTTTTTATTTTCTAACCTTTGTTTCCTCTCCCTTCCAGATTCATCAATTAATTTTCTGCCTTTCATTTTCATTTCATTTCCCTCAAGTTTTATCCAATTTTCTTTTGAAATCATTCATTGTCTCTGCTTTCACCACTCTCATAGGCAGCACTTTCCATAAGATTACCACTCGCTACGTATAAAAGATTCTTCCTCACATTCTCTCCCCACCCGCCAGCATCTCTTGCCCAAAACTTTAAATTTGTGTGCAGCTTTTCTGTGTCTACCTTATCTAAATCTGTCAGAATTTCTTTATTCTTTCATGGGATGTGGGTGTTGCTGGCAAGGCCAGAATTTGTTTCCCATCCCTATATGCTGTTGACAATGAGTGGCTTGCTGGATCATTTCAGAGGGCAGTTAAGAGTCAACCACATTGCTGTGGGACAGCAGATTTCCAAATGGGTTTTTATGACAATTGATGATAGTTTCATGGCATCATTATTGAGACTAGCTTTCAATTCCAGACTTTTTATTAATTAATTGAATTTAATTTCCACCAGTTGCCGTGGTGGGATTTGAACCCATGTCACCAGGACATTAGCCTGGGCCTCTGGATTACTAGTTCAGTGATATTACCACTATGCCATGATCCCCCCTGATGTACACCATTATCAAATCTCCCCTCAATCTCCTTTGCTCCAAGGAGGACAACCCCAGATTGTCCAACCTAAACTTGTAACTAAAATCCCTCATCCCTGGAACCATTCTGGTAAATCTCCTCCGTACCTTCTCAAGGACTCTAGTTTTGGCCTAACCAGAGTTTTGTAAAGATTCTGCATAACCTCCCTGCTTTATACTCAATACCTCTATTTATGAAGCTCAGGATCCCATGTGCTTTGCACTCTCAATATGTCCTGCTACCTTCAAAGATCAAATGCAGATGAACCCTCAGGTCCTTCTATCCCTGTGCTGTCCCTCTATCTCAGTCACTTTAGAACTGTGCAATTTGCCTCTCCCTATCCCTCTGCCAAAATGCATCACCTCACACTTCTCTGCATTGAGCTCCACGTTTCAGAGCTTGAGCAGTAGCTGGCGTCACTGCAATGAAACTGTGAGGTTGAGAGTTTCATGGATAGCACATTTCTGGATGTGGTCACCCTACAGCATAAGGGTTCGTAGACAGATAGGGAATGGGTGACCAACTGGCAGTCAAGGAGAACTAGGCAGAAAGTACAGGAATTCTTTGAGTGCATCTCACTCTCCAACCAGTATTCGGATCTGAACTCTGTTTCTCTCTCCACAGAGACTGCCAGACCTGCTGAATATTGACAGAACTTTCTGTTCTTTTTCAGATCTGAATGTTAGTGAGAGTGACGTTTCCTCCAGTGAGTGCAGCCAAAGCCAAGCCCACAGCACCCTGTCTGGCTCAGCTGTTATGGGGTGGGGGGAGGGGCAGGGGGCGGTCTGAAGATTGGAAAAGTAAAATGATAGCAATGCTATAGTTAGGGGAATTGTGAGACATTTCTGTGTTCTCAGATGTGTATCCAGAATGGTATGTTGACTCCTTGGTGCCAGGGTCAAGGATGTCATTGAGAGGCTGCAGAACACTCTGAGGGGGGAGGCTGTACAGCCAGTGATCGTGCTCCATAGCAGTACCAACAACATAAGTAGAAAGAGGGATGAGGTTCTGCAGATATATTTTAGGGAGCCAGTAAAGAAACTAGCAAGCAGGACCTCAAAGGTGTTAACCTCCGGATTACTCACAGTATCATGTGCTAGTGAACATGGACATAGGAGGATTGAGCAGATGAATGCATGCATGCTGGAGAGATGATGCAAAAGGGAGGGCTTTATATTCATGAGACATTGGGACCAGTCTGAGGCAGATAGGACCTGTACAGGTCGAACAGGTTGCACCTCAACAGAGCCAGGAAAGATGTCCTTCCGGGGCGATTTGCTAGTGTTATTGGGGAGGGTTTAAACTAACTTGGGAGGGGTGTGGAAACCAGGAGGTAAGACTGGAGAGTAAAACCAAGACGCACAGAGAACTGGGAGGGACAGATGACACTAGAGTAGGAAGTAGTAAGGTATTAGGTGGGGACCGAGTAAGAGGGAATGCAATAAGTTCTAAATTAGGTTTACAGTACATGAATGCAAATGCACGGAGTATGATAAATAAGGCTGGTGAGCTGGAGACGCAGGCAGCCATATGGGTGTATAATGTTGTGGTGATAATGGAATCCTGGCTCAAAAAAGGGCAGGACTAGGTATTAAATACTCCTGGATACAATGTGCTCAGGAAAGATAGGGAAGGTAAGAAAGGAGGAAGGGTGGCAGTATTGATGATGATTAATATTATAGTGCTGGAAGGAAAGGATGTCCTAGATGGGTCAAGGACAGAATCTATTTGGTTAGAGCTAAGGAACAAAAGAGGTACCATTACATTACTGGGTGTATTCTATAGGCCTCTAACTCTTGGGTAAGATATAGAGGAACAAATTTGCAAGAAAATTACAGAGGTGTGCAAAAACTATAGAATAGTTATAATGGGGTCTTTAAATATCATGACATAGACTGGAATAGTGATGGTGTAAAGGGCAGAGAAGGAGAAGAATTTTTAAGTTGTGTTCAGGAGAATTTTCGAGATCAGTACATTTCCAGTCCAATGAGGAAGGAAGCATTGTTGTTCCTGGTTCTAGGGAATGATGTGGGACAAATGCATCAAGTGTCAGTGGGGGGAACATTTAGGGAACATGGATCATATTATCATAAATGTAGGTTAGCTATGGAAAAGCAGCGTGCAGAGTAAAAATTGGGGGAGGGCCAATTTCCATGGGTAAGAACTGGCCCAGGTAAATTGGAATCAAAGATTGGCAGGTAAAACTGTAATTGACGAATGGCTGCCTTTAAAGAGGAGATAGTTCTGGTACACTCCCATAAGAGGGAAAGGTGTGACAAACAAAGCCAGAGCTGCCTGGATGACAAAAGAGATAGAGAGTAAGATGAAGCAGTAAAAGGGATGTCACGTTGATATTACGGGTGAGACCAGGCTGAATATAGAACGTTCAGAGGGGAAGTGAAAAAAAGAAATAAGAGAAGAAAAAAGGGAGTATGAGAAGACACTGGCAGCTAACATAAAAGGGAATCCAAATGTCTTCAATAGGCATATAAATAGCAGTAGGGTAGTAAAAGGAGAAGTAGGGACCAAAAAGGAGATTTACGCATGGAGGCAGAAGGCATGGCTGGTACTAAATGAGTTCTTTACATCTTTCTTTACTAAGGAAGAAGATGCTGCCCAAGTCATGGTGAAAGGTGAGGTAGTTGAGACACTGGATGGGCTAAAATTGACAAAGAGGAGGTATTAAAAAGGCTGGATGTCCTTAAAGTTGGTGTCACCAGGACCAGATCAGATGCATCCAAGAATACTGAGGGAAGTAAGGGTGGAAATTGCAGATGCACAAACCATAATATTCAAATCCTCCAGAGATATATGGGTGGTGCCAGAGAACTGGAGAATTGCATTTGTTACACCCTTGTTCAATCAGCTTAACCTCGGAGGCGGAAAAGCTAAAATTAACAATGATTTGGAAAAATGTGAATTCGTAAAGGAAAGCCAGCACAAATTTGTTAAGGGAAAATATGTTTAACTAACTTGCTTCGGTTTTTTGCTGAGGTAACAGAGAAGGTTAATGAGGTAATGTGGTTGATAGGGTGTACATGAACTTCCAAAAGGCATTTGATAAAGTGCCACAGAACAGGCTTGTCAGCAAAGTTGACGTTATGAATTAAAAGGGACAGTGGCAACATGGATATGAATTTTGCTGAGTTAGAAGAAACAGAGAGTGGTGTGAATGGTTGTTTTTCGGACTGGATGAAGGTATATAGTGGGTTCCCCAGGGGTCGATATTAGGTCCATTGCATTTGTTGATCTATATGAATGACCTAGATTTGGGTGTACAGGGCACAATTTCAAAATTTGCAGACAACACAAAAGATGGAAGTAGTTTCAATTGTGAGGAGTGTGGTAAGTGACTTCAAGAGGAGATAAGACAGACTGGTGTAATGGGCGGACATGTGGCCGATGAAATTTAATGCAGAGAAGTGTAAAGTGATGCATTTTGGTAGGAAGAATGAGGAAAGGCAATATAAAATAATGAATACAATTCCAGAGTGCAGGAACAAAACGACCTGGGGGTGTATCTGCACAAATTGTAGAAGGTGGCAGGGGCAGGTTCAGAAAGTGGTTAATAAAGCATGCAGGATTCTGGGCTTTATAAATGGAGGCACAGAGTACAAAAGCAAGGTGAAGATAAAAGCCTTTATAAAAGACTGGTTCAGCCTTAACTGGAGGACTGTATCCAATTCTGGGTGCCATACTTTTGGAAGGATGTGAAGACATTAGCGAGGGTGCAGAAAAGATTTACGAGAATGGTTCCGGGGATGAGACTTCTGTTACGAGGATAGATTGATGAAGCTGGGGCTGTTCTCCTGAAAGAGAAGGTTGAGAGGAGATTTGATAGAGGTGTTCGAAATCATGAGGGGTCTGGACAGAGTAGATAGGGAGAAACTGTTCCTATTGGTGGAAAGATCAAGAATCAGAGGACACTGATTTAAGGTAATTGGCAAAAGAACCAGAGGTGACATGTGGAAAAACTTTTTAATGCAGCGAGTGGTTAGGATCTGGAATGCACTGCCTGCAAGTGTAGTGGAGGCAGATTCAATTGTGGTTTTCAAAAGGGATTAGGATAATTATCTAAAGAGAAAAAATTTGCAATGCAATGGGGAAAAGGCAGGGAAGTAGGCCTAGCTGTTGCAGAGAGCTGGTACAGATGCAATGGGCCAAATGTCCTCCTTTGGTGCTGTAACCATTCTTGGATTCTATGATTCTATAAACAGTAATGGTCAAGTTAGCAAAGGAGAAAGTAAGTGCAAGGAGTAATACTTGCAATGTAAAGTAAGTCCTCCCTTTCCTGTGTAGCTATGCGGAAAAACATCATGAGAAAACCTTCTTCTTCAGCACACAACTGTAGGTTCATTATTTTTCCTCCTGGTAGTGACCTATTGATCCAGGTTAACTGTGAGGAGAGAGTGGTTCAGCTGACTCTGGTTAGGGGTACATTAGCAGGCAGTTCCATGGGAAATTCCACATCAGAGTATAGGACAAGAGTAGGCCATCCAGTCCCTTGAGCCATTCAGTAAGATCATGGCTGATCTGTGTATCAACTCAATTTACCATCTTTGCTTCGTCTCCCTTGATACCCTTACCTAACAAAACCCGATCGATCTCAGTCTTGAAAATTTCAATTAACCCTGCTGGGTTAACAGTCTTCTGGGGAGAGAATTCCAGATTTTCATTACCCTTTGCATGATTTCATTATGAAACGGATTAGCTGTATCTGTTTGGACTCACCTGCCAGAGGAAATAGTTTCTCTGTATCTATCGTGTTGAATTCCTTCATCTTTTCAGACTGATGCTCCTGTACTGAGGATGCGCTGGATTGTTGAGGTGTTGAATTTATGTCATTGCTGTCTGTGGAACTTTGCTGTGCACAATTTGACTGTCACAATTGTCTACAAAAACAGCAGCAATTACATTTCCAAATTGTTTAATCTGTTCTGGATAGTATTGGTTGAGTATCAAATGTTCACCAGGACATCAGAAGAATTCCCTTTAATGGAAGAACTTATAGGAACATAGGATCAGGAGGAGGCAATTCAGCACTTTGTGCCTGTTCCGCCATACATTGAGATCATGGCTGATATGTATCTTGCCTCTCCATACCCCTTAATGACCTTGGCTAGCAAAAACCTATCAATCTCACATTTGAAATTATTAATTGAGCTAGTATCGACTACTTTTTGAGGGTGAGAAATCCCCGTTTCCACCACCCTTTGTGTGAAGAAATGTTTCTTGTCTTCTCTCCAGAACTGTCTGGTTCTGATTTTAAGGGTATGTCCCATGGCTCAGACTCCCAAACCAGTGGAAAGAATTTCCCTCTATCTACCTGAACAATTCCTCGCAAAATCCTAAAAACCTCAAACAAATCACCCCTTAACCTTCTATATTTCAAGTAATACAAGCCTATTGTATGTAATCTCTCCACCTAATTTAACCCTTGGAGCCCTAGAAACATTCTGGTGAATCTGCACTGCACCTCTTCCAAGGCCAATATATCCTTTCTAAGATGCAGTGCACAGAACCGTACACAGTACTCAGATATGATATAACATTTGTACAACTGCAGCAAACTTTCTCTTTTATGTTGTAGCCCTCTCGATATAAAGGCTAACATTCCATGAGCCTTTTTGATCATTTTTTCACAGCTCACCTCTATATTTTAGTGATCTAGAGCCCTTAATTTCCGGAAGGCCTTTGATAAGTTGTCACATCAAAGGTTATTGTGGAAAATAAAATCTCATGGTGTATGGGGTAACATATTGGCATGGATAGAAGATTGGCTAGCTATCAGGAAATAGAGAGTAGGCATAATGGGTCATTTTCTGGTTGGCAAGATGCAATGAGTGGTGTGCCATGGGGATCAGTGCTGGGCCTCAACTTTTTACAATTTATATAAATGACTTGGATAAAGGGACCGGAGTTATGGTTGTTAAATTTACTGACGACAGAAAGATAGGTAGGAAAGTTGTGAAGACGACATAAGGAGACTACAAAGGGATACATAGGTTAAGTGAGTGGGCAAAGATCTGGCAAATGGAGTATAATGTGGGAAAATGTGAAATTGCATATTTTGGCAGAAAGAATAAAAAAGCATATTATCTAAATGGTGAGAGATTGCAGAGCTCTAAAATGCAGAGGGATCTGGGTGTTCTACTGCATGAATCACAAAAGGTTAGTATGCAGCTACAGCAAGTCATTAGGAAAGCTAATAGAATGTTATGTTTATTGTGAGGGGAATTGAATACAAAAGTAGGGAGGTTAAGCTACACTTATACAGGGCATTGGTGAGACCACATCTGGAGTACTGTGTATTGTATTGATCTCCTTATTTAAGGAAGGATGTAAATGCATTGGAAGTAGTTCAGAGAAGGTTTACTAGACTAATAACTGGAATGGGTGGGTTGTCTTATGAGGAAAGATTGGACTGGCGAGGCTTGTATCTGCTGGAGCTTAGAAGAGTGAAAGGTGATTTGATTGAAACGTATAAGATTCTGAGGGGTCTTGACAGGGTGGATGTGGAAAGGATGTTTCCTCGTGTGGGTGAGTCCAGAACTAGGGGGCACTATTTAAAAATAAGGGGTCACCGTTTTAGGACAGAGATGAGGAGAATTTTTTTCTCTCAGACGGCTGTGCAACTTTGGAACTCTGCCTCAGAAGGTGGTGGAGACGTGGTCACTGATTATTTTTAAGGCGGAGGTAGATGGACTCTTGTTAGGCAAGGGAATCGGGGGTTATTGGGGGTAGATGGGAGTGTGGAATTCGAGACACAAACAGATCAGCCATGACTGGTGGAGCAGGCTGGAAGGGCTGAATGGCCTAATTCGTATGTTAAATAAAGGTGTTAGGATATATATTTACACTGTTGCAGTTGAGGGCAGTCCAGCATTTGTTGCCCATCCCTAATTGTCCTTGAAGTGAATGACTTGCTAGGCTATTTCAGAGGGCAGTTAAGAGTCAACCACATTGCTCTGGCTCTGGAGTCACATGTAGGCCAGACCAGGTAAGGACATCAGATTTTCTTCCTTAAAGGACATTAGTGAAGCAGATGGGTTTTTAGGACAATCGATGATAGTCTCATGGCACCATTACTGAGGCTAGCTTTCAGTTCCAGATTTTTAATTAATTAATTGAATTCAAATTCCACCAGCTGGGATTTGAACCCATGACCCCAGGGCATTAGACTGAGCTTCTGGATTACTAGTCCAGTGGCATTACCATTATGCCACCATCTCCCCATAACCTCGGCTGACACTCCAGTGTAGTAGTAAAACTAATGCACTGTCTAAATGATCTTTGCTCAGATGAATGTAGAACTGAGGCCTCACTTACCTGTTCAGGCAAGGATTCTGAAAACTATCTGATGTCCTGGCTCTTTCAATCAACACCACCATAAAATCATGCACACAGGAGGGGCCATTTGGCCTATTGTGCATGTGCCAGCCCTTTAAAAGAGCCATTCAATTAGTCCCACTCCCCTGCTTTTCCACCATAGCCCTGCAATTTTTTTCTTTTTCCTGTACTATACATACCCAATTCCGTATTAGAAGTTGATATTGAATCTGCTTTTACCACCCTTTCAGGCAGTGTGTTCCAGATCATAGCAACTCATTCTGATTAAAAAAATCTCATTTCTCCTCTGGCTGTTTTGATAATTATCCTAAATTTCTGTCCGCTAGTTACCAACCCTCCAGCCAATGGAAACAGTTTTACCTTAGTTATTTCACCAAAACCCTTCACAATTTTGAACACCTACTAAATCTTCCCTTGCTCTAAGAACAAACACAGCTTCCATAGTCTCCGTATGTAACTGAAATCCCTCATTTTTGGTTTCGTTGGAAGTAAAGCACTTTCAGAGTTGGAAAGGAGGTCATTTTAAGTGCATGCTCAGCATAGTGCATTTTGTGAAGTTGTGCCAAGTTACCTTACCTCATAAGGGCATAAAACTACTTTCTGCCATACCTGGCTGTGTGTGAGGGGGTCTGATTGGCACTAACTTTCTTCACCATTCTATTCCACTTCGCTTACAGGCAGTTCTTTGAGCCTCTGAAACTTCAGGACATGGATGGGACCCAGCCTAACTTGTGGCTCTTCTGCCCCACTCCTGCCAATTGGAGAGCACTGGAAAAGCCAAGGATTTACAGCCCCTCAAAATCGAAATAGGCTTATGGTAACATGCCCAGGATACAGAACATCCTTGCAATTAAAAAAAAATTAGCTGCTGCAATTGTCTTATGCTTTCATAGCGTCTCTCCACCATTAGAGAGAATGCAGAAAAGATTCACAAGAATGTTTCCAGGGATGAGGAACCTCTGTTAAATAGATAGATTTGAGAAGTTGGGACTGTTTTCCTTGGAGAAGGTTGAGATGAGATTTGAGTTATTCAAATTCATGAGGGGTCTGGACAGAGTAGATAAGGAGAAACTGTTCCCATTGGTGGAAGCATCGAGAACAAGAGGGCACAGATTTAAGGCAATTGGCAAAAAAAGCATTGGCAATATGAGGAAAATCTTTTTCATGCAGTGAGCGGTTAGGATCTGGAATGCACTGCCTGAGTGTGGTGAGGCAGGTTCAATTGAGCCATTCATGAGGAAATTGCATTGTTATCTTAAAAGGAAGAATGTGCAGAGCTACAGGGAGAAGGTTGCACGAGGTAAACTGCTCCTTTGGAGAGCCAGCAGACATGACAGACTACAGCATGGCTACCCGACCCGATGACATGTCGGGTTCGGGTCATTCTTCCGGGTCCGGCGTTCGAGCTTAGCTTGGACACTGTGACAGCCAGGACGTCAAGGCGGGAAACACTCTGCACTTGTCTGCAGTAAGCGATTCCATCCAAGGTACAGCACAACCTCTTTCATATTATCAACTCTATTCTGGGGTCAGGTCGGGCACAGGAAAAAATGAAAGGACTTGGGCCAGATCGGGCTCAGGTTGGATGTGATTCTGTCAGGCTCGGGTTGGGTTTCATTTGCAGACCCCAGCAGGCCTTTATGAATGGCCTCCTTCTGCGCTGTAACAATTCTGTGATCTTCAACAAGCAATACAGCGTCACAACTTTCAATAAAAGCAAAATACTGCAAATGCTGGAAATCTGAAATAAAAACAAGAAATGCTGGAAATGCTCAGCAGGGCTGGCAACATCTGTGAAGAGAGAAGCAGAGTTAACGTTTCAGGTCAGTGACCCTTCTTCAGGGTTAACTCTGCTTCTCTCTCCAGATGCTGCCAGACCTGCTGAGTATTTCCAGCATTTCTTGTTTTTATGTCACAATTTTCAAATTTGTTTTATTGATTACAGTTACTTCACAAATGACAAACAAATGAATAACAGTGACATAGTATATATTTCATAGAATCAACACAGGAGGCCATCATGCCTGTGCCAGCTCTTTGGAGGTGCTATCCAATTAGTCACACTCTACCGCTCTTTCCTTAGCTTTGCAAACTTTTCAAGTATATATCCAATTTTCTTTACAGTACAAATCATTCTATCTATCGGAAAAGAAAACAATAAAAGTTGCAATCTTATTCTTAATGTGTTGCTCAAACCTGGATGCATTATCCAAATCCTTTTAAACAGCAGACGACATGTCAAATCCTTAAGTGCTGGAAATACTCAACAGGTCTGGCAGCTGGTCTGAAACATTAACTCAGAAGGAAACGCAACTCTCCACAGGGATGCTTCCAGACCTGCTGAGTACTTCCAGCGTTTTCTGTTTTTATTTCTTAGTTCCAGCATCCATAGTATTTTGCTTTTGTTTGCCAGATCCTTAATTTTGTGTCAACAGGTGTTAAAGCTCATTTAGTTCATCCAGCGGCCAAATATCCCACTCCAGAGAGAATATGAGGCACGCTTTCTGAGCCAGTGCACCACAGCAGGGCAGGTGATAGCTACAGACAGGAACAAGCTCACTTTCCCGCGTAATTTGTAACAATCGCGGCCTTGGAACTCGCGCGCGCGCTTCCCATTCCACAAAGGCCCCGCCCATTGGGAGGCGGGCCCGACCATCGCTTGGTGGGTGGTGGTGGTGGTGGGGGGGATGGACAGGGAGATACGGAACAGAAGTTTAAAAAAGGGAAGAAATAAAGAAATAAAATCCACTGTTTAAATTTTATCCGCTAATAAAAATGAGGAGAAATGATTTTACGGAGTTCTAACCAGGATTGAGTAGAGAGTTATTTTCATAAGTTTTGTTAACAACCCCCCCCCCCCCCCCGCCCTTGGATCGTGGTGTTTGGTTGGGTATCCCCCGTCTCCCCTGGGTGGGCTGGTGCGCAGGCGCGGATAGTGGGGCTGGTGCGCAGGCGCGTGGAGGGGGTGAGGGGTGACTATTGAGGGTGAGGGGAGTAGGGAGATTCTGGCGGACGGCGGCGGCGGCGGGGAGGCGAGTTACAGGGGTCCGGCGAAGAAGTAGTGGTGAGGTGGGGGACCCTCTTCCCCTACATCAGCAGACACCATGTCGGAGGCGGCGCGCAGCGAGGAGGTGGCGGCGGTCCAGGATCTGTTCAAGGAGGTGAAATTCTTCGCGGTGGGAGACATTGAGCAGCAGGTGAGGAAGGGGTGGTTGGGGGTGAAGGCCCGGTGCTGCTCCCTCTGTGTGGGGGTGGCGGCGGGGTTGGGGATTAAATACATGGCGCCAGCTGCCTGGGCCTGCCAGCAGCTGCTGTTGCTTCTCCTATTATTTTAGGGTTCCCTTGGGCTGCTGTAACTTTTAAGTCAGGATTTAACATTGGTTTTTAAGAGGATTTAACATTTTAAAAAGTGTTGTTGTCTGCTACTTGAACTTGTTTGGGTTTGTGTGTGTTTATCTTCCTCCCTTGTACTAAATAGTCAGCTCCCTCAATAGTGTGTGTAGGATGGCCTGGCTTTGCGTTTCCTGCCATATAGTGAGGCCATCCTTACAGTCTTTGGGGAAGGGATCAGGCTCCTGTTATGGCTGGTACTTGTGTAGGGAGAGGGTCACAACCAATCCTGAAGAGTTCGGGTGAGGGGGTCAATCAAATCATCATTGACCTGAGTGCAACAATATAAATATAAACCGCACAAGGTACTGGCTTTCTAAGCACTGGGATGTAGAATTTTGCTTTTCAAGTGAACTCACTTTTGTTCCTTGCACTTGTCTTCAAAAGTAGTGTGAAAAAGTATGTTGTTTGAGTCTATTGGGTGTCATTTTTCACATGCCTTAATCGGAAGTGAAAAAGTTGTATAAAAGTGTTTAAAGATGGGCTGTATGATCTGGTTTGTCTGCTGATGTCTTTCAAAGACTGAAGCAATAATAACCAAGGGAATGAAAAATAATCTGTGGAGGTGTGAAGAGGAGTTCGGCCACTTGTGACTTGTGAAAGCATTGAATTGTGACATTTCAGTGTATATGAAACAGCATATTTTGGTACTAGCACTATTAAATAGGTGCCTCTGTATCTACCTCCTGCATTGTAGAATGGCAATTTCTTATATGGAAGTAAAGGCTTTGTCTATTTTAATATTTTTTTGTATTGTCCTGTGTATATAGCAACCCAAGACCTGAGTTTCAGTGTTTGACCATAAGAATTTTTTTTAACAAAACAAGTTCATTTGTTGAGCGATCAACGTCTCGCAGCACTATCCCCAGTCCTTTGTAGCTTGTATACTTTAGTTTTGTAAAAGGTTGTCAAATCTTTCTGTAGCAAGGGGTTCTGCAAAGCTCCTCCCCACACCAAGGTACTAACACCATAATAGATTACAAACATCAAACATTGTGCCCATTGCTGTGCGTTTGTGCAGCACTGAAAACATTGTGAAAGTTGACACATTATTCCTGTTGATTTTGTGCTTTACTGGTAAAATACAAAAACCATGATGTCTGGTGTATGTTTGTGTAAAATCGGTATAAAATGTATTTTGTACGTTTGTGGTTTGGTGAGAAAAATGTGCTAGTTTGAAGAGTTTGGGTAATCTTGATTTTTCTTCTGACTTTAATAGATTGAAATAGTGTGTTTTCAGATGAGTTGGACTTAGGTGTTTGGCAATATTAGAAAGATACTTCAAGAACCCTGTCACCCAGTTGTCATAAACCTGCTCTGTTCCAGCTGGACTTTTACTATAGTCCTGATTGAATATTTAACCTGGAGTAAGCCCAGGTACTTACTGTAATAAAGCATCCACATTTCTTTTGCACAAAAGCTGGAGTTGGTTTAACAGCCCTTTATTAGACTTGGTGGGTGTTGTTAGTGCGAACTCATGTTGCAGTTTTGACAGGTTATTGTCAAATTGCTTTAAGTGGTGTAATTGAAGATGCATTTTATGTGTTATGCACTTTAAATTGTATGCAGGCTACAAAGTACTTCTTTTTCCAGTATTTCCTTGTTCTATTTATTACTTTTTCCAATGCTGTGCCTTTTTTTGGGAGTCAGGTCAGGTATTAAAACCTGCTGTTATAGTGGCTGTAGGTGGTACTACTGGGGACTGGTAAATGGCGAGTTAAGTAACGCAGGCACCTGTGGCACATGCCAACAGCTTTGGGTGAACAAATGCCTGAAGGTGGGTAGCAGGACCTTTGATGGAGGCAATGCCTTCAAAAGGCATTATCCTAGAATTGGCCCCTGGCATCCACAACCTGCAAGTCTTGAAACAGCTGCAGTACGTAACAACGTAGAGTTAGATTTGTTAGAGTCTACAGCACAGAGAAATAGGTCATCCAGCCCAACTGATTCATGCTGATGTTTACACTGCACGTGAACTTCATCTCAGCTTACCAATATTGCCCTCTGTTCCTTTCTCTTGCATGTGCTAATCCAGCTTCCCCTGCAAGTAAGCGAAAGAGCAATCGTGGACAGTTGGAAAAAGCTATGGGGTGATTTGATTAAAGTTTTCACGATATTAAGGCGAACTGATGGGTTAAATTGGGAGAAACTATTTCTGCTGGTTGGGGACTCTGGGACTACTACTTCTTGTCATGTTGCTACACCTTCCTTTGCCACTGCTCCACGCAAGCTCTGGAGAAATCTGGGTAGTGGAAAGCTGGGTGGAACATTGTGGAAGGAATTGCAGGCTAAACAAAGCCTGCAGGTACTGCAACGTGGACACTTCTTCAGTGGCTGCCAATCTAGGACTAGGTGGTGTAGTGTTAAAAATTGGAGCCGGATCTTTCAGAGTGGAACTGGAAACACTTAACATAAATTTGGAACTCTGCTGCAAACAGCAATTGATGCGAGATCAATTGTTAATCTTAAATCTGAGATTGATTTTTATTAACCAAATCTTAGAATATTACAGCGCAGTACAGGCCCTTCGGCCCTCGATGTCTATTAAGAGATAGGGGGCAAAGGCAGGTATATGGGGATTGGTCGCATATTAGCCATGCTCTTATTAAATGGTGGAACAAGCTCAAGGGGCTAACTTGCTTACTCCTGTTGCTGTGGAACACTGGTGGGGAGGGTAGCCGCAGGAACTCCGCTGATGATCTATAACATACTTGCAGTTAAAATTTCACTTTCTGCTTTTATTTTCTATTGCTTGAGAAATTACATCTGTGTGATGCAATTCTGGTTAATCTTGCAGATTATTGGAATTGTATCTCCCACACAAGCATGAACATACAACAACATCTTGTGCTTATCTAGTGTCTGTAACATAGGAAAGCCTCCCTAGGCACTTAAGGGGCATGGCTTTTAATAAACCCTTTATAAAATGCTCCTATTGCGAAAGTATTCTAATGGCACTGTATGTTGCTGTGGTCAAAATGTCTCACTGCAAAATGTTGTCGTGACTGAGGTGGGAGGAGTCTTGTTTAGTTCCAATTCTCCACAGGCCACAATATTTTTTTTTAAATGTTTACCCTTTTACTGATGCGGTCAGTCATAGACTCTACTCTTTATCCCAGAATTAAATACACCAACCAGGTTTCTTTAAATAAACAACAACATTATCAGTTTATTATACAACAAGACATAACCAGTAACGAAGCAAAGCATTAACACACAGATTGAAATATGAAAGTTTCCTTTTTAAATTGCCCACACACAACCTCTCACACACACTGAAAAAAATACAGAAATTCTCTCTGCAGAGTTCTGTTACAAAAAAAAGACAGAAAAGGATACTTTGGCCAAATACTTGCTAATTCTTGAAGAAAAAAGAGAAGATATGGAAAGATGTCAGTTGTCCTTTTTGTGCTCTGGTGTCCCAAATACGTGTAGACGGCTGTCACTGGGATCTTTCTAGAGCAGTTCTCTTCAGGCGACTTTGAGGATCAGTTTGGCAGGCTTTTCAGGAGAAATGCAGCATCAGTTTCTCTATTTCTTACACTTGATTCTCAGGAAGTTCTCAAAGAGATGGAAGAGGGTGCTGATGGTGACTGCTGTCTTGGGTGGTTTTCTTCAATTGTCTTGAAAACAGTTCACACCCCAACACACTGTCCAAAGCAAAACTAAAAACTATATCTCAGGAGTCAAACCTCCTGAATCCTACAAATTTTGACCCGTCACTTCTCTAAACATCTCCAGGTCACCAAGGTTTTTGTTGTTTACTGCTTTAAAGCACATGACTTCCAGCAATGGCTGTTTTTAAACCACATCTCTGTCCTTTCAATGAACTGTCAACAACAAAGCAAAGTCCAGCTTCTATGAAATCTTCAGCCTTCCAATGAATTCATCTTCACACTTTAAATATGTCCTCAAACGCATACTTAACAAAAAATATAGACGCACTTTCGTAACAATGTGTAGAGTCTAGCCAGATGGACCTCAGTTATTAAATTTATACTTGTATTGCACAGTGCCCTGGAATTCCCACCTAAAACTCTCTGCCTCTCCATTAGTCTTCTGCCTTTAACCATTTTCTAAAATCTCATTTCTTCAGACAACCGTTGCTAATATTTCCCTGCTTGGCAGAATGTTCCTTTTCCTCTCAGTGATTGAAAAGCTTTGTGATGTTCTTGCCTTAAAGGCTTTAATAGAATTGCAACTTGTTATTTACTTCTAAATGGCATTAACTTGACATTTTGATGAAAGAACTGACTCTACCTGAAACAAAGACAATTACGTGTGTTTTAATAGCAAAATTTGTTACATCAGCGGACCAAAATTGTAGTAAAATTTTGCATTCAGCGTCTCGTCAGAAGCACCCTATTCTGCTGTCCCTTATTGGATGCACCAGTAACTTCGGTAGCATCTGTCTGTTTATTTCATTGGTGAAGTTGCTGTTTTAAATTTGGTACTAGTAAAGTTTGCTGCCATTTTATATAGCATGGTAATGATGAAGAACTGATCTTAAAAGCAAGGCTACTTTATTTTTATAACAACTTGGGAATAGAGTCTAAATACAGGGAAAAATCTTGGCTGCTTTTCCTTGTCAGCTGCATATATGACTTGTATCAGTGCTTTTTTTGAGAAACGTCTACTGTGCAGAAGCTTAACAATCATGTATTTTTTATTCATTCCTAGGATGTGGGCATCGCTGCCTGGCCCAGCATTTATTGCCCATCCCTAATTGCCCTTGAGAAGGTGGTGGTGAGCTGCCTTCTTGAACCGCTGCAGTCCATGTGGGGTAGATACACCTACAGTGCTGTTAGGAAGGGAGTTCTAGAATGTTGACCCAGTGACAGTGAAAGAATGGCAACATAGTTCCAAGTCAGGATGGTGTGTGACTTGCAGGGGAACCTGCAGGTGGTGGTATTCCCATACATCTGCTGCCCTTGTCCTTCTAGGTGGTAGAGGTTGCAGGTTTGAAAGGTGCTGTCTGAGTAGCCTTGGTGCATTGCTGCAGTGCATCTTGTAGACGATGCACACTGCTGCCACTGTGCATTGGTGGTGGACGGGAGTGAATGTTTGTGGATGGGGTGCCAATCAAGCGGGTTGCTTTGTCCTGTATGGTGTTGAGCTTCTTGAGGGTTGTTGGAGCTGCACCCATCCAGACAAGTGGAGAGTATTCCATCACACTCCTAACTTGTGCCTTGTAGATGGTGGAGTCAGGAGGTGAGTTACTCGCCACAGGATTCCTAGCCTCTGATCTGCTCTTGTAGCCACGGTATTTATATGGCTACTCCAGTTCAGTTTCTGGTCAATGATAACCCCCAGGATGTTGATAATGGGGATTCAGCGATGGTAATGCCATTGAATGTCAAGGGGAGATGGTTAGATTCTCTCTTGTTGGAGATGGTCATTGGCCGGCACTTGTGTGGCGCAAATGTTACTTGCCACTTATCAGCCCAAGCTGGGATATTGTCCAGGTCTTGCTGCATTTCTACACTGACTGCTTCAGTATCTGAGGAGTCGTGAATGGTGCTGAACATTGTGCAATCATCAGCGAACATCCCCACTTCTGACCTTATGATTGAAGCAGCTGAAGATGGTTGGGCCTAGGACGCTACCCTGAGGAACTCCTGCAGTGATGTCCTGGAGCTCAGATGATTGACCTCCAACAACCACAACCATCTTCCTTTGCGCTAGGTACAACTCCAGCCAGCAGAGGGTTTTCCCCCTGATACCCATTGACTTCAGTTTTGCTAGGGCTCCTCGATGCCATACTCGGTCAAATGCTGCCTTGATGTCAAGTGCAGTCACTCTCACCTCACATCTTGAGTTCAGCTCTTTTGTCCATGTTTGAACCAAAGGTATAATGAAGTCAGGAGCTGAGTGGCCCTGGCGGAACCCAAACTGCGCGTCACTGAGCAGGTTATTGCTAAGCAAGTGCCGCTTGATGACACTGTTGATGACACCTTCCATCACTTTACTGATGATTGAGAGTAGACTGAGGCGGTAATTGGCCGGGTTGGACTTGTCCTGCTTTTTGTGAGCAGGACTTATCTGGGCAATTTTCCACATTGCCGGGTAGATGCCAGTGTTGTAGCTGTACTGGAACACAGGTCTTCAGTACTATTGCTGGAATGTTGAAATGCTGAATGCCAGCCTGTACCATGTTCATCTGTTACTGAGCATAGCTGTAGCCATTCCAGTTATAAAGAGGTTTGACTTTGGATTTGACGCTTGTGTGACCAAGCAATTTCCAAGTATTCTGGCATTTTCACCCATTCGGCTGAGAAGGTACTGACTCTACTGCTATGGGTAAATGTTGAAGATTCAATTTTCACTTGCATAACTACAGCCGTAAGTCATTTATTGTGAGCAGGCTCTATAACGCTGTCAATGCATTTATATAATACTTTTGAGGTGTGCTGACTGATTTAATAATGGCACTCTGTTTTTAAGCTCATGGCAGACTCCTTGTTCGAGTAGGTCCAGGCTGTAGATGCTTTCATTGTCTACTGTGGGTCCTGTCATGCAGTGGTTAGCACTGCAGCCTCACAGCTCCAGGGACCCGGGTTCGATTCTGGGTACTGCCTGTGTGGAGTTTGCAAGTTCTCCCTGTGTCTGCGTGGGTTTTCTCCGGGTGCTCCGGTTTCCTCCCACAAGCCAAAAGACTTGCAGGTTGGTAGGTAAATTGGCCATTATAAATTGTCACTAGTATAAGTAGGTGGTAGGGAAATATAGGGACAGGTGGGGATGTTTGGTAGGAATATGGGATTAGTGTAGGATTAGTATAAATGGGTGGTTGATGGTCGGCACTGACTCGGTGGGCCGAAGGGCCTGTTTCAGTGCTGTATATCTAATCTAATCTATCTAATCTAATCTAATCTTAAGAATCTGATGCGAGATCAGCATGGATGTCCACAGAACTGGTAGTTCATATTGTCGTTGGTGCTTGGGGGAACTTCTGCAGCTGTGCCACCTCTGGCCTTCCTCTGGGCATGCCGGATGTTGTAAGTTTGGCGTACATGGTCCTCGAAACATGCTGACGAAATTTCAGTGCTGCCTGCACGTGGGCCACTCGGTTGCAGTGTTTTCCCAAGAAAGAGAAAAAGGTTTTTAACATAAAACCTCTCTACATTCCACTCTCCCATTTAGCAAGCTAGCGATTGCAAATGTGCGCTTAGTGGAGCCGAAATTACTTTTGTTTCTTGCCCAACGGTGACGGGCATATTCCAGAGGTTGAGTTTGCCATCCACGTAGTCTTGAATGGCCAGCTCTTTATCACTTCACCAAGCCCTCTACAGTTCCATCATACAACTGAGCCTCAACGCAGGACTGATTCTGCCCCAGTTGTTGCAACTTATCAGTGACAGATGCCATGATATTTTCAACTGAACAAACTTAAAGTGCCTGACCAGTGGGTCGCTTGTTGCTTGATGTGATTTTTCACACCACTGACACATATATCGAAACAAAACGATGGTTTAGAATTTGCCGCTAAAGTAATGGCAAGTTTCATGGCATTTTATCTTAATGTGCAAATCATTCGGCAACCTGTGGTTTGGAGGAGATATCTTGTGAATTGCCACAAGTTGCTGAATGATTTGCACCGCTCCACTGATAGCCTCATGAAAATGGCAGCTTGCCCAACCTTCCCGTCATTTTTAATAACTTGCTGTATCTGCACGTTAAACCCACCATAAAGTTAGAGCTGGTACGTAACAGTATCAGGACCTTTTTATCAATGTAATAATTATTAATAAAACCTATCCCACCAGCACAGAAAGGGAACTATTTAGACTGTTGATTCTCATTCCTTCAGTAAATTCTTCTTGGAGATTTAAATTTCCCTTTTTATTTTTACTTATTTTTCCTTGGTCTTGATCTTTTTTCCCCCCCCCCTCCTTTTTTTGTACCTGATTTGACTTTTGTTTCCTTCTCTGTCATTTCTGTTTCTTTCTCGATCCTTAAATCTCATTGGTTTAGGAGATACACTGTTTCATTCTGGGCACGTGCGGTTCTGGACTTAGGTGGAATTCAGTAGTGAGTTCATCCTGTATCTAGTGTTTGTTTACAGATTTTTTAAAATTTAATTAGGTGATTCAGCTGCTGAAGGCTGGAAAGGCGAAAGAGGTCTCCTATAATGCGTTGGCAACACACATCATTGCAGAAGATGGTGACAATCCAGAAGTTGGAGAAGCCCGGGAAGTGTTTGATCTGCCAGTAGTTAAGGTGAGCTTTATATTGTCTCTCTTGTATTGCACAGTAAAATTGCCTTTTCAACAAGGCTTAAAGTACCAATAAAAATGAATTATGCAATGGTTACATTTGGCCCATCCAGCCTGTGTCTGGTCTCTGCAAGACCAACTTAGCTAGTCTCATTTCTCTGCCCTTTCCTTGTGGGCCTGCAATCTTTTTCCCTTAAGGTGCTTATCTAATATCCCCTTGAAAACCACGATTAAATCTGCCTCCACTACCTTTTCAGGTGGTGCATTCTCACAGTCCTGTTTAAGGGGAATGGTTGCATCATGGTAATGTTAATGGACTGGTAATCGGACTAATGCTCCGGAGACATGAATTCAAATCCCACCGCGGCAGCTGCGGGAAATTAAATTCAGTTACTTAATAAAAAATTCTGGAACTGAAAGCTAGTCCTCAGTAATGGTGCCATGAAACTGTCATTGTCGTAAAAACCCATCTAATTCACTAATGTCCTTAAGGGAAGGAAATCTGCCGTCCTTACCCGGTCTGGCCTACATGTGATTCCAGAGCCAGAGCAATGTGGTTGACTCTTAACTGCTCTCTGAAATGGCCTAGCAAGCCACTCAGTTGTCAAGTTAATTGAGGGCTGGGCAACAGCAACGCCCCAATCCCACGAAAGAGTAAAACAAAATTAGGGATGAACTGTAAATACTGCCCTTATCAGTGTTAAATAGATGGATTGCTTCCCTTCTCCCTAGCAAAACAACTTGAATTGTAAAGTATTAAAAATGAGAATATACTTGATGTGATCCGATATCAGTCATGCCCACACTTAATTTATTTTCCTTGTGCCTCCAAAGAATGTGTTTTCCTTTTAAACATTAAAGGTGCCAAATAAATGCATATAAATGCATGTCTGATGCAGGTTTTGTTAGGTTTATATAATCATAGAATAGTACACTCAATCATGAATATTTGAAAGATGCGTTTTGATGGTGGCATCATGCTTGAGGTGGAGGATGATGGGGTGAAAGGTGTCCTCAGTACCTTGCTCTATGGCAGCGAGGCCTGGACAACGTATGTCAGCCAAGAGCGACGTCTCAACTCATTCCATCTTCGCTGCCTCCGGAGAATACTTGGCATCAGGTGGCAGGACCGCATCTCCAACACAGAAGTCCTCGAGGCGGCCAA
Organism: Heterodontus francisci; assembly: GCF_036365525.1. NCBI lineage: Eukaryota > Metazoa > Chordata > Chondrichthyes > Heterodontiformes > Heterodontidae > Heterodontus > Heterodontus francisci. The sequence continues at coordinate 199,490,353 of NC_090372.1, forward strand.
CATCCCCAGCTTATACACACTACTGAGTCAGCGGCGCTTGAGATGGCTTGGCCATGTGAGCCGCATGGAAGATGGCAGGATCCCCAAAGACACATTGTACAGCGAGCTCGCCACTGGTATCAGACCCACCGGCCGTCCATGTCTCCGCTTTAAAGACGTCTGCAAACGCGACATGAAATCCTGTGACATTGATCACAAGTCGTGGGAGTCAGTTGCCAGCGTTCGCCAGAGCTGGCGGGCAGCCATAAAGACGGGGCTGAAGTGTGGCGAGTCGAAGAGACTTGGTAGTTGGCAGGAAAAAAGACAGAGGCGAAAGGGAAGAGCCAACTGTGTAACAGCCCCGACAAACAAATTTCTCTGCAGCGCCTGTGGAAGAGCCTGTCACTCTAGAATTGGCCTTTATAGCCACTCCAGGCGCTGCTTCACAAACCACTGACCACCTCCAGGCGCTTACCCATTGTCTCTCGAGATAAGGAGGCCAAAGAAAAATCATGCTTGAGGTGGAGGATGATTGGGTGAAAGGTGAGGACAAGGGAAATCCCATCATGGTTCTGGGAGGGAGGGGAAGAGGTGAGAGCGGAAATCTGATGGACAGGCTCAAGGGGCCTGTCAACCATGGTGGAGGGGAATCCTTGGTTAAGAAAAAAGGAAGACATATCAAGTGCTGGTATGGAAAGTTGCATCACCAGAATAGATGCGATGGAGAAACTAGGAGAATGGAGTGGATTCAGTTATGAAGATAGATTGCAGAAGTTGGGACTGTTTTCTTTGGAGAGGAGAAGGTGGAGAGGAAATTTGATCGAGGTGCTCAAAATCATGAGGGGTCGGGACAGAGCAGATGGGGAGAAACTTCCTGTTGGTGGAAGGATCGAGAACAAGAGGACAGAGGTTTAAAGTAATTGACAAAAGAAGCAATGGCGACATGATGAAAGATTTCTCTCACAGCGAGTGGTTAGAATCAGGAGTGCACCACTTGAGAATGTGGTGGAGGCAGCTTCAATCAAGATATTCAGAGGGAATTGAACTGTTATCTGAAAAGGAAGAATGTGCAGGGCTATGGGGTGAAGGTGGAGGAGCGGCACTAGGTAAATTGCTTTTTCAGAGAGCCAGCACAGACATAGAACATGTAGGCAATTCAGCCCCTCGAGCCTGCTCTGCCATTCAATGCAATCATGGCTGATCTCATCTCTGCCTCAACTCCACCTTCCTGCCCGTTCTCCATAACCCTTCAACCCATTTCTAATTAAAAATCTGCCCATCTGCTCCTTAACTTTACTCACTGTCCCGGCACCACCACACTCTGAGTTGTGAATTCCACAGATTCACGACCCTTTGAGAAAAGTAATTTCTCCTCATCTCTGTTTTAAATCTGCTACCCCTTATCCTAAAACTATGACCTCTCATTCTAGATTGCCCCACAAGAGGAAACATCCTCTCTATGTCTACTTTGTCAATCCCCTTAATCATCTTATATACCTCAACTAGATCTCCTCTCATTCTTCTAAACTCCAGAAAGTAAAGGTCTAAACTGCCCAATCTCTCTTTATAAGACAAGCCCCTCATCTCTGGAATCAATCTAGTGAACCTCCTCTGAACTGCCTCCAATGCAACTACATCCTTTCTCAAGTAAGGGGACCAAAACTGTACGCAATACTCCAGGTGCAGTCTCACTAATGCCTTGTACAGTTGCAGCAACACTTCCCTACTTTTATACTCTATTCCTTTAGCAATAAATGCCAAAATTCCATTTGCCTTCCTTATCACCTGCTGTACCTGCAAACTAGTTTTCTGCGAATCATGCACGAGGACATCCAGATCCCTCTGCTCTGAAGCATTCTGAAGTTTCTCTCCATTTAGATAACTTGCCTTTCTATTCCAACCAAAATGGATAACCTCACACTTGTCCACGTTAGAATCCATCTGCCAAATTTTGGCCCATATATCTAATCTATCTATTTCCATCTGCACTTGACGGGCCGAATGGCCTTCTCCTGTGCTGTAACAGTTCTGTGATTCCGAGTACAACACAGAAGAAGACCATTGAGAAGAGCAATCCAGTTAGTCCCACTCCCCCACTCTTTTTCCATTTGATTGCAATGTTTTTCTGCTTGCAGTATAGTTGATATATGGTGGGGGTGGGGGAATTTAAAATTGGGTTGACTGTTTCGAAAATAAATGTAAGTACAAACAGGACACCAGAATGGACTGCAGACTATAGTAGTTAAAAAAAAAAAAAATTTTTTACAAAAGTAAGGAAGGTAAAAGATACCTTTCTTGGCACTTATTCAAAGAACAAAGAACAGTACAGCACAGAACAGGCCATTCGGCCCTCCAAGCCTGCGCCGATCTTGATGCCTGCCTAAACTAAAACCTTCTGCACTTCCGGGGACCGTATCCCTCTATTCCCATCCTATTCATGTATTTGTCAAGATGCCTCTTAAACATCGCTATCGTACCTGCTTCCACCACCTCCCCCGGCAGCAAGTTCCAGGCACTCACCACCCTCTGTGTAAAGAACTTGCCTCACACATCCCCTGTAAACTTTGCCCCTCTCATCTTAAATCTATGTCCCCTAGTAACTGACTCTTCCACCCTGGGAAAAAGCTTCTGACTATCCACTCTGTCCATGCCACTCATAACTTTGTAAACCTCTATCATGTCGCCCCTCCACCTTGGTCGTTCCAGTGAAAACAACCCGAGTTTATCCAACCTCTCCTCATAGCTAATGCCCTCCAGACCAGGCAACATCCTAGTAAACCTCTTCTGTACCCTCTCCAAAGCCTCCACGTCTTTCTGGTAGTGTGGCGACCAGAATTGCATGCAATATTCTAAGTGTGGCCTAACTAAAGTTCTGTACAGCTGCAGCATGACTTGCCAATTTTTATACTCTACGCTCCGACCGATGAAGGCAAGCATGCAGTATGCCTTCTTGACTACCTTATCCACCTGCGTTGCCACTTTCAGTGACCTGTGGACCTGTATGCCCAGATCTCTCTGCCTGTCAATGCTCCTAAGGGTTCTGCCATTTACTGTATACTTCCCACCTACATTAGACCTTCCAAAATGCATTACCTCACATTTGTCCGGATTAAACTCCATCTGCCATTTCTCCGCCCAAGTCTCCAACCAATCTATATCCTGCTGTATCCTCTGACAATCCTCGTCACTATCCGCAACTCCACCAACCTTTGTGTCGTCTGCAAACTTACGAATCAGACCAGCTACATTTTCCTCCAAATCATTTATATATACTACAAACGGCAAAGGTCCCAGCACTGATCCCTGCGGAACACCACTAGTCACAGCCCTCCATTCAGAAAAGCACCCTTCGACTGCTACCCTCTATCTTCTATGACTGAGCCAGTTCTGTATCCATCTTGCCAGCTCACCTCTGATCCCGTGTGACTTCACCTTTTGTACCAGTCTGCCATCAGGGACCTTGTCAAAGGCTTTACTGAAGTCCATATAGACAACATCCACTGCCCTTCCTTCATCAATAATCCTCGTCACTTCCTCAAAAAACTCAATCAAGTTAGTGAGACACGACCTCCCCTTCACAAAACCATGCTGCCTCTCGCTAATAAGTGCGTTTGTTTCCAAATGGGAGTAAATCCTGTCCCGAAGAATCCACTCTAATAATTTCCCGACCACTGACGTTAGGCTCACCGGCCTATAATTTCCTGGATTATCCTTGCTACCCTTCTTAAACAAAGGAACAACATTGGCTATTCTCCAGTCCTCTGGGACCTCACCTGTAGCCAATGAGGATGCAAAGATTTCTGTCAAGGCCCCAGCAATTTCTTCCCTTGCCTCCCTCAGTATTCTGGGGTAGATCCCATCAGGCCCTGGGGACTTATCTACCTTAAAGCTTTGCAAGATGCCCAACACCATCTCCTTTTTGATAACGACATGACCGAGACTATCTACACTCCCTTCCCTAGGCCCATCATCCGCCAGGTCCTTCCCTTTGGTGAATACTGATGCAAAGTACTCATTTAGTACCTCGCACATTTCCTCTGGCTCCACACATAGATTCCCTTTTCTGTCCTTGAGTGGGCCAACCCTTTCCCTGGTTACCCTCTTGCTCTTTATATACGTATAAAAAGCCTTGGGATTTTCATTAATCCTGTTTGCCAATGACTTTTCATGAACCATTTTAGTCCTCTTGACTCCTTGCTTAAGTTCCTTCCTACTGTCTTTATATTCCTCAAGGGCTTCGTCTGTTCCCAGCCTTCCAGCCCTTACAAATGCTTCCTTTTTCTTTTTGACTAAGCTCACAGTATCCCGTATTATCCAAGGTTCCCAAAACTTGCCAAACTTATCCTTCTTCATCACAGGAACATGCTGGTCCTGGATTCTAATAAACTGACGTTTGAAAGACTCCCACATGTTATTCCTCCTATTTCAAATTCCGTCAAGAGTAGTGTAAATAGTTTTCAATGTCTCAAAAAATTTATAGAAAAAAACACGAAACTTTTAAGCATGATTCTTAAAGTTGTTTAACTTGCTACGTTTTACTCGAACTATTGGTTGTAAAGTTTTGAAGTGGACATTGTCTTTCAAGGGAAAGGATGAGCAAGTTGGACTTCCTCATAGAATGTTTAAGGCACAGAAAGAGGCCACTTGGCCCATTGTGTCTGTACTGGCCAAAAAACGATCCAACTACTCTAATCCCACCTTCCAGCATTAGGTCTGTAGCCCTGCATATTACGGCACTTGAGGTGTATATCCAGGCTCTTTTTGAATGAGTTGAGGGTTTCTGCCTTAACTACCCTTTCAAACAGTGAGTTCCAGACCCCTGCCACCCTCTGTGAGTCAAAAAGTCTTTCCTCATCTCCCTTCTAGTTCTTCTACCAATCACTTTAAATCTCTGCCCCCTCGTCACTGACCTCTCTGCTAAGGTGAATAGGCCCTTCACCTCCACTCTATCCAAGCTCCTCAACATTTTGTACATTTCAATCAGATGTCCCCTCCAGTCCTGGCAACATCGTTGTAAATCTCCTCTGTACCTTCTCGAGTGCAATTGCATCCTTTCTATAATGAGGTGACCAGAATTGCACACAGTACTCAAGTTGTGGCCGAACCAATGAGTTATACAGTTTCAGCATAACCTCCTGCTCTTATATTCTATACCTCAGCTAAAGTGCTGGTGAGACAAAACGCAGATTGGGTGACCTCTTTGCTGAACACCTCCGCTCAGTCCAAAAGCATGACCCCGAGCTTCCGGTTGCTTGCCATTTCAACACCCCACCCCTGCTCTCATGCCAACATTTCTGTCTGTGGCCTGCTCCAGTGAACATCAACGCAAGTTCGAGGAGCCGCACCTGATCTTTTGTTTAGGCTCTTTCCAGCTTTGCGGACTGAACATCGAGTTCAATAACTTCAGAGCGCGACTGGACTTTTAAAAATATTTTTTAACCATGAGACAGGGGCGAAGTCGGGCCATATAATGAATGTGGAAGTAGGCGGTCTGAATGATGGCATGAATATGTGGTCGGAAGCTCATCCCGGGGTCAAATGTGACACCAAGGTTGCAAACAGACTGGCTTAATTTCAGACTGTTGCCAGGGGGAGGAGAGGAATTGGGTAGCTAGGGAACAGAGTTTGGAGTGAGGACTGAAAACTTCAGTCTTCTCAATATTTAATTGTAGAAAGTTTCTGCTCATCCAGTACTTGATGTCGCTAAGCAGTCTGATAACTTAACAACAGTGGAGAAGTCGAGAGGGGTGGTGATGAGTTGGAGCTCAGTGTCGTCAGCAGTAACTTTCATGTCACACAAGTGCCCAGCAATGACAATCTCCAACAAGAGAGAATCTAACCATCTCCCCATGACATTCAATGGCATTACCATCGCTGAATCCCCCACTACCAACATCCTGAGGGTTACCATTGACCAGAAACTGAACTGGACCAACCACATAAATACTGTGGCTATAAGAGCAGATTAGAGACTGGGAATTTTGAGGTGAGTAGCCAACTCCTGACTCCCCAAAGCCTGTCCACCATCTACAAGGCAGAGGTAATGAGTCTCATGGATGAGTGTATAACTGACAAAGCAGCCTGCTTGATCGGCACCCCATCCACCACCTTAAACATTCACTCCCTCCACCACTGACGCACAGTGGTTGCAGTGTGTACTATATAGAAGATGCACTGCAGCTACCCCCCACGCCTCTTTTGAAAGCACCTTCCAAACCTGTGACCTCTACCACCTAGAAGGACAAGGGCAGCAAGCACATGAGAACAGCACCACCTGCAAATTTTCCAAGCCACACGATCCTGACTTGAAATATATCGCTGTTGCTTCACTGTCACTGGATCAAAATCCTGGAACTCCCTAACAGCACTGTGGGTATAACTGCACCAGATGGACTGCAGCGGTTCAAGAACGCAGCTGACGACCTTCTCAAGGGCAACAAATGCTGACCTTGCCAGTGAAGCCCACATTCGATGAACGAATAACTTTTTAACAAAAATGTGAAAACTAATGCCTTGTTTTCAGATGATGTAACCGAGGGGCAGTATGTAGACAGGAAATAGGAGGGGGCCCAGGATAGATCCTTGGGGGACAACAGAGCACCAGAGTTAACTGAGAGGGAGCAGGAAGAGAAGCCATTGCAAGTGATTCTCTGGTTACCGTTGGATAGGTAAGAATGGAACCAGGTGAGAGCAGTCATTGGAGGAGGATGGTTTGGTCAGTTGTGCCAAAGGCTGTAAACAGGTTGAGAAGGACGATATTACATACATATCAGTCTGAGTCAAGGTCGTGGGTTCAAATTCCCACCCTGGAGATTTGAGCTCACAATCTAAGGTGAGCTGAGGTGCAGTGTCAGAGGTTTTGCGGATGGAACGTTAGAGCAAGGACCTGTTTGCCCCTCTCGGGTACATGCAAAAGATACAACGGCAGTATTTGAAGAAGAGGAGAGGAGTTCTCCTGATTAGTAAAGGATAGGGAAATGGAATTGGTGTAGACTGCTTCAGCTGAGGAGCTAGCAGCAGTACGGTGGCCCTCAGTACTATCATTTCTATGATTCATATTATTGAATTGTGCTATCAGTCTCTTCCAGAGCACATTTAAGTGTTGAGTTTAATCCTGCACAAAGCAATTACCTATGGATTAAATATATTGCATAACCTGCTCTTAATGTGTAAATGTATATAGCGGATCATCTCTCACTGCCCTTCTGTGCATATCCCTCCAGAATGTCTGTTCACTTCTGAACTAAGCCTTTGCCATCCATGAAATTATTGTGGATGATTGCATCGATATCATGGCCTTAAATGTAGATTTATTTATTTATTCACAAGATGTGGGCGTCAATGGCAAGGGCAGTATTAATTGCCCATCCCTAATTGCCCTTGAGAAACTATCTGGAACCACTGCATTTCATGTTGTGACACATTTCTCTAGTGGTTTGATACAGCTGAGTGGTTTGCTAGGCCATTTTAGAGGGCAGTCTAAGATTCAACCACGTTGCTGTTGCTGTGGGTGTGGAGTAGCATGTAGGCCAGATCAGTTAAGGACTGCAGCTTTCCTTCGCTGAAAGACATTAGTGAACAGTTGAATTTTTATGAAAATGGTAGTTTTCATGGTCATCATTACTGATACTAACTTTTTATTCAATTAATGTCATAAAGTCATTTATGGCACAGAAGGAGGCCATGCCGGCTCTCCATGGAGCTATTAAGTCAGTCCCACTCCCTCGCTCGATCCCCATAGTCCTGCAAGTCTATTTCTCTCAGGTGGCCATCTAACTTCCTCTTGAAGTCATTGGTCGTCTCCGCTTCCACCACCCTTGTGGGCAGCGAGTTCCAAATCATTACCACCAGTTGTGTTTAAAAAAAAAAGATGCTTCCTCATATTCCCCCTGCATCTTTTGCCCAAAACCTTTAATCTGTGGCCCCTAGTCCTTGTACCATTAGTTAATGGGAACAGTTTTTCCTTATCTAACTTCTCTAAGCCTGTCATAATCTTGTACACTTGTATTAAATCTCCCCTCAATCTCCTTTGTTCTAAGGAGAACAAACCCAGCTTTTCCAACCTAATCTTGTAACTAAAATCCACCATCCCTGGAACCATTCTGGTAAATGTCCTCTGCACCTTCTCAAAGACAAGAAAAAACAAATGGTTCAGCTTTGCATCTGAACTTCTGCAAATAAGCAAAGTTCCAAATGCTGATACCCTCTGGAACAGTGTTCCATGGACAGGAGGAGTAAATTGCACAGTCTTTCGAGGACTTTAAGCTGCATTTATCTTGCAGCATTGCCACAGTTCTGTATTACAAATGCTAAAATAAATTGACACAAACAATCATGGTGTAGCTGCAGAAACATAGAAAATAGGAGCAGGAGTAGGCTATTCGGGCCTGCTCCGCCATTCAAAAAAAGATCATGGCTGATCCTCTAACTCAGTACCCTGTTTCCGCTTTCTCCCCATATCCCTTGATCCTTTTGGCATTAAGAAATATATCTCTCTCCTTGAATGTATTTAATGACTTGGCCTCCACTGCCTTCTGCGGTAGAGAATTCCACAGGTTCACCACCCTCTGCGTGAAGAAATTTCTCCTCATCTCGGTTTTAAATGGCATACCCTGTATCCTGAGACTGTGACCCCTGGTTCTGGACTCACCAGCCATCGGGAACATCCTCCCTGCATCTAGCCTGTCTAGTCCTGTTAGAATTTTATAGGTTTCTGTGAGATCCCTTCTCATTCTTCTAAACTCTAGTGAATATAGGCCTAGTCGACCCACTCTCTCCTCATACGTCAATCCTGCCATCCCAGGGATCAGCCGAGTAAATCTTTTTGCACTCCCTCCAAGGCAAGAACATCCTAAGATAAGGAGACCAAAACTGAAAACAATACTCCAGATGTGGTCCCACCAAGGCCCTGTATAACTGCAGTAAGACATCCTTTCTCCTGTACTCAAATCCTCTTGCAATGAAGATAAACATACCATTCGCCTTCCTAATTGCTTGCTGCACCTGAATGCTTGCTTTCAGTGACTGGTGTACAAGGACACCCAGGTCTCGTTGCACCTCCCCCTTTCCCAATCTATCACCATTCAGATAATCTGCCTATCTGTTTTTACAACCAAAGTGGATAACCTCATTTGCCCACTCATCCAACTTGTCCAAATCACATTGGAGCCTTCTTGCATCCTCCTCACAGCTCTCATCTTCCCCCGCCCCCCCCCCCCCCCCCAGCTTTGTGTCATCTGCAAACTTGGAAATGTTACATTTAGTTCCCTGACCCGAGTCATTAATATATGTTGTGAATAGCTGGGGCCCAAGCACTGATCCCTGCGGTACCCCACTAGTCACTGTTTGCCACCTGGAAAAAGACCCGTTTATTCCTAGTCTCTGTTTCCTGTCTGTCAACCAATTCTCAATCCATGCCAGTATATTGCCCCCAATCCCATGTGCTTTAATTTTGCACACTAACCTCTTAGGTGGGACCTCATCACAAGCCTTCTGAAAATCCAAATACACCACATCCACTGCTTTTCCCTTATCTATTCTACTAGTTACATCCTCAAAAAACTCTGGTAGATTTGTTAAGCACGATTTCCCTTTCGTAAACCCATGCTGACTTTGCCCAGTCCCATTTATGCTTTCTAGGTGTTCTGCTATGACATCCTTTATAATAGATGCTAGCATTTTCCCCATTACTAATGTAAGGCTAACTAATCTGTAGTTCCCTCTTTTTTCTCTCCCTTTTTTAAATAGTGGGGTTGCATTTGCCATCCTCCAATCTGTAGGAACTGCTCCACAGTATATAGAATTTTGGAAGATGACCACCAATGCATCTACTATTTCCAGGGCCTCTTCCTTTAGTACTCTGGGATGTAGATTATCAGGCCCTAGCACTTTTTTTTTACTAATACTGATTCCCTTCAGTTCCTCCTTCTCATGAGATCTTTGGTTCCCTAACATTTCTGGGAGGTTATTTATGTCCTCCTTTGTGAAGACAGAACCAATGTATGTGTTTAATTGTTCTGCCATTTCTTTGCTCCCTATTATAATTTCCCCCGTTTCTGACTGTAAGGGACCTACATTTGTCTTCACTAATCTTTTGCTCTTTGCATTTTTATAGAAGCTTTTACAGTCAGTTTTTATGTTCCCTGCAAGTTCACTCTCGTACTCTATTTTCCCCTGCTTAATCAACCTCTTTGTCCTCCTTTGTTGAATTCTAAACTGCTCCCAATCCTTAGACTTTTTCTGGCAATTTTATATGCTTCGTCTTTGGATCTAATATTATCCCCAATTTCTTTTGTAAGCCACGGTTGAGCCACCTTTCTGGTTTTATTTTTACGCCAGTTAGGAATGAATAATTGTTGTGATTCATGCACATGTTCTTTAAATATTATCCATTGCCTATCCACCATCAACCCTTTTCGTAAAGTTCCCCAATCTATCATCGCCAACTCGCGCCTCATACCTTCGTAGTTTCCTTCAATTAGATTCAAGACCCTAGTTTCGGATTCAACTACTTCACTCTTCATCTTAAGGAAGATTTCTATCATGTTATGGTCGCTCCTCCCCAAGGGACCCTGCACAACAAGATTGTTAATTAATCCTTTCTCATTGCACAATACCCAGTCTAGGATAGCCTGTTCTCGAGTTGGTTCCTCAACGTATTGGTCTAAAAAACCGTCACGTACACACTCCAGAAAATGCTGCTCCACAGTATTATTGGATATTTGGTTTGATCAATCTATATGTAGATTAAAGTCACCCATGATTACAGTTGTGCCCTTATTGCATGCATCTCTAATTTCCTGTTTAATGCCGTCCCTTACATCTCCACTAGTGTTTGGGGACCTACAGACAACCCCCACCAACATTTTCTGCCCCTTGGTGTTTCTTAGCTCCACCCATTCAGATTCCACATCATGATTTTCCGAGCCAATATCCTTCCTCATTATTGCATTGATTTCCTCCTTTATTAACAACGCCACCCCTCCTCCTTTTCCCTTTCTGTCTGTCCTGAAGTTTGTGTTCCAGGCTTGAACCTGGATATCTTGAGCATTGGCAACAGATGGCATCACTCCACTTATAATTTTGTTAATGACTAACCATCCAAATGCAGTTCTGCAAGTATATGCACGTTCCAGTTACACAGAATATCATGTCAATTTCAAATAGAAGACACTCACTAGGATTCCACATCAATCTGCATCCACCTCAGGCCCCTCCAATCACTCCTACTGCTCCACGATTGGTTACCTAAACAATTTCTGCTTTAGGGGATATTACCTTTAATTGGAAACTGCTTAAATTATTACCCAATGGTGCCAGAATGCACTTGTTACATTTGACAAGTAATAAAGACTTAAGTGGAAATAAACATGAAGATTTTTATTTTTCACAGAGCAATGTGACAACACTTAATTATCAGTTTCAAATTACTAAACATGTGTCCAATTCCTCTGTAAACTAATTGTGGGAAATAGAAGTACTTCCCCCATTTAAAGGTCACAATTTTCTCCCAGTTTAACAGCTCGTAAACAATTTTGAGAACCACCACCACTTTATCAAATATAGCTTTAAACAAAGTAATGACTAAAATAGCACAGAAGACTGGAACACCAAAGCCGAGCACTGCAAAGGATATAGGTTGAATGCTGCCTATACTCCATTGTGTGGTTAATCTAAGTCAGACTCTTGAGGGCAAAAAGCAAAGATTTGGTCTGCTTGTGCCTTTCAGCAGCCGAACCATGCCAGCTTTAGTTTTTAGAGATACAGCACTGAAACAGGCCCTTCGGCCCACCGAGTCTGTGCCGACCATCAGCCACCCATTTATACTAATCCTACACTAATTCCATATTCCTACCACATCCCCACCTGTCCCTATATTTTCCCTACCACCTACCTACACTCGGGGCAATTTCTAATGGCCAATTTACCTATCAACCTGCAAGTCTTTGGCATGTGGGAGGAAACCAGAGCACCCGGAGGAAACCCACGCAGACACAGGGAGAACTTGCAAACTCCACACAGGCAGTACCCGGAATTGAACCCGGGTCCCTGGAGCTGTGAGGCTGCGGTGCTAACCACTGCGCCACTGTGCCGCCCACTAAAATTTCTTGAAAAATTTCTATTTTCTCCATCGTGATTTTTGACTCTTTCATTTCCTTATCATTGTGGTCACTTTCCCTCTATTTTCTAACAGTATTAACTGCTCCAGTGTCACAAGAATCTGCATTGCTGAGTTTACCTGTTGCTTGCTGACCCCCCCCCCCCCCCCACCTCCCCCACCAAACAACCCTTTCATTATATTAGCATACTTTTTAGCTGCCAGTTCTGAAAAAGAATCAATACCCAAAATATTAACCTGACTTTTCTCTCTTCAGATGCTCACTGGTCTGTTGTGTATTTGCAGTATTTTCGATTATTTTTTATTTGAGAGGTTTTGGGCAGTGCTCTGGAAATCATCCCCTGCACACTGACTCGCCTTGTGCTGAGGTGTGGGAGATTGTTGAGAAGAGGGGCATGTCCCTTAAAAGACAAAAATAAAAACTGAACTATATATAGGATGCTACAAAAGAAGATTAAAAATTCTAATTCAACCTTGGGGTCTTCTGAAATGTACAAAATGTATGAAACTTTGATCTGGGGGTTTCTAATATAGCATCAGAACCCATAGAACAAAACAGAACTATGCAAGTCTAGCTATTATTCTGTATGTTAACTGGAAAACAGCAACATCTGCCATTTTATTTTGAATCATGCAGATAATGACATTATTTTGGTACCACAAAATTCTGCATCGATAATGGCAAAAGCATTTAACTGAATTCAAATTCACAAAGTACCATGGTGGGATTTGAACTCCTGTTTCTGGATTGTTCGTCCAAGTCTCTGGATTGCTAGTCTAGTAACATAACCATTATGTTACCATGCCTGTTTAATGGAAAATGTATAGTTTAAGTAAACTGCAGAGGTAAAGTCTTAACGATAATGTAAGCTGATATGTGAGTTGGAAGATTAATTGAGCCCTCTGCCAAACTCGGGTGGTTGTTATCTTATGAGAAGTGGAAAAACATGCGATTTCAAGAAGTTTGACTTTTAAGAATGTTGAACTGGTATTTATTGACTTTTTGTTTTCTTTTACAGCCTTCCTGGGTATTTTTGTCAGTTCGATGTGGCCAACTACTTCCGTATCCTTTCAGTGCTCAAAGGGATGTTTCGGCTGTGTGGGAGATGCATTACGTTTTGTACTCGTGAAAATGAGACAAAGTACTGTACAGATGGTGGAATTATAGTTTTTTGAGCCTTCCCTTCACTGAGTCCATTTGCCTGTGTATTTTGGCTGCCGCTGTGGACCTGAGCCCGTCGCTCTGTTTCCACTTCTGCTGTTTCTTTTTAACTTTTCTTTAAAAATTCTCATCCTTGTTTTCAAATCCCTCCATGGCTTCGCCTCTCCCTCTCTCTGTAATCTCCTCCAGCCCCACAACCCTCCAAGTTACTGCACTCGTCCAATCCTGGCCTCTTGAGCATTCCTGATTTTAAAGCACACCTTCACTGGTGGCCGTGCCTTCAGTTGCCTAGGCCCCTAGCTCTGGAATACCCTCCCTACGCCTCTCTGCCTCTCCACCTTACATTCCTCCTTTAAGACTCACCTTAAAACCTACACCTTTGATGAAGCTTTTGGTCATCTGACCTAATATCTCCTTATGTAGCTCAGTGTCTTATTTCATTTTATAATGCTCCTGTGAATTGCCTTGAGGCGTTTTATTATGTTAATGGCACGAGGATATACCTGTATTGAGGCAGTGCAGAAAAGGATTACTAGATTTTTAAAAATTCATTCATAGCATGTGGGAGTCGCTGCCCATCCCTAATTGCTCTTGGCAAGTTGCCTTCTTGAACCGCTGCAGTCCATGTGGGGTAGGTACACCCATGGTGCTGTTAGGAAGGGAGTTCCAGGAATTTGACCCAATGACAGTGAAGGAATGGCAATTTAGTTCCAAGTCAGGATTGTGTGTGACTTGGAGGGGAACTTGCAGGTTGTGGTGTTCCCATGCATTTGCTGCCATTGTCCTTCCAGTTGGTAGAGGTTGCGGGTTTGGAAGATGCTGTCTAAAGAGCCTTGGTGCGTTGCTGCAGTGCTTCTTGTAGATGCTACACACTGCTGCCACTGTGCGTCGATGGTGGAGGGAGTGAATGTTTGTGGATGGGCTGCCAATCAAGCGGGCTGCTTTGTCCTGGATGGTGTCGAGCTTCTTGAGGGTTGTTGGAGATGCACCCATCCAGGCAAGTGGAGAGTATTCCATCACACTCCTGACTTGTGCTTTGCAGATGTTGGACAGGCTTTGGGGAGTCAGGAGGTGAGTTACTCGCCTCAGGATTCCTAGCCTCCTACCTGCTCTTGTAACTATGGTATTTATATGGCTACTCCAGTTCAGTTTCTGGTCAATGGTAGCCCCTAGGATGTTGATAGTGGGGGATTCAGTGATGGTAATGCCATTGAATGTCCAGGGGAGATGGTTACATTCTATCTTGTTGGAGATGGTCATTGCCTGGCACTTGTGTGGCACGAGTGTTATTTGCCACTTATCAGCCCAAGCCTGGATATTGTCCAGGGCTTGCTGCATTTCTACACAGACTGCTTCAGTATCTGAGAAGTTACGAATGGTGCTGAACATTGTGCAATCATCAGCGAACATCCCCACTTCTGACCTTATGATTGAAGGAAGGTCATTGATGAAGCAGCTGAAGATGATTGGCCTAGGACACTACCCTGAGGAACTCCTGCAGTGATGTCCTGGAGCTGAGATGATTGACCTCCAACAACCACGACCATCTTCCTTTGTGCGAGGTATGACTCCAACCAGCGGAGAGTTTCCCCCATGATTCCCATTGACTTCAGTTTTGTTAGGGATCCTTGATGCCATACTTGGTCAGATGCTGCCTTGATGTCAAGGGCAGTCACCCTCACCTCACCTCTTGCGTTCAGCTCTTTTGTCCATGTTTGAACCAAGGCTGTAATGAGGTCAGGAGCTGAGTGGCCCTGGCGGAACCCAAACTGAGCGTCACTGAGCAGGTTATTGCTAAGCAAGTGCTGCTTGATGGCACTGTTGATGACACCTTCCATCACTTTACTGATGATTGAGAGTCGACTGATGGGGTGATAATTGGCCGGGTTGGACTTGTCCTGCTTTTTGTGTGCAGGGCATACCGGGTGATTTTCCACATTGCAGCGTAGATACCAGTGTTGTAGCGGTACTGGAACAGCTTGGCTATGAGCACGGACAGTTCTGGAGCACAGGTCTTCAGTGCTATTGCTGGAATGTTGTCAGGACCCATAGCCTTTGCAGTATCCAGTGCCTTCAGTCGTTTCTTAATATCGCGCGGAGTGAATCGAATTGGCTGAAGTCTGGCATCTGTGATGCTGGGGACTTCAGGAGGAGGCCAAGATGGATCATCAACTCAGCACTTCTGGCTGAAGATTGTTGCAAATGCTTCAGCCTTTTCTTTTGCTTTGATGTGCTGGGCTCCCCCATCATTGAGGATGGGGATATTTGTGGAGCCACCTCCTCCAGTTAGTTGTTTAATTGTCCACCACCATTCACGGCTGGATGTGGCAGGACTGCAGAGCTTGGATCTGATTCGTTGGTTATGCGATCGCTTAACTCTGTCTATCACATGCTGCCTACGCAGTTTGGCATGCAGATAGTCCTGTGTTGTAGCTCCACCAAGTTGACTCCTCCATTTTGAGATATGCCTGGTGCTGCTCCAGGCATGCCCTCCTGCACTCTTCATTGAACCAGGTTGGTCTCCTGGCTCGATCGTAATGGTAGAGTGGGGGATATGCCATGCCATGAGGTTACAGATTGTGGTTGAGTACAATTCTGCTGTTGATGGCCCACAGCGCCTAATGGATGCCCAGTTTTGCATTGCTAGATCTGTTTGAAATCTATCCTGTTTAGCACGGCGGTAGTGCCACACAACGCGATGAAGGTATCCTCAATGTGAAGGCGGGACTTCGTCTCCACAAGGACTTTGCTGTGGTCACTCCTACCAATACTGTCATGGACAGATGCATCTGCGGTAGGCAGATTGGTGAGGACGTGGTCAAGTATGTTTTTCCCTCTTGTTGGTTCCCTCACCACCTGCCACAGACCCAGTGTAGCAGCTATGTCCTTTAGGACGCGACCAGCTCGGTCAGTAGTGGCGCTACCGAGCCACTGTTGGTGATGGACATTGAAGTCCCCCACCCAGAGTAGATTCTGATTAGTCCCTGGGATGAGGAGGTTGTCCTATGATGAGAGGCTAATTCAATTGGGCCTGTATTCTCTGGATTTTGGAAGAGTGAGAGGTGATCTCATTGAAACATATAAGATTCTAAATGGGCTGGATAGGGTAGACACCGAGAGATTATTTCCACTGGTTAGCGAATGTAAAACGGGCATAGTTTCAGGATAAGGGGCCGATAATACAGGACTGAGATGAGGAGAAATTACGTCACTCGAAGGGTTGCGTTTCTTTGTAATTCTCTACCCCAGAGGGTTGTGGATGCTCCATCGTTGAATATATTCAAGGCTGGGGTGGACAGACTTTTTGGTGTCTCAAGGCATATGGCAAGTGGGCGGGAAAGTGGAGTTAAAGCCCAAAGATCAGCTCTGATCATTTTGAATGGTGGAGCAGGCATGATGGGCCATGGCCTACTCCTGCTCCTATTTCTTGTGTTATAATTTGGGGAATATTTTCTTGTGGTGCAATCAGTCAATCATGTACTTAAAGTGCCTGAAAGCGCATTGCCTTAGAAATCTGCAATAGCTCAGTGATTCTGTTCACTAGGTCTACACTCATGCATACACACACAGGTGGATCAAGCGACAGGAAGCTTTGGGTCATGTTTTTGGACTGAGTTTTAGTATTCCACAAAGCGGTCACCCAATCTGTGTTTGGGGTTTATCCCCTTACGCCCCTACCTCAATGTATTTTGTGCTCTGCATGACATTCAGCTCTTCTTCTGTCGCCTTTGTCTCCGGGCTCACTCCTTTGACCAGGAGTCCTTCCCCCGACCAAGCAGATCCATTCATCCGCCTCCAGCATTCTCCCTCCACCTGGACGCCTCTCTTTGGCCTCTTACCCGCTTTTGTTCTTTTCATTGAAAACTGTCAGCGAGACATCGGCCATGTCAATTTCTCTGCTCCTCTCACTCGCTCTAACCTGTCTCCCTCTGAACTTGCTGCGCTCTGTTCTCTCAGGTCTAACCCTGACATTGTGATCAAACCTGCAGATAAGGGTGATGCTGTTGTTTGGCGTACCAACCTCTCTACTTTGCCACAGGCTGAGCGCCAACTCTCAAGACGCCACTTCCTACCTCCCCCTGCACCATGACCCCACCACTGAACATCAAGCTACTGCCCACAGGACTGTCACTGAACGCATCTCTTCCGGAGATCTTCCCTCTACAACTTCCAACCTCATAGTCCCGCAACCCCGGAGAGCCCGCTTCTACCTCCTTCCTAAAATTCGCCAACAGGACTGTCCCGGCAGACCCATCGTTTTAGCCTGTTCCTGCCCCACTGAACTTATTCATCCTATCTTGACTCTATCTTTTCTCCCCGGTCCAGTCTCTTCCCACCTACATCCGTGACTCTTGTGACGCCCTACGTCATTTTGACAATTTCCAGTTTCCTGACCCTAACCACCTTCTCTTCATGATAGACGTCTAATTTTTCTATATCTCCATCCCCCACCAGGATGGTTTGAGGCCTCTCCGCTTCTTACTTGAACAGAGGCCCAACCAGTCACCATCCACCACCACCCTCCTCTGCCTGGCTGAACTTGTTCTCACATTGACCAACTTCTCCTTTTACTCCACTCACTTTCTTCAAGTAAAAGGTGTGCTATGGGTACCCGCATGGGTCCTAGTTATGTCCGCCTTTTTGTGGGATATGCGGAACATTCCTTGTTCCAGTCCTAGTCAGGCCCCCTCCCCGGTGCCATTTCCTGCTCCCGCCCTGAACTGGAAAACTTTATCAACTTTGCTTCCAATTTCCACCCTTCTCTCACCTTTACATGGTCCATCTCCGACACTTCCCTTCCCTTCCTCAACTTCTCTGTCTCCATCTCTGGGGATAGGCTGTCTACTAATATTCATTATAAGCCCACCGACTCACACGACTACCGTGACTACACTTCTTAACACCCTGCCTCCTGTAAGGACTCCATTCCATTCTCCCAGTATCTACGTCTCCGACGCATCTGTTCTTACGACGCAACCTTCCACAACAGTGCTTCTGATGTCTGTTTCATCAACCTAGGATCCACCCCCACTGTGGTTGACAGAGTCCTCAACCGTGTCCGGCCCATTTTCTGCACCTCTACCTTCACCCCTTTCCGTCCCTCCCAGAATCGCGGCAGTGTTCTCCTTGTCCTCACTTTCCACCACACCAGCCTCCACATCCTCTGCCATTTCCGCCACGTCCAGCGTGATGCCACTACCAAACGCATCTTCCCCTCCTCCCCTTTCAGCATTCCGAATGGATCGTTTCCTCCGCGACACCCTGGTCCACTCCTCCATTACCCCTGACACCTCGTCCCCTTCCCATGCAATCACAGGAGGTGTATTACCTGCCCTTTTACCTCCTCTCTCCTCACTATCCAAGGCCCCAAACACTCCTTTTAGGTGAAGCAGCTATTTACTTGTACGTCTTGCAATTTAGTGTACTGTATTCGCTGCTCACAATGCGGTCTCCTCTACAGTGGGTGACCGCTTTGTGGAGTACCTTTGCTCAGTCCAAAAACATGACGCCGAGCTTCCTGTCCCTTGCCATTTCAACACACCGCCGCTGCTCTCATGCCCACATCTCTTTCCTGGACTTGCTGCAGTGTTCCAGTGAACACAACGCAAGCTCGAGGAACAGCATCTCATTTATTGATTAGGCACACTACAGCCTATCGGACTGAATATTAAGTTCAATAATTCAGAGCATGACTGGCTCTCTTTTTTTTAATTTTCTTTTTTCTTTGTTTATTTTAGTTTGTTTCATCATTTTTTTATCATGTGCCTGCCCACTTTTTTTTCACGTTTGTTCTTTTGGCCAGGGCTGTTAATTATTTGGTCATTTAACACCCTCTCTGCACTCATGCTTTGTCTTTCACCACACCATTAACACGCCCTTTGCTCCATGATCTTCTGGTCTGTTTTCTCTGTGACCCTGTCCTATCAAAACCTTCCTTTTTGTTATCTTTTGCCCCACCCCTGCTTTATTTGCTTCAAACCTATTACATTTCTAACCTTTGCCAGTTCTGATGAAAGGTCACTGAAACGTTTAACTCTGCTTCTCTCTCCACAGATGCTGCCAGACCTGCTGAGTATTTCCAGTACTTTTTGTTTTTATTTCAGATTTCCAGCATCTGCAATATTTTGCTTTTATTCAACGCACAGTGAATTGTTCCACCAATGTCCTGTACTGCTGTTGTCACTTATTTTTAACCGAGAATGACTCTGCAGCTCATTTTCTTAACTTGAAGCACACAGAGTAAGTGGCTTCTCTCCAGAAGGAGGACAAGTATTTTCAGGTGTTGCAGCTTGCCTTTCACGGGTATGTCTTTACAGTTTTTACTGATGTTCACCTATTCTTTAAGACTAAGAGAATTACTTTAGCTGTAGCTGCTTGTTAAATGATTCGCACATTTTGCCTTTCCATTGTCTATTGCGAAGACCTGAATTGTTCTTAACCTGATGTGCAACAAACAGGCTAATTATGTTGAAACCATTGATGTTGGAAAAGACCAATTATTTTCAAAGTGTGCAAAGAAAAGCATATTAATACTTCACTCAGGTTTACGTTGTTTACAAACAATTCACCTTAATGAATAGCAAAAGTTGATTTTTCAGGTAGGGTTCTTCATTGGGCTTTTCTGACCTCGAGCGATCTTGATAATTTTGTAGCTGAATGTAGTGTTTTTATATCAACATGCTAAACTAAATTCTTTACTATCCCCCATTCTCCATTGGGCCTCCTTGATCAGCGATGCTATTTTCCTTGTATATTCTTTCCATGTCTTGGGGACGATCTGGAGACTCTGGATGGATGCTTGAGTGAGTGTGCACAGCTCACGTGACCCCTGCCCCACCATTACCCAAAGAGGTGCTGGTACTTTCAGTCTTATTATCCAGAGTGTTCTCCTAATCATTAAAAAAGGCACGGGTTACATGTTCATTATTATGTTTTTATTCCTTTTTAAGGAATATTAAGGGTTAGAATCATACAATCTTACAGCACAGAAGGGAGGCCCTTTGGCCCGTTGTGACTGTGCTGATTCTTTGAAAGAGGTGTCTGATTAGTCCCATGCCCCAGTTTTTTCCCTGTAACTCTGCAAAATAGTCCTCTTCTGATGCATGTCCAATTACCTTTTTGAAAGTTCGCATGGAATCAGATTCCATATCGCCCTTCCAGGTACTGCATTCCAGATCTTTACAAACCTCTGTGTAATGAAATACTCCCCATTTCTCCTATAGTTCCTCTGCTAATTATTTCAATCTATGACCTCTGGTTACTGGCTCACTTGACAGAGGAGACAAGCCTACTTCCTGTATCTAAAACTCCTCGTGATTTTGAATGCATCTGTTAGGTCTCCCCTTACCCTTCTCTGCCGTAAGGCTATAGAACCAAGGCAGGTAGATGGAATTAAGATATAGATCAGCAAATTGAATGGAAAAACAGGTTGGAGGGGCTGAATGGTCCACTCCTGTTTATATGTTCTAAGATTTTGTTCCAAGGGTGGAATTTCTTGTATAAAGAAAGAATATTGGTACAGACCTTTTTCAATTTCCATTTTTAAAAGTAATTTATTACATGCAAGAATCGTAAAATATATTGCACAGACCTTATAAGCCAGGTGGGTTACACTTGAGGAGTGTAACCACTTAAAGCTGTGTACAAAATGCCACATGGATTGAAGTGCCAAAGTGGGGATCTCATTAAAAATTCTACAGTGAGTAAGGATTTGTATGAATTCCCCACTTTGGTTTAGAATAATTAAAAATTAAACTGAAGATACTTATTTGTAATAATTCTAGACCTGTCCTGTCGGCTATATATTTTTTCTTGCCTTGTTGCTGTATGACCTGTTGAGAAGAGGTGGACAGTGGGGGAGGGGCTATTTTCGACATAGTGCTGAAACTCGTTTCGAGAATACTCTGGACTTTGCAGGTAAAGTAATATTATTGATGGAGAGCACAGTCAAATGGTCGGGGGAGGGAGTAAGATCCATTGTAATTCATTTATTAGCCGTGATTAAACTTCAGTACCTGGGGCGTTACTTCAAAAATGTGTTTTGGGGTAAAGTTGTTCTGGACTCCTGTCCTCTGGTGTAGGAGCCTTTCAATGTGGAGACCAGCTGCATGATTGCTTGTGTGATTGGTGTGAGCCTACATTGGAACGTTAATAAATGAGTGGGAACTCTTTTAAGAAAATAAGTTGCATTTGTTGGAAGTTAGGCCAGTGGTGTTCTGTTCCCATGGAAAGTAGAAAATGTTTCTGAAATTTGTTAGAATTGAAGCATTAAAGGGTTCACTGCTTGCCGAATTGTTCAGAATAGACCAGGCTCTTTAGCTGGCACAGAATTCACATATATCACTTTGATGTGGATCTGACAGTTACTTGGAAGGTCACATTCTAGGTGAACATTTCTCATTTAATTAGGGTCTTGTGGTGAGTTTTGAAGGTCATTTTTTTTGTGCATAGCAATACAGCAATAGCGTAATAAATGAATCATTAAAAATACGATCGATTAAACACAGAACTAAAGTGTTTGTGTCTTTACATTTCCCTTTCAGGTTTCTGCGGAAGACCGCAAAACGCTATGGGCTTTAATTACTTTCTATGGAGGGGATTGTCAGCTCAAACTCAATAAGGCTTGCACCCATTTAATAGTACCTGAACCTCAGGGGGTGAGTGCATTAAGTTTAATTTTACTTGAAATTTTGCAAGTTTGTAATGCCTAACTTTTGGTATGCGTTGCCCCCAATATATTGGCCTTTCTGTTGAGTTCCTTTAAAAATTTAATTATTTTAAAGACATAGAATTGTACACAGAAACAGGCTATTCAGTGTTTATGTTCCACAGGAGCCTCCTGTCATTCTAATTTGTTGAATCCCTTTTTCCGCATAGCCCTGCAAATTTCTCCTTTTCAAGTATTGATCCAGTTCCCCTTTGAAAGTTACTATTGAATCTGCTTCCATCACCCTTTCAAGCAGTGAATTCCAGGTTATAACATAAATAGGAGCAGGGCCAGGCCACATGGCCCCTCAAGCCTGCTGCGCCATTCAGTAAGATCTACCACAACTCCACTTTCCCACCCAAACCTATATCCCCTCGTGACATGCTGTGTCCAAAAAATATCTCTCTTCCCTCCTGGATTTTTTGGCAATTATCTTGAATGTTGGTCCTTTGGTTTGCAACCCTTCTGTCAGTGGAAATAGTTTCTCCTTGTTTGTTCTTTGAAAACCCCTTGAAATATTAATCTTTGATATTGATGCTGAAATACTGAGGAAAAAACATTAATCCCAAACTCATCTTTATTTAGCCAGAGTGGTTTGAACATATTGTTTGGTGCAGTGCAACAAAAAAGAATTGCTAGTTAATGGGATATCTCCTTCAGTGATCTTTGTTAAAGCTTAAAAGAATGGATTGCTGTTGTTGAAGTCTTGATCTTTTAATGGCTTATTCTTCAGATCCATCGAACTTGCCTTTCAGGCAGACTTCAATGACCAGTCTGTGTCAGGCCATAAAATCTTTTATTTTACAGCCAGTTGTTAAGAGCAAATGTGCGTGAGGCAGACTAAGTTGTTCTATGTTGTAGCTGTAAACATCTACTTAATGGCTGTTTGCCACAGAGGGGGGTGTCTGAGTCGACTGGGGAACAATGCCAACATCTGGGGTTGCTGCTTGTGATCAGTGTCCATTGATGATGATCCTGTGCGAGCATCTGCAGCTTAAGACGCTTTATTAGCTATAACTGATGGTTTCTTCATTCCAGCAGGAAGTAGCTTAATGTTTATGGTGCCATCGTTAATTCTAGGTAGGCTCTAACTAACAGTAAAGCTTTACAGTTGTCTGTCTGACAGTCTTGTGGTTCTCCCGCCCCTTCCACCTGAGTAGTTTAGATCTGTAGGGTAGGTGATGCCATATCTTAACCTAATGAAGTTAGTTTGAAGCTGTAACTATATCTAAATCTGAAATAACTCCTGTGCTTGCTGAACACATTGGCTCCCAGTCTGGCAATACCTTGTTTTAAAAAAAAATTCTCATACTTATTTTCAAATTCCCCCCCTTACAGAAGTAAGCTCATTCAACCCATCAACCCTCAGATTCCTGCATTCCTCCAATTTTGGCCTCTTATGCTTCCCCAGTTTTCATCGCTCCACTTTTAGTGGCCATACCTTCAGCTGCCTAGGCCCTAAGCTCTGGAATTGTCTCTCTAAGCTTCTCCTTTTAAGACGTCTCTTAAAATCTGTTTCTTTCACCAAGCTTTTGGTCATCTGTCCTAATATCTCCTTATATGGTTTGGTGTCACATTTTGTTGGCTCTGTGAAGCACAATGAAATGTTTTACAAAATCAGATGTGCTGTACAAACACACATTTTTGAAAATACAGTACATTGGGGTGAAAACTGTCTGCAGAACACATCATTCCACTTCATCTCAATCACTGTACCTAAAACGAAACCCCAGAAACTGAAAGTATTGCAGATTAACTGAAAAAATTGGGAAAAATAATTGGACACCTTTTTTAAAGTCACGGGGAGTGACTGGACTTGCAATAATCTGCCCAGCCATGCCTGGGAATCACTTTATTGATGTACATCGGATTGTAGTCCTGCTACAATACTCAAGCGTTTTAAAGCCAGTAAGGGCAAAACATTGTGGTATTTTAACTCAGTGCCCCTTATTTAATAATTGTTTTTACAGATTAAACTTTTATCAACGGCAGGTAGAAAAGCAGGCAGGCTAGAGTTTTGAAAAATGAGAGGTGATCTCATTGAAACGTACAAAATTCTTACAGGGCGTGACAGGGTGGATATAAATGGGATGTTTCCCGTGACTGGTGAGTCTAGAACCAGGGAACATAGTTTCAGGATAATGGGTGGGCCGTTTAAACCTGAGATGAGGAGGAATTTCTTTACTCAGAGGGTGGTGAATCTTTGGAATTCTCTACCCCAGAGTGCTGTGGAAGCTCAGTCATTGAATATATTCAAGACTGAAATTGATCGATTTCTGGATACAATGCTATCAAGGGCGGCACAGTGGTGCAGTGGTTAGCACTGCAGCCTCACAGCTCCAGCGACCCGGGTTCAATTCTGGGGACTGCCTGTGTGGAGTTTGCAAGTTCTCCGTGTCTGCGTGGGTTTTCTCCGGGTGCTCCGGTTTCCTCCCACAAGCCAAAGACTTGCAGGTTGATAGGTAAATTGGCCATTATAAATTGCCCCTAGTATAGGTAGGTGGTAGGGAAATATAGGGACAGGTGGGGAAGTGGTAGGAATTTGGGATTAGTGTAGGATTAGCATAAATGGGTGGTTGATGGTCGGCACAGACTCAGTGGGCCGAAGGGCCTGTTTCAGTGCTGTATCTCTAAACTAAAACTAAACTAAGGGATATGGGGAAAGCCCGGGAAAGTGCTGTTGAGTTGATGATCAGCCATGATCTAATTGAATGGCGGAGTTGGTTCGATGGGCTGAATGGCCTACTCATGCTCCTATGTTCCTATAATGAACAAAAATATTCATTTTGCTGTTTTAATTTCTACTAGCCTGTGGGTTGCAGTTGAAAGTTTCTGGAGTGAAAGTTGGCAAATGCTGTTTTGGGACCAGGGTAGTTTCTGGGGGTGGGTAACACCAGCATTTCAAGAGGAAACTGGATAGTGTTTGGTGAAGGTAGCAGTTGAGCGGAGTCAGGCAGAGAACACAGTGCAGGATTTCTGGAATTTTGAACCGATGGAATACAGTGGTCTTATTTGACCCTGCACATTTGTATGTTCCAATGAATACAAGAAAGAAAGACTTATATTTACATTGCGCCTTTCACGAGTTCACATAAGGGGGGCAGTAGCATAGCAGTAATGCTAACTGGGCTAGTAATCCGCTGGCCTGGACTAATGGTCCAAAGACTTGAGTTCAAATCCCATCATGGCAGCTGGGGGAATTTAAATTCAATTAATTCATAAATCTGGAATAAAATGCTAGTCTTAGTAATGTAGACATTAAACTATTGAATTGTTGTAAAAACCCATCTGGTCTACGAACATCTTTCACGGGAGGAAATCTACTGTCCTTACCTGGTCCGGCCTGCTAGTGACTCCAGGCCCACACCAATGTGGTTAACTCTTAATTGTCCTCTGAAATGGCATAGCAAGCCACTCAGTTATAGGTGGTGGCTCAGCACCATCTGCTCAAGGCCAATTATGGATGGACAATAAATGCTGGCATTTATCCCAACCCAAGGACAAATAAGAAAAAAATGTCCCAAAGTGCTTTACAGGCGATTAAGTACTTTTGAAGTGTAGTCACTGGCTGTCGTGTCTCCCACATAACAGCAATTTGCACACAGCAAGCTTCCACCAACAGCAATGTGATAATGACCAGATACATTTTTTTTTGTGATGTTGATTGAGGGATAAATATTGGGGGCAGGGTGGGGTGCCCATCAGATTATCACTGCGCTCTACATGAACCCATCCAGCAAAGTCTCAGTTCCTTGCTTGAATGGATCTTCTTGAAACTTTTTAATTACCCAACTAAATAAGTGTTGAATGCTTGCCAGCTGGAATTTATTCCAAACTTTAATTGCCTCTTGCTGCACTCGTGAGTGTGAAGCAAGCTATTTATCCCCGTTGAGTTCAAAAAAATCTTAAAATGACTTCACCGAAAAGGACTGGGGCTCTTTTCTTTCTAGAAAAGAGAAGCCTGAGGGATGACTGAATCGAGGTCCTTAAAGTAATGACGTTTGATGGGGTTAGTGTAGAGAAAATGTTTCCACTTTTGGGAAGGGTCCAAAACTAGGGGTCATAAATATAAGATCGTCACTAATAAATCCAGTAAGGACTTTAAAAGAAATTTCCTTACCCAGAGTGTGGTTAGAATGTAGAATTCACTATTTGGAATACTTGAAGCAAAAACATACATGCGTTTAATTGTTCAGTACATGAGGGAGAAAGGAATAGAAAGACAGGGTGGGATAAAGGAAGGTGGCAAGAGACTGGTGTGGAGCATAAACATAGTATGGACCAGTTGGGCTGAATGCCCTGATTCTGTTATAAATTCTATGTATGTGTTTTGTGTGCCACTCCAACCTATTTTACTTGTTTTAATAAATTTACAACTTAATGGCCTCAGTCAGGAAATTAAACCAGTTCTGATGAAAGATCTGCATCAGAAATATGAAGCTGCCATTTCACATTGCAGATGCTGATAGACTGACTGTATATTTCCATCATTTGCAGTGTCTTTTTTATGTAAGATTATCAAATGTTTTTGAAAGAATAGCACAC
Source organism: Heterodontus francisci (assembly GCF_036365525.1). Taxonomy (NCBI): domain Eukaryota; kingdom Metazoa; phylum Chordata; class Chondrichthyes; order Heterodontiformes; family Heterodontidae; genus Heterodontus; species Heterodontus francisci. Next base: position 199,516,864 of record NC_090372.1, read on the forward strand.
TGTATTTTGTTAATCTTCCTCCAGATGTGATCCACTCAAAGTAGAAACCAAAAGATTTCTAATTTTCCCCAGAAAACACTTATCGCATCCAACTTCTCGAGATAAAGGAGTAACTTTCTTTAAACATTGAGAAGAGGAACCTATGAGTTTTTTTAAAGACAAAATCAGAGGAGGTCCTGAGGAATGATGAATTTTCTTCAAATCTTATTTCTTTTGTCATCAATTGTATCTTATTTTTTTCCTGACAGGAAAAATATAATTGTGCCCTGAAGCGAAGCACAATTAAAATAGTAACACCAGACTGGGTGGAGGATAGTGTTGCAGCAAAATCAAAGAAAGATGAGTCCACATATCATCCGCGCCTTATTATTCAGGAAGAGGAGGAAGAGGATGAAGAAGAACTGGCTGAAAATGAGGAGGAGCCTGAACTGGACGACAGCATGGACGACAAGCGCTCGGCTAAGAGCAGTCCTGTGTCGTCGCGGGGGGCCTCGCCACTGAGTGTGCCGGGCTTCTCACCGAAGCGGGAGAGCAGGTCTGAGAAAACGACGAGCGAAATAATGTTCGACGACTCCTCGGACTCTTCCCCCGAGAAGCAAGAACGGAACTTGAACTGGACCCCGGCAGAGATCCCGCCGACAGCCGCTGCAAAGCGCCGTCTTGCCCACGGGAAGGACTCTGCTCTGATTAACTTGTGCGCCAACGTCCCGCCTGTCCCGGGCGCTATCTCCAACCCCGAGGTGAGGAGTAGCTTGATGACCCCGGGGCAAGGGGCTCAGGGCCCCGAGAGGCCGGCGATGGTGGCGGCCTGGAGCCCTGCAGTCAGGACGCTACGGAACATAACTAATAACGCTGATATTCAGCAGATCTCCAGGCCATCAAATGTAGCACAAGTAAGTGATTCGTTGTGTTTTTGTTCAAACTGTAAAAGGTGCTAAAATGGAGCAGGAGAGGCTAATCTGGAGCACTGCTTTTTAAGCCACAACGTCAGGGCAGGGGCAGTGTGGAATCATTGAACGTTATAGTAAGCCAGCCAACCCATCATGTCTCCTTTGATGTTTCCCACCACATGAGCCCTCTAGTCTAACCCCACTGTCCTCACTCTCCATAACTGTTTGATACCCCTCTTTTCCAGATTATTGTTTTTAAAAAAGGTTCCAGGTTCTGATGAAAGGTCACCAATCTGGAATGTTAACTCTGTTTCTTTCTCTGTTACCTGACCTGCTGTCTATTTTCCAGCATTTTCTGTTTATGTCTGAGAATTATGGGTTCTGCTTTGACAATAGTTTGTGGCCGAAATTTCTGCATTCTTGCTCTCCTCTGCTGAAGATTTTTTTTTCCTGACTTCCTCTTTATTTTTCTCTGGGATCATGTTAAATTTGCACTCCTTGTTACTATGGCACCAACCAGTGGGAATAACCTACCACTATTTATCTCATCAACCTTTTATAATCTCAGAAGACCTCGATCAGGTCACCCCTTAATCATTTTGGCTGTAGTGGGGGAAAAAAAAACACCTTAATTTCTGTGTGTCTTAGTAACTGACCCATCAACCTTGCTAACATCCTAATCAGTCTACACTGCCTCTTTTCTATTGCTCTTATAACCCTTGCTGATTGCTTCAGGGTAGTTAAAGGCAATAAGACTGAAATTAAGATCACATTTTCATGCGGTGCTTAAAGCTGGAGGTGGGAAACCTCTCTGAAATTGTTCAGGAGGCAGTTTGGTGCTGAGAGTGGGAAACTATAGAGCCTCATAGAACAAGTAATTGAGTGGCTTGAATGGTTTCTCCTGTATGTAATTAACTGTGGTCTTTGTTAAAGTGTCTTGATTAATCCGAATTGCATGGTTAAATTGTACACTCCTTCTGAATGGAGTAAAATGGATCCTTAGCTCGCTAATACTGGGCCAATTCCTGCTGGAAAAATAAGTGTGTTAATGATGCGCGCTGTTACTAATGCACAAATCGGCCAGCAAGTTCAGGGGATTAAGAGAGACACCACGAGCTGCGAAACTGCAGAACCTGCTGGTCAGTTTGCACTGTTCCACTGTTTGCTTCACACAAACGACATCGTTCACTTAGCCTCCCCATTACTTTCAAGAACTTGCTGGATTTGCAGATTAATTACCCATTGACCTTGCCACGGAAAGCGAAGTCTTCTAAATTGACTAGGTAACTTCTAACTCTACTAGATGAACAGAAATCCCAACTAAATTATTGGGAAGACTGAAGCCATTGTCTTCAGTCCCCACCACAAACTCTGTTCCCTGGCCACTGTCTGAGGCCAAGCTAGACTCTTGGCAGCCTTGGTGCTGTATTTGACCCCGGGATGAACTGCCATCCACGTATCCACTCCACCAAAAATACTCCCACCTTTCACCTCCATAACATCACCTGACTCGGCCCCTTCTCAATTTATCTGCAGTTGAAACCCTCATTTATGCTTTGTTCGCTTTGGACTTTTATATTTCAAAACTATCCTGGCTGGCCCCCCATCTTCTACCCTCCATAAATTTGAGCTCATCCGTGAACTGAGTTACAGGCATAACGGCACAGAAGGAGGCCATTCGGCCTGTCGTGTCCATGCCAGCTTCCTGCAGCACAATCCAGTCACTCCCATTCCCTGGTTCTATCCATCTAGCCCTGTAAGTTTATTTCCCTTAAGTGCCCATCCACTTTCCTTTTGAAATCATTCATCTCTGCTTCCACCGTCCTCATAGACAGCGAGTTCCTGGTCATTAAGTGCGTAAAAAAGCTCTTCCTCACAACCCCCCAGCATCTCTTGCCCAAAACCTTAAATCTGTGTCCCCTAGTCCTTATGCCATCAGCTAATTGGAGTAGTTTTTCTTTGTCTACCCTATCCACACCTGTCAGAATCTTGTACACCTACTTCAGCTTTTAAAAAAAAGAGTGAACATCTCTCTTTAAGGTAATTCCTGTCGCCCAGCTGCACCTGTCTAAACCCGCAGCAAGTCCAATTTACCCATTGCCCCTGTTCTTGCTAACCTACATTGGCTCGATTTTAAAATTTTTATCTATGTTTTCAAATCCCTTTATGGCCTTGCCCCCTCTCCATCTCTGTAACCTTCTCCAGCTCAGCAACCCTCAGATTTCTGTGCTGCTGCAATTCTCAGCTCTTGTGCATCCATGATTTTGATCGTTCCACCATCGACTGCCGTGCCTTTCGCTGCCTAGACCATCCATCTCTCCTCCTTTTAAGGTGCCCCTTTGGCCAAGCTTTTGATCACCTGTCTGAATACCCACTTGTGTGGTTCAGTGTTAAATTTAGCTTGATAACGTTCCTGTGAAGCACCTAGAGACATTTTACTATGTTAAAGGCATTTAACAAAGTTTTGTTAATGCAGTGCCTGTCAACCTTCCTGGCTCAGAAATTGAACAATTTAAACTGTGGTGTCTCATTCGTTCAAGTGGTAAATTATTGTTAGAGATTTAAAAAAATGTTGAATTTACATCCTTTTCCAGCCTTTTTCTTTTTCTCTCGCTCTCTTACCCCCCCCCCCCCCCCCCCCTCTCCTCTCTGTCTCTCTCTCCCCCTCCCTCCCGTGTCTCTCTATCTCTCTTTCTGTATCTGATAGAGTCATAGTCATTTACGGCACAGAAGGAGGCCATTCGGCCCATTGAGTCCATGCTGGCTCTCCACAGAGCTATACTGGCAGTCCCACTCCCTGGCATGATCCCCATACCCCTGCAAGTCTATTTCTCTCAGATGGCCATCCAACCTCCTCTTGAAGTCATTGATTGTCTCTGCTTCCACCACCCTTGCGGGCAGCAAGTTCCAAATCATTACCATCAGCTGTATTTAAAAATAAAAGATGCTTCTTCATATTCCCCCTGCTTCTATGGCCCAAAACATTCAATGTGGCCCCTAGTCCTTGTACCATTAGTTAATGGGAACAGTTTTTCCTTATTTAACTTATCTAAGCCTGTCATAATCTTGTACACTTGTATTAAATCTCCCCTCAATCTCCTTTGTTCTAAGGAGAACAAACCCAGCTTTTCCAACCTAACCTGTAACTAAAATTCTCCATCCTTGGCACCATTCCTGTAAATCTCCTCTGCACCCTGTCGAGGACTGTCGCAACCTTCCTGAAGTGTGGTGATTTGACTGTAATCACCCTCTTCCTCTCATTCCTCTCCTCTTGTTTCTTTCTCGACCCTTAAATATCCTTGGTTAAGGAGACTATTGGTCCTGTCGTTCACTTACATCCCAGATGTCCTGTTGCCCTCGTTGTACCATTATCAGCTCTAACAGCAGCCTTTTAGCATGCAAAACAATTTTTGAGCTGAAGAGTGAGGGAGAAAGTCTTGACTAACCAGGCACGTGGTGAGGTGGCCTGCTCCAGCGAGATAATGCCCAAAATATTTGGTTAGGAGGTGGCTGAAATAAGAGTGGTGAAGAGTCTCTGAGCTTCATTTTGCACAACGATAATTATAATCACAGGATCAATCAGCTCAATCCAACATATAAAAAACAGGTGCTAAATATATGTATATAATTACTTATTTCCATATTGTCATTCACTCTGTTTCTCAGATTTTCCAACATATGACTATATAATCAATTTCTTTGTTCAATATTATAAGCATCAATCCAAATGGTGCTATGCACCAATGTGGGTTGGGGAGAGTGGTTGTTGGGAAGAGGAATATCAGTGGCATAGGGAGTCACACTGAGCAAATAGTTGGAGCTGCGGGCTGACAAGTCCCTGGGTCCTGATGGACCTCATCCTACGGTCTTAAAAGAAATGGCTACTGAGATAGTTGATGTGTTGGTTTTAGATTAGATTAGATTAGAGATACAGCACTGAAACAGGCCCTTCAGCCCACCGAGTCTGTGCTGAACATCAACCACCCATTTATACTAATCCTACACTAATCCCATATTCCTACCAAGCATCCCCACCTGTCTCTATATTTCCCTACCACCTACCTATACTAGTGACAATTTATAATGGCCAATTTACCTATGAACCTGCAAGTCTTTTGGCTTGTGGGAGGAAACCGGAGCACCCGGAGAAAACCCACGCAGACACAGGGAGAACTTGCAAACTCCACACAGGCAGTACCCGGAATCGAACCCGGGTCCCTGGAGCTGTGAGGCTGCGGTGCTAACCACTGCGCCACTGTGCCGCCTAAATTCGGGGAAGGTTCCATTAGATTGGAAAATAACCAATGTAACTCCTTTATTCAAAAAGGGAGGGTGACAGAAAGCAGGAAACTACAGGCCAATTAGCTTAACATCTGTCTTAGGGAAAATGTTCGAAGCTATTATTAAAGACATTATAGCGGGGCATTTGGAAAAATTCAAGGTAATCAGGCAGAGTCAACATGGTTTTGTTAAAGAGAAATCATATCTAACCAATTTATCGGAGTTCTTTGAATAAGTAACATGTGTTGTGGATAAAAGGGAACCAGTGGATGTACTGTACTTAGATTTCCAGAAGGCATTTGTTGAGGTACCACATGAAAAGGTTATTGCGGAAAATAAAAGCTCATGGTGTAGCGGGTAACCCATTGGCATGGATAGAAGATTGGCTAGCTAACAGGAAACAGAGAGTAGGCATAAATGGGTCATTTTCTGGTTGGGAAGTTGCAACGGGTGGGGCCTCAACTTTTTACAATTTATTAGATTAGATTAGAGATACAGCACTGAAACAGGCCCTTCGGCCCACCGAGTCTGTGCCGAACATCAACCACCCAATTATACTAATCCTACACTAATCCCATATTCCTACCAAACATCCCCACCTGTCCCTATATTTCCCTACCACCTACCTATACTAGTGACAATTTATAATGGCCAATTTACCTATCAACATGCAAGTCTTTTGGCTTGTGGGAGGAAACAGGAGCACCCGGAGAAAACCCACGCAGACACAGGGAGAACTTGCAAACTCCACACAGGCAGTACCCAGAATCGAACCCGGGTCCCTGGAGCTGTGAGGCTGCAGTGCTGAGCTGCAGTGCTAACCACTGCGCCACTGTGCCGCCCAAATTTATATAAATGACTTAGATGAAGGAACCGAAGGTATGGTTGCTAAATTTGCTGATGGCACAAAGATAGGTAGGAAAGTAAGATGTGAAGAGGACAAGAGGCTACAAAGGGATATAGATAGGTTGTGAGTGGGCAAAGATCTGGCAAATGGAGTATAATGTGGGAAAATGTAAAATTGTCCATTTTGGCAGGAACAATAACAAAGAAGCATATTATCTAAATGGTGAGAGATTGCAGAGCTCTGAGATGCAGAGGGATCTGGATGTCCTAGTGCATGAATCGCAAAAGGTTAGTTTTCAGGTACAGCAAGTAATTAGGAAAGCTAATAGAATGTTGTTTATTGCGAGGCAAATTGAATACAAAAGTGGGGAGGTTGTGCTAAGTTATACAGGGCATTGGTGAGACCACACCTGCAGTTCTGTGTACAGTATTGGTCTCCTTATTTAAGGAAGGATGTAAAGGCGTTGGAAGCAGTTCAGAGGCTAATACCTGGAATGGGTGAGCTGTCTTATGAGGAAAGATTAGACAGGTTAGGCTTGTATCCACTGGAGTTTAGAAGAATAAGAGGTGACTTGATTGTAACATATAATATCCTGAAGGGTCTTGACAGGGTGGATGTGGAAAGGTTGACAGGAGAATCTAGAACTAAGGGTTACTGTTTAAAAATAGGAAGTCGCCCATTTAAGACCGAGGTGAGAGATTTTTCTCAGTCATAGGTCTTTGGAACTCTCTTCCTCAATAAGCAATGGAGGCAGAGTCTGAATATTTTTAATGCAGAGGTAGATAGATTCTTGATAAGCAAGGGGGTGGGAAAGTTTATCGGAGGTAGGCGGGAATGTGGAGTCGAGGTTACAGTCAGATCAGCTATGATCTTGTTGAATGGTGGAGCAGACTCGAGGGACCGAGTGGCCTACCTCCCCTAATTCATATGTTCGTATGCTCGCAGTTGAGGGAAGCAGATAAGCATTTGTGTGTTTCTCCCCATAGAATAACATGGAACTGACAGCAGAGGAACAAGCTGTTTGTCCAGCCACTCCTTGTTGTTCAACCTCTGCATCATGTAATCCTGATCTCATGTACCTATTCTGTAACCGCTAATGCCTTATTCCTTCTGTTGCACCTCCTTCAATGTTGATGTGATCCCTGTTTCAATCATTATCTCCAGTGCACACCACAGCCACGAACCCTTTATTTAGAAAAAAAAATAGTTTCACCTGCTCTGTCTTAAATGCCTTAAATTTACTCATGCATCCCTCAGTCATTGGAAACAGTCTGTTTCTATTTGCTTTGTCCCAGACATTCAAACTTTTAAGTTTATCATCACCCTGCAATCTCCTCTGTGTCCTAATGAAAACAGCCCCAATTTTTCATGTCTTTCATTGTTTTTATATTTCCTCAAGCGGCAGCATCCTTGTGAATCAACACCATACCCTCTATATTGCCTCAACTGCTTTCTCAGTGTGGAGTCCAGAAGTGCACGCAGTTATGTAGTATTACTACGGTTTATATGGATTAACCATTTCAACCTTTATAATCCATAACTCTTGCCATGAAACTTTTGTATGCATTTATCAACTTGAGGTGTGAACTTGAGCACCCAAATCCCTCTGCTCTTCCACATCGCCCAGCTTTCCCTATTCAGTGTATAATATTTGTCACCAAAGTGTACAATCTCACATTTAATGACATTGAATTCCAGCTGCAACTTTTTTTGGTCACTATCTCCTTGCAGCTTCATTTGATTCTCAGAATTATTTACTATGCTTCCTATATGAGTATCGTCTACAGATTTGGGCACCATTCCCTCAACGATGGACCCAGCACATCAGTGCAAAAGACAAGGCATTTGCATCCATCTTCAGTCAGAAGTGCTGAGTGGATGATCCATCTCAGCCTCTTCCTGAGGTCCCCAGCATTACAGATGCCAGTCTTCAGCCAATCCGATTCATTCCACGTGATAGCAAGAAATGGCTGAAGGCATGGGATACTGCAAAGGCTATGGGCCCCGACAACATTCCAGCAATAGTACTGACAACTAGTGTCCAGAACTAGCCGTGCCCCCAGCCAAGCTGTTCCAGTACAGCAACAACACTGGCATTAACACAGCAATGTGAAAAATTGCCCAACTAAATCCTATACACAAAAAGCAGGACTCTCTAGATTTTCGAAGAATGAGAGATGATGTCTTTGAAGCCTACAAAATACTTAAAGGGATAGACAGGGTAGATGCAGATAAGATGTTTCTGCTGGTTGGGAGTCTAGAACCAGGGGAAAACAATTTCAAAGTAAGAGGGAAGCTATTTAGGACAGAGTTGAAGAGAAATATCTTTATTCAGAAGGTTGTGAGTCTTTGGAATTCTCTACCAGGGAAGCTCACTTATTAGTATGTTTAAAGTAGAGATGGACAGATTTCTAAATACCAATGACATGAAGGGATATGGGGATAGTATGGGGGAAAAGTGGATAATCAGCCATGATCGTATTGAACGGCGGAGCAGGCTCGATGGGCTGAATGGCCGACTCCTGCTCCTATGTTCCGATGGACCTACAGCTTAAGTGCTGTAACCTGCAAGGCTATGGACCAGGTGCTGGAAGGTGGGATTAAATTGGGCGGATAGTTTTTTCAGCCGGCGCAGAAGCGATGGGCTGAATGGCCTCTCTGTGCTGTAACTTTTCTAAGGTTCCTTTTAAATCCAAACTGGCCAATTACTGCCCTATTGTTCTACTCTCGATCACTAGCGCAGTGATGGAAGGGGTCGTCGACAGTGCTATTAAGCGCCACTTGCTCAGCAATAACCTGCTCACTGCTCAGTTTGGGTTTCGACGGGGCCACTCGGCTCCTGACCTCATTACAGCCTTGGTCCAAACATAGACAAAAGAGCTCAACGCCAGAGGTGAGACTAACCTCCCTTGACATCAAGGCAGCATTTGACCAAGTATGGTATCAAGGAGCCCTAGCAAAACTGGAGTCAGTGGGAATCGGGGTTGGTTGGGGGGGTGGTGGGGAGCTCTCCGGTGGTTGGAGTCATACCTAGTGCAAAGGAAGATGGTTGTGGTTGTTGGAGATCAGTCATCTCAGCTCCAAGACATTACTGCAGGAGTTCCTCAGGGTAGTGTCCTAGGCCCACCAGCTTCAGTTGCTTCATCAATGACCGTCACTTCTTCATTAGGTCAGAAGTGGGGATGTTCGCTGATGACTGCACAATGTTAAGTACCATTCGCGACTCCTTAGATACTGAAGCAACCCATGTCCATATGCAGCAAGACCTGGACAACATCCAGACTTGGGCTGATAAGTGGCAAGAAACATTCATGCCACACAAGTGCCAGGCATTGACCATCTCAAACAAGAGAGAATCCAACCATCTCCCCTTGATCAGTGGCATTACCATCGCTGAATCCCCCACTATCAGCATCCTGGGGGTTACTATTGACCAGAAACTGAACTGGAGTCGCTCCATAAATACTGTGGCTACAAGAGCGGGTCAGAGGCTGGGAATTCTGTGGTGAGTAACTTACCTCCTGACACCCCCCCCCCCCCCCCCCCCCCTCAACAATGATTGTCCACCATCTACTAGGCACAAGTCAGGAGTGTGAAGGAATACTCTCCACTTGTCTGGATGGGTGCAGCTCCAACAACACTCCAGAAGCTCGACACCCTCCAGGACAAAGCAGCCCGCTTGATTGACAGCCCATCCACAAATATTCACTCCCACCACCACCGACACACAGTGGCAACAGTGTGTACCATCTACAAGATGCACTGCAGAAACTCGCCAAAGCTGCTTCGACAGCACCTTTGAAACCCATGACCTCTACCACCTAGAAGGACAAGGGCAGTAGATGCATGGGAACACCACCACCTCTCCAAACCACGCCCCATCCTGACTTGGAACTATATCACCGTTCCTTCACTGTCGCTGGATCAAAATCTGGAACTCCCTTCCTAGGTGTACTGTGGGTGTACCTACACTCCAAGCACTGCAGCGGTTCAAGAAGGCAGCTCACCACCACCTTCTTGAGGGAAATTATGGATGGGTAATAAATGCTGGCCTAGCCAGCGACGCCCACATCCCGCAAACAAATAAAAAAACCATAATTTCTGACTTTGCCCCTAAAGTGGCTGCTCCATTTCCACTGGAAACAGTTTTTCCTTATTTCCTGCATCCAAACCATCGTGATTGTGATAAACTCCATTAAATCTCCCTTCAACCTTCTCTGCTGTAAGGAGAACTGCCCAAGCTTCTTTAGTCTGTCCACCTAATTGAAGTCCTGCGTCCCTCATTCTATTCTCGCAAATCTTCTCTTCACCCTCTCGAAGGCATTAATGCCCATCCTGAAGTGTGATGCACAGAATTAAACACACTATTTCAACTGAGGCCTAACCAGTGTTTATACAGATTTAATATACGCTCCTTGCTTTTTTTACTCTAGCTCCTATAAAGCCAAGGATTCCCATGTGCTTTTTTTTAAGCAGCCTTCTCAACTTGTCCTATCACCTTCAAAGATTTGTGTACATACACCCCCACCACCGTTCCCTGTAGGCTGTGCAGCAACCTGAAAGTCCCTGCACAAGCCGAGCACAAGTCAGCCCTTTTAAATTACCGCATCTGTGCAGCCGCAGAAAAAAATTTAAAGAGGCTGCACACTTCAAAAAGGTAAATTGCACCCCACATCTCTCTGTTCCTGTACTCCCTTTAAAATTGTGCAATTTAGTTTACACTCTCTCTCTTGGTTCTTCCTAATGAAAGGCTTCGCGTTTCTGCCCTGTGTCTGTCCATTTCACCAGTTTGTCCTCCTGAAGTCTCTTATTATCCCCTCATTGTTTGCTGCAATTGAGTTTTGAGTCTTCTGCAGACTTGAAAATGATGCCCTGTATACCCCAGCCCAATATCTATTAAAAATAGCTGTGATGCTTGGGAACACCACTGTACTGTCTTCCAGTCTGAAAAACAAGCATTTGCTACTACTTACGCCCCCACCTCAATGAATTTCATGCTCCGCATGACGTTGAGCTCTTCTTCCGTCGTCCTCGCCTCCGTGCTCACTTCTTTGACCAGGAGTCCTCCCCTCGACCAGCAGACCCATTCACCCGCCCTCAGCATTCCCCCTCTACCTGGACCCCTCTGGCCTCTTAACTGCTCTTGATCTTTTCATTGAAAACTGTCGGCGAGACATCGGCCATCTCAGTTTCTCTACCCCCCCCCCCCCCCCCCTCACTCTAACCTGTCACCCTCTGAACTTACTGCACTCCGTTCTCTCAGGTCTAACCCCGACATTGTCATCAAACCTGCAAATAAGGGTGGTGCTGTTGTTGTCTGGCGTACCAACCTCTACCTTGCAGAGGCTCAGTCCCAACTCTCAGACACTTCTTTCTACTTCCCTCTAGACCATGACCCCACCACCAAACATCAAGCTACCATCCACAGAACTGTCACTGACTCATCTCCTTTGGTGATTTTCCCTCGACAACTTCCAACCTCATAGCCTGCAACCCCGGACAGCCCGCTTCCACCTCCTTCCCAAAATCTACAAACGGGACTTTCCTGGCAGACCCATTGTTTTAGCTTATTCCTGCCCCACTGAATTTATTTCTTCCTGTCTTGACTCTATCTTTTCTTCCCTGGTCCAGTCTCTTTTCACCTACATCTGTGACTCTTCTGACGCCCTACATCTTGGCCCTAACCGCCGCCTCTTCACTACGGACGTCCAATCCCTCTCCACCTCCATCCCCCACCAGGACGGTTTGAGGGCTTTCCACTTCTTCCTTGAACAGAGGCCCAACCATCCCCATCCACCACCACCCTCCTCTGCCTCTCTGAACTTGTTCTCACATTGAACAACTTCTCCTTCAACTCCACTCACTTCCTTCAAGTGAAAGGTGTTGCTATGGGTACCCGCATGGGTCCTAGTTATGCCTGTCTTTTTGTGGGATATGTCGAACATTCTTTGTTCCAATCCTACTCAAGCCCTCTTCCGCAGCTCTTTTTCCGGCACATTGATGACGGTATCAGTGCCGTTTCCTGCTCCCACCCGGAACTAGAAAACGTTATCAATTTTGCTTCTAATTTCCACCCTTCTCTCACCTTCACATGGTCCATCTCCGACACTTCCCTTCCTCGACTTCTCTGTCTCCACTTCTGGGGATAGGCTGTCTACTAATATTCATTATAAGCCCACCGACTCCCACAGCTACCTCAACTACACTTCTTCACACGCTGCCTCCTGTAAGGACTCCATTCCATTCTCTCAGTTTCTCCATATCCGACGCATCTGTTCTGATGATACTACCTTCCGTGACAGTGCTTCTGATATGTCTTCCTTTTTCCTCAACCGAGGATTCCCAGCCACTGTGGTTGCCCTTTCCCTCACTTTCCACCCCACCAGCCTCCAGATCAAAAGGATCATCCTCCGCCACTTCTGCCACATCCAGCGTGATGCCACAACCAAACGCATCTTTCCCTGTCAGCATTCCGGAGGGATTGTTCCCTCCGCGACACTCTCATCCACTCCTCCATTACCCGCACCACCTCGTCCCCTTCCCACAGCAGCTTCCCCTGCAATTGCAGGAGGTGTAATACCTGGCCATTTACCTCCTCTCTCCTCACTATCCCAGGCCCCAAACACTCCTTTCAGGTGAAGCAGCGATTTACTTGTACTTCTTTCAATGTAGTATACTGTATTCGCTGCTCACAATGTGGTCTGCTCTACATTGGGGAGACCAAGCGCAGACTGGGTGACCGCTTTGCGGAACACCTCCGCTCAGTCCGCAAGCAGGACCCTGAGCTTCCGGTTGCTTGCCATTTCAACACTCCCCCCTGCTCTCATGCTCACATCTCTGTCCTGGGATTGCTGCAGAGTTCCAGTGAACATCAACGCAAGCTCGAGGAACAGCATCTCATCTACCGATTAGGCACACTTCAGCCTGCCGGACTGAACATTGAGTTCAATAATTTCAGAGCATGACTGGCTCCCCCTTTTTTTCTTTATTTGTTTATTTTAGTTTTTAGTTTTTTTAGTCTGTTTCTTCTGTGCCTATCCACTTTGTTTTTTTTTTAATGTTTGTGCTTGGAGTGCTTTGTGCTTTACGATCTATTCACACCCTCTTTGTACTAACGCTTTGTCTTTCAGCACGCCATTAACATACCGTTTGCCTTTGTTCCATGACCTCCTTGGTCAGTTATTCTCTGTGACCTTGTCCTGTCAACACCTTCTCTTTTGTTATCTCTTACCCCACCCCCCGTTTTACTCACTTAAAACCTTTTGCATTTCTAATATTTGTCAGTTTTGATGAAGGGTCACTGACCTGAAACATTAAGTGCTGCTATCTCCACAGATGCTGCCAGACCTGCTGAGTATTTCCAGCATTTCTTGTTTTTATTTCAGATTTCCAGCATTTGCAGTATTTTGCTTTTATTTGCTACTACTCTGCTTTCTGTAACTTGGCCAATTTTGTATTCATGCTGTCACTCTCCCTTTAATCCAGTGGGCTTCAATCTTGCTAACAAGGCTATTGTGTGGTATTTTATCAAATGCCTTTTTAAAATTTGTTTGCGGTGTATGGGCTTGAACGTCCATACACACATCAAGCCTCTCTGTTACTTCATCAAACAACTTTAATCAAGTTAGGCAAGTAAGATTTGCCTTTAACAGATCGGAGCTGGCTGTCACTGATTAATCCATGTTTCTTTTTACAAGTAAAAATTTGTCCCAGATTATTGTCTCTAAAAGTTTCCCTGCCACAAATGTTGTAATTGGCATGTAGTTACCTGGTTTATCCCTCTCCTTTTTTGGACAGGGGTGTAATGTGCAATCCTCCAGCCCTCTGGCACTATTCCCAGAGCCTCTGCTATCTCCACCCTTTCTTCCTTCAGGAACCTAGATTGTAGCCCATCTGGACCAGTTCACTTTTCTACTTTGAGCACTACCAAACTTTTTTAAAATACCTTTTCTCATTTTTTTAATCCTACAGTAGTACTGTAGTTCCTCCTCCTTTACTGTGGCATTGCTAGCATCCTCTTTAGTGAAGACAGATCCATTTAGTATCTGTGTATCCTTTGTGCTCCTTAAATGGCTGCACCCCTTGTTTGACTATCATTTTACTATTTATATGTTTCTAAACAACTTTTAGGTTCCCTTTTATGTTACCCGCTAATTTAATTTCATATACTCTCCTTGCCCCTCTTATTTCCTTTTTCAGTTGTTCTTGTCGTTTCTAGATTCAGCTTGGTCCTCTATTGTATTATGAGTCTGACATTTAAACACTTTTTTTCTGTTTCATTTTATATATATTTAATCATCCAGGGAGCTCTAGTTTGAGATGCCATTCTTTTTCCCCGTGTGGAAATGTGTCTGGTCTGTACCTGAGCTCTTTCTCTCTGAAGCCCTCCCATTGCTCATTTACTGTTTTACCTGCCATTCTTTGATTCCAGTCCACTTGGGCAAGATCCACTTTCAGCTCACTGAAATTACCTTTCCTCCTGTTCAGTATTTCCATGTTTGATTTTTTTCTTGTCCTTTTCTGTAACTATTCTAAACCTAATATTATGATCACTGTTCCCCAAATGGTTCTCCTGCTGAAACTTGTCCCACTTCATTCCCCAGAACGTGATCTAGCACAGTTTCCTTCCTCATTGGACTATAGACATAGATTTAAAAGAAAACACTCTTGTACACATTTCAGGAATTCCTCTCCCTCTTTGCCATTGACACTGTTATTTGCCTAGTCTATATTAAGACAGTTGAAACTCCCCATTATTACTGCTATGGTTCTTGCATACATCTGTAATCTGCCTGCAGATTTGCTCCTTTGTCTCCTTCCCAGTATTTGGTGGCCTATGTTATCACCTAGCAGCATAATAGCTCCTCTGTTGCTTCACTTTAACTAAATAGATTCTGTCTTTGACCCCTCAAGTAGATCATGTCTTTCTGGTGCTGTCATAATATCTTTGATCAACACTGCTACCGAGTACCCAGAAATATTAAGTGCCCAATCCGCCCCTTTTTGAGCCAGGTCTCTTGTTATTGCCTCCATCTTAATTGCCACACACCTTTGTGCTTAAAGCGAGCGATGTTGGTGTGGTGTTTGTCAGCATTTTCCTATTTCAGCAACTCAGTGGCATTAGCAACTAACACTCCCAGGGCAGATACAGCACGCTTTAGGTACAGAGTAAAGCTCCCTCTACACTGTCCCTATCAAACGTGTGTCTACTTGCAGCTCACCAACCTCCAGGTATTTACACATTTAAACTTTAAACCCGCCTTGGTCTGCTCCTCATTTCTTCTTCACCCACGCCCCCCCACCCCATTGATCGTCCTATTTCTGAACTATTTTTTCTAATGCTCTTCATCTCTCCCAGTCCTCTGTGCACCCTGTATCTCCTCTTTAATGCTGCATCCTGGTGACTGTTCCCTTGCTAAGTTAGTTTCAACCCTCCCCTCAGAGCTAGTTAACCTCCCCACATGGACGTTGCTCCCAATCCTGTTAAGGTGCAGCCCTTTCACCTGGTCCTGGTTCCTACTCCAGAAATGGTCCCAATGCCTCAGGAATCTCCTGTACCATTTCTGCAGCCACACATTAACCTGCTTTATCTTACTGTTCCTATTCAGATATGCAAAGCCACAGGGATAATCCTCCTAAAAATGCTTTGCGAGGTGGTGGGGTAAGAAATAGCTGCTTTTCGTGACTGGGATGGCAACTTATTCTCTCTCTTGTTGGTGAAATTGGACAGTATCATTTACCAGATCACTGGCAGGAAGAGAAATCTCGGAATCCATTGTAAACCTGATACCAAAATTCTTACATAGAGCAGAGCCTCTCTTACGAATGAGCTCTTCAAACTCAACAATTACAGCACCCTTTTTAAAAAAAAAATTGTGACTAGTGTAGGCATTTGCCATTCAATCATAGAATCATACGGTGCTGAAGATGGCCCTACAGATTTTTTCCATTTCAGTTTTATATCAAGTTCCCATTTGTAAGTTACTATTGAATCTGCTATTACTGCACTTTCAGGCAGTGCATTCCAGATCAATGGTGTTCATTACAGCATTGGTCCACTTGGGCTTCTGACATTTAAAACATAGCCTGCATAATATTTAGTTTTACTCCTTATGCAGTATTTTATTTATTGTAACTACCTTCAGCTGGTGGTAAGTGAAAGGTGCATCTAATACTATGTATTGAAACTGAAAGGTATGTTACACCTATGTGATGGGGGTGGGGTGTAGAACCCCCTCCACCCCTCTCTCCCCCAAGTTTTTGTCCATTGAAATGAATAAGCAGAAAATCATCCGGGCTTCGTTAGGAGTGTTTTCTCTTGTCTGCTCGATTTTCCTGTAGTCACTGTGAACAGATCCAATAGCCCCAGACTTGACTGTACAAATCATCCCTGATGTTTTTAGACTACTTTTCAGTCCCTTGTTTTCTTAGTCATCGCACTTGTGAACCTGCTGCTATTGTTTTGTTTTTCCAACTCTTTTTTGCAGATCTTGCAGTCGCTTTCAGCTCCAACCAAAAATCTGGAAGCAGCCAATCAGAACCAACAGGGACCAGAACTCCGCCATCCCAGCACCGTTCTTTTCACGCAGGTTAAACAGTTAACTCCTGAAGCGCAGCAACTGTTGCAGCAGCAGTCACAACAGCACCAGCTGCTGCAGCTCCAGCAGCAGCATCTAATGCAGCTACAGCTGCAGCAGCAGCAGCAGCAACAACAGCAGCAGCAGCACCATCCTCAACTTCACCAGCATCCATTCCAGCAACAGCAGCATACGTTCTCCCAACAGCACCATCACTTGCAGCAACAGTTGCATCAGCAGCACCTTCAGCGTTTGCAGCAGCAGCAGCACCTCCAGCAACAGCATCATCTACAGCAGCTGCAACAGCAGCACCAGCAACATCACCATCACCAACAGCAACAACATCAGCAGCATCCTGTTCCGCAACAGCAACTGCAAATCTTCGGGCATGATCCAGGGCTGGAAAGTAAGTGGTTGCAGAAGAAATGCTTCATTGGAACTTATGATGAATATTGTTTTCTCCCTACGTATTTTTTAAAAATCTACATGCATTACTAATATCTTACATTAAGTATGTACTTCCTGTCCATAAATGTTCTGGTTGCTACTATTTTTGGTCCCGCTTTCCTCTCCACTTTTACCACTGTAAATTGTTATGTCAGTGTTTCCCTATTCAGGTTTGCTATGTCATCTGTCACAGTGAAGTTACAGGCTCGAGCCACGAGGTAGCAATGTGGGGCGAGTTTCTGAAGTCTCCCAATTCTGACCATCTTACATATTTGTATTCATCACCTACTAGTAGTGAATAGATTTATTTTTCCTAAATGGGAAACCCTACCAGACATGAGTATAGATAGAATCGCTGTAATCTGTTCAGTTTATTCCTCCACCTCTCACCTCCGCACCGCCTCCCCCCCCCCCCCCCCCGCCCCGCCAACCTCTCCCAGGTCCTTGATTTCTAAATTCTCCACAGCTTGACTCCGAATTGCCTTACCCTCCTGTCTAAATTCCAGCTCTCTTGTATACTGCTTTTATGAAAATATGTGCCTCTTATTCTCCCACTCCCCCTCCCCCACAATAGACTACAGCCAATTTCTTCCACCTGTCTGGAATTCATTTCCTCCTTTTCTTGCTACATCTCTCCAGACCTTGAATAGTCTCAAAGCTTGTCTCTCCAACCCTAATATTTCACTCATTTCCTCATTAGTGTTGTGATATTCTCTGTTTTTTGTTTCACTGCTGTTGCGAAGTGCTTTGAAACACTTGGCTATGTTAGAGGCATTCTGTAAATGTACGTTACATGTTCAGAACTCGGTTTGCACAATTTATGAAGATGTCCTACATGAATAAAGTAAGTCTCGCATTTGGTATCAGAAAGTTGGCTGGTTTTGTTCAGCAATAACTGATATTTATATAGAGCCTTTAACATAATAAAACATCCCAGGAGCATTAGAAAACAAACCATGACACCAAGCCACATAAGGAGACATTAAATAAAAACAAGAAATGCTGGAAATACTCAGCAGGTCTGGCAGCATCTGTGGAGAGAGAAGCAGAGTTAATGTTTCAGGTCAGTGACCCTTTATCAGAACCCTGGAGATATTAAGTCAGATGAGCAACAGCTTAGTCAAAGAGGTAGGTTTTAAGGAATGTCCTAAAGGAAGAAAGCGAGGTAAAGAGGCAGAGAGGTGTAGGGAAGAAATTCCAGAGTTTTGGTTCTAGGCAACTGAAGGCAAGGCCACCAATGGTGGAGCGATTAAAATTGGGAATGCTCAAAAGGCCAGAATTATGTGAGCATAGATATCTCTGAGGGTTGTGGGGCAGAGATAGGGAGGGGCAAGATCATGGAGGGATTTAAAAACAAGGTGAGACTTTTAAAATCAAGACATTGTTTGACCTGGAGCCAGTGTAGGTCAACAAGCACAGGAGTGACAAGTGAACAGGACTTGGTGAAGAATTGGGCAGCAGGGTTTTGGATGACCTCAGGTAGACGGAGGGTAGAATATGGGAGATGAGGCAGGAGTGCCTTGGAACAATCAAGTCGAGAAGTAACAAAGGCATGAGTGAGGGTTTCAGCAGCAGATGAGCTGAGATGGGCAATTTTGGGCAAGGTCATGGAGGTGCAAATAGGTGGTTTTAGTGATGGCACGAATGTATTGTTGGAGTCTTATCTTGAGTCAAATATGATACCAGTGTTGCAAACAAAGAACATAGAAAATTACAGCACAGGAACAGGCCCTTCGGCCCTCCAAGCCTGCGCCGATCCAGATCCTCTATCTAAACATGTCGCCTATTTTCTAAGGGTCTGTATCTCTTTGCTTCCTGCCCATTCATGTATCTGTCTACATACATCTTAAAAGACGCTATCGTGCCCGCGTCTACCACCTCCGCTGGCAACACATTCCAGGCACCTACCACCCTCTGCGTAAAGAACTTTCCACGCATATCCCCCCTAAACTTTTCCCCTCTCACTTTGAACTCGTGACCCCATAGTAATTGAATCCCCCACTCTGGGGGAAAAAGCTTCTTGCTATCCACCCTGTCTATACCTCTCATGATTTTGTACACCTCAATCAGGTCCCCCCTCAACCTCCGTCTTTCTAACGAAAATAATCCTAATCTACTCAACCTCTCTTCATAGCTAGCGCCCTCCATACCAGGCAACATCCTGGTGAACCTCCTCTGCACCCTCTCCAAAGCATCTACATCATTTTGGTAATGTGGCGACCAGAACTGCACGCAGTATTCCAAATGTGGCCGAACCAAAGTCCTATACAACTGTAACATGACCTGCCAACCCTTGTACTCAATACCCCGTCCGATGAAGGAAAGCATGCCGTATGCCTTCTTGACCACTCTATTGACCTGCGTTGCCACCTTCAGGGAACAATGGACCTGAACACCCAAATCTCTCTGTGCATCAATTTTCCCCAGGACTTTTCCATTTACTGTATAGTTCACTCTTGAATTGGATCTTCCAAAATGCATCACCTCGCATTTGCCCGGATTGAACTCCATCTGCCATTTTTCTGCCCAACTCTCCAATCTATTTATATTCTGCTGTATTCTCTGACAGTCCCCTTCACTATCTGCTACTCCACCAATCTTAGTGTCGTCTGCAAACTTGCTAATCAGACCACCTATACTTTCCTCCAAATCATTTATGTATATCACAAACAACAGTGGTCCCAGCACGGATCCCTGTGGAACACCACTGGTCACACGTCTCCATTTTGAGAAACTCCCTTCCACTGCTACTCTCTGTCTCCTGTTGCCCAGCCAGTTCTTTATCCAGCTAGCTAGTACACCCTGGACCCCATGCGACTTCACTTTCTCCATCAGCCTACCATGGGGAACCTTATCAAACGCCTTACTGAAGTCCATGTATATGACATCTACAGCCCTTCAGTCTCAGACTGTTGCCAGGGAGAGGGATGGAGTCGGTAGCTAGGGAATGGAGTTTTGAGCAGGGGACCGAAAACAGTATTGATGATTTAGCAAGCATTCATTATATTTTCCAGTAAAATATTGGTAGTTGTGCAAATGTACATAATCATTATTTAAGTGTGGTTAAGTGACTTGTTTATTTTTACTTTAATTAGTTTTTATCTGTAGGCAGTGAGAGTATTTTATTCCCTTGAGCTCAGCATTTCGAGCTTGGGTGCTCTTGAATAAAGTGACAGCATAAAGTTAATATTTTACTACAGTAGCAAGCCACTTCATGTGAGCATACTGAGCATTACTTATGGGTCCCTGGTTAATTGACCAATCTTATTCAGGCAGCATTTAATATAGCGCACCTTGTACAACTCCTCAATTAATTTTAAAGGACATGTATTCACCTGAGTGGATGAAAGAGCAAGAGAGAAAGATGCTTCCTGCTAAAGGTTTTCAAGTAGCAGGTCAATTGGAAACATATTCTGACATGGGGGCAAACAGAGACACAAATTGAACAGCTCCACTTAAGTGCCCCATTCTTTTCCTGCCAAACGTTTGCCTCCTATATTCATCCTCCTTTGAAAATGTAACCTTCGTCATTATTCGTTATGACTTATGAGAAATGTGCAAGGCTGAAACTTTTCTTTCCGTTATTAGTTTACAGAGCACTGACAGGTATGGTGTTCGAAATTGCAGTAATGGATGGTACAAATCGGGAGTGACTGAATCTGCTTTTGTGAGTTGGGTGAGAGGAGGATCGTGTGTAGCATAAACATTGGCATGGACCATTTAGGCTGAACAGCTTGTTCTTATGCTCTGTGTTCTATGTATTTAAAATAACTTATTAAAAATAACTTTGGGAAGATCAAAGGGGCTATGCTTTTACCTTTGTTCTCTAATTTGGAAATCTCTGTTGCCCTTTTTTAGAAACAAGGCAGTGTTGGGTCCTGGGCAGCATTTGTAAGGAAATTAAGTATTTTTTGTGTTGAGCAGTAAACAATATGACCCATTAAAGTGACCAGTACAAACTGATCACTTTGCATTCCATGTGACATTGCGGGTTGCTGGGACATGTTAATAGGCAGGAATATATGAGCAGTAGGTTTGATGACACCAGTGGACAAGGGTACTGACTGGCAGTGACAATTTAAACATTTGTTTACAGGTAGGAGACATTGGTTTATTCATGTAGCATTATAGGTTTTAGCACACTGAGGACTGTTATGGCTGGAGGCTATGCCGAATATGTGAAAATCTATTATTGGCATTTATAAGTATATTATGGGATATTTGAGCAATAAAAGATGTGGTTGTTATGTGATTCCCGCACCAGCATTTCTAGCATGGATCTGCTTTTCAGTGAGTTTACATTAGTTCACTGTCACTTGCACCTAGGCTCAAACCTTTGTACCTATCTTGACCAAAGACCTGATAAAGTAGTGAGAGTTACTTGGATCCTGCTTGCATTGTCAGTGAATTTGATTTGTTATTTGTCCTGAAGTCTTATCCAATAATGACCCTTCTGTCTCCAGTGCCCCACCCGTTCCCTAGTCACCGACTCCATCCCTCTCCCTGGCAACTGTCTGAGGCTGAACAGACTGAATGCAACCTTGATGTTATATTTGACACTGAGATGAGTTTCTGACTATACATCCACGCTATCACAGAGACAGCTTACTCTCACCTCCACAAGGTTGCCTGACTCTGCCCCTGCGTCAGTCTGCTCCTGAAACCCTCATTCATGCTTTTCTTATCTCTAAACTCGACTATTCCAATGCACTCCTGGCCTCCCACGTTTTACCCTCTGCACCAAGTCCCATTCACCCATCACTCCGTGCTCGTTTGGCTCCTGGTTAAGTAATGTCTCAATTTTAAAATTCTCATCCTTGTTTTCAGATCCCTCCATGGCCTCGCCCCTTCCTATCTCTGTGCCTCCTCCAGTACCACAGCCATCAGAGAAATCTGCACTCCTCTAATTCTGGCCTCAAACGCCACGATTTTAATTACTCCAGCAGTGAAGGCCTGAAGCTCTGGAATTCCCTCCCGAAACCTTTCTTCCTCTCTACCTTGCTTTCCTCCTTTTAAGATGCTACTTAAAATCTCTCTTTGGTGAAACTTTTGGTCATCTGCTCTAAAAAATCTATGGCTTGTCAAATTTTATTTTATAATGCTCCTGTGAAGCGCCTTGGGATGTTTTATTACTTTAAAGGAGCTATATCAATACATGTTGGATATAAAAAAAAATTATGTAGCATCTGCAAAAGGGAGTCAGATTACTTTCTGACTCAAATCATTATAAAGATCAGATTAAGGGACTGAATAGCAGAAGATTATTGATGTGTGAATAAACTGCAATTCTACTGGAATGTTTTTGGACATTCTATTCAGTAATACTTTTGAGCATTTCAATGCATCTGCATAACGGTGAATTATTGGTTAAATGAAGTTTTCAGTTGCTCAATTTCCTTGGGTTTTTTTTTCAGTCCCAGAAGAATCATTCTTATTGGGCTGTGTTTTTGCTATCGCTGACTACCCTGAGCAAATGTCTGATAAACAGCTGCTGGCAACTTGGAAAAAGGTAATATTAAATACATTGCTAGTTTGCAGAATTTATTGACTATTAGCAGCTCTAATGTGGATAACTGGAACTACAAAATGTTTTATTTGACGTGGAGAAGATATTTCCATTTGTGGGGGAGTCCAAAACAAGATAGTCACCAATGAATCTAATCAGGAATTCAGGGGAAATGCCTTTTCCCAGCGAGTGGTTACAATTTCAAACTTGTTACTGCATGGAGTAGTTCAGGTGAATAGTATAGATGCCTTTAAGGGGAAACGAGATAAGTACATGAGGAAGAAAGTAATAGAAAGATATGCTTGATAAAGTTAGACAAAGAGGGGTGGGTGGAGGCTCATGTGGACCATAAACACTGGCATAGACTCGTTGGGCAGAAGAATGGCCTGTTTCTGTGCTGTATATTCTATATAATTCACTGACATTTAATGTTAAATCAAAGTAAATTCTTATCTCCCCTGTGATTCTGGGGAAAAGCTGGAGAAGCTAAGCTCTTTAGCCTTGAAAGGCAATGACGGATAGTATAAATTTATGCAAGATATTTAAGCAGCAGAGTTAATCTGAAATACTACTCCAGGATATGCTGGGTTACTAGGACGAGGGACTATTTAAAACTTGTGAAAAGGGAATTTAAGACTGAAAGAAAGACTTGCCTTCCATGACCTCAGGATGTCCCAAAAGCTCGACAGCCAATGAAGTACATTTTGTTTGAAGTGTAATCATTGTTGTAAGGTAGGAAATGTGACAAGCCAATTTGCAAGGTAACACAAACATCAATGCGATAATGACCAGATAATCTGTTTTTGTGATGTTAGTTGAGGGATAAATGCTGACCAAGACACAAGGGATAACTCCCCTGCTCCTCTTCAAAATAGCATCATGGGATATTTTGCATCCGTTTGAGAGGGCAAACGAGGCCTTGGTTTAACGCCTCATCTGGAAGGTGGCACCTCCAACTGTTCAGCACTCCCTCAGTACTGCACTGGGAGTGTCAACCTGGATTATCTGCTCAAGTTCCTGGAGTGGGACTCGAATCCACGCCCTTTTGACTCGAGGGAGAGTGCTACCAGCTGAGTTACAACTGACATTTGGAATATTTTTCTAGGCAGGGTAGTGAAGGCAAAGGCCTCAGACTCATTTGTGAGATGGTGTGATGGGGAAAGTGTAATTTCTGAATAAATCTGCAAAGTTCAGCCAAATGCCCTCCCTGCCTCATCTCATGTTCAGGGTGCAAGACTGAATCATATAGAACAGAAAGTTAATCCGGTTCAATTCTTGATGTGTGCTGAATTAGCTGATCTTAGTCAGTAAGGGTTCTACAGTTGATCTCTGAGCTGAGCTATTGTGGGCAGTCAGACCAGTCTGAGTCCATTAAATATATGAAACAAATCAAATTGAGATATCTCTTTAAAAGAGAAAATGTATGGGAGGCGATGCAGGTTTAAATATAGGTCTGTAAAAGACCTGAGGAGATGGGATAGCGTAACTGCAAGGAAGTCTTGTGTTTATAGATGGTGTAAAAAAATGTTTATGCCTTTGTATGTTGTTATCCAGATTATCCAAGCCCATGGTGGAATTGTAGATCCCACCCTGACTAATAGGTGCACACACCTTTTGTGTGAAAGTCAGGTCAGCAATATGTATTCCCAGGTAAGCATGTAAATTTTCTTGCTCCCACATGCATGTTTTCTGGATGTATTGATAGTTTATGAAAATATTGTATGCCTTGCTCTCCAAGCTTATTTGCATTAATAGAAATTTTGTTTCTGGTGTTAATGCAATGCTCTTTGGCATATCATTGCCCACCATTTAATTTTGAGATACTTGCGCTAACTGCAAACTGTGATCCCTTGGCATAAAGTTTGAGATGCAAAGAAGCACCAGTTTTTTTTTTCCTTCCATATATATTGCAATCTGTTCTTCATAATGCTTTGCCAATGGGTAAGCTGGCTAGTTCAGTAGAGTTGTTAAGGGTTGAAAGTGAGATTAGCATCCTGTACAATGAGGAACATGGGAAATAGGAGCAGGAGTAGGCCATTTGGCCCATCAAGCTTGCTCCGCCATTCAAACAGATCAAGGCTGCTCATCTACCTTCAAGCCATTTTCCCCCACTATCCACATATCCCTTGATGTCATCAATGAGAGAGTGCCTTTCTGTCCCCTGTTTTTATATCTATGCATGTGGTCCCTAGATTGTCTTTTCGTTCTCCTCCTAGTAACAGCTATATGTAGATTGCTGCTGTCAGTGACCGTGTTTTACCTCTTGGCTGATGGCCACAAAATGTCAGTACAGGCAATTTGGCAGAACAGGATCGAGGGGCTGAATGGCCTTCTGTTCCCGTGTTCCAGTTTATTTTTGGTTTAATTTGCATTTTACAGAGTATCAACTTGTGCCATTAATAATTGAAAAATCAGCTGCAGGAAGAGCTTGTTTCAGCAGATCCTGACCAGTAATTCAAGTTTTATTCGAGTATGACTTTGGATGATTCAAATACTGCCAACAACCTGCAAGGAGGAGCAAAATGAAGAGGCAGTTGGGACTTGAGGAGTTGATCGATTCCAATGGTGTGTTCTGTGTCAAGGAGAATGCATAATTAAACCACAGATCCTCTTCTGTTGCTTGAGGGAAGAACTGTAGAAGTTCACTGTACAGGAGGCCATTGGTATAGTGCACTTGTGCTGATATTTTAGTAGTGTAATACAAAGCTAATCCTACCACCCATGCATGTCGTCTTGTCCATCACCTTTCTCTGTTCCAATTTATAAATTTTTCCCTTTAATGGAGCAATGGCCGCTGCCTTAACCACTTCTTAAACCAAAGCATTTTCCACATTCAAGTAACCCTCTATGTAGAGAGATCGCTGCTAATTTCTCTCCTTATTTCCTCGTAATTTTAAATTAATCACCTTTTGTCACCAGAGAAAATAATCGTCTCTGTTCACTCTCAAAACACTCTCTATAACCTTAAACTCCATTAAATTTCCTCTTAGCCTTTTTGTGCTTTAGTGGGCATCTCAATGTCTTATCTCTCCTCATAACTATAGTTTCCCATCCCTGCCACTGTCCTGGTGATACTAAGCTGAATGTTCACTGTGGCTTTAAAGTCTTTTCCACAATGAGGTGCTTGAAACTGTGCACGGTATTGTAACTGTGGTCCAACTAATATTTTATATAAATTAATCATTAGTTCTTTACTTACTAATCCCCTATTTATAAAGCCCCAAATTTATTAGCCTTTTTTTTAAATGACTTTTATCTACTCGCAAGCTCACTTTCAAGAAGCTATGTGTGTGCACTCTTCATCAGTGTTCTTCAATATCTTTTCATGAAGTGTATTCCTTCAGCCTGTTTTTAAAGGAGCTAGTGCAGGCTGAAGAATCCATGATACCTGTTGACTCTGCCCTCAATGCAGTCCTCTTCCAGCATCATGACTGCATTTTCAGGTGCGTCCTGTTTTCAGAGCAAATTAAAAACCGCAAGTGCCAGAAATCTAAATCAAAATTCTGGAAATGCAAAGCAGGTCAATCAGTGTCTGTAAGAGAGAGAAAGGCTGGTTATGATGTTTACAGTATTCACCCTTCCGTCAGTCTAATGGCACTTGCACATCTGAAATGTGTTACGACCGAGGCGGGAGGAATGCACTGTCTTTCTCTAGTTCCACTTCTCCACAGTTCACAACATAATTTAAATGTTTACCCAGTTACCGATGCAGCCAATTATATACTCTGTTTTAGTTTCAAAATAAAATCCATCAACCAGGTTTCTTTAATAAACAAAAGTATCAATTTATTATAAAACAAGACTTAGTCAATAAAGATCTGAAGCTTTAACACATTTTGAAATATGACAGTAAATATATATATATTTCCCTTCTAAATACCTAACGCATGCGTGCGCACACATACACACTGGTTATAAAGGAAAAATAAAGATGCTTTGGCCAAAGTACTTGTTAATTCTTGAAGAAAAAGGATAAGATGTGTTATTTTCCAGATGGCATACAGTCTGGCCTCCGAGTACACGTAGACGGGTCACTGGGATCTTTTCAGAAGCAGTTTGTTCAGGAGATATAGAGAGGAAGTATTCCAGAAGCTTCTCAGGAGAAATACTGCTTCGGTTTCTATTTCTTACATTTGAGTCTCAGGGTTTCTCAGACGTGGAGAAAAGATGAACTGGTCTTTTAGCGGGCTGTCCTCCCAACTGACTCAAAACACTATTCAAAAATGAAACCCACTCTTGGGCACCTTAAATCTTGACATGCCACTTCTCTTGTAAACAATTCCCATAGTGAAGGCACCTGTTACTTACTTAGCTTAAGATGTGACATCCAGTAAATGTTGTTTTTAGAGTCCTTCCATAACCCTTTAAAAAAAAAAAGTCTAGCATCTATGGAATCACTTCAGTCCTCCAATGAATTCATCTCCACAATTCTAAAACGCGAGTCTCAAAACATTTAAAAAATGGAAGCACTTTCATAACACATGTCAGTCTTTCCTTCCTTTTTAGAGGGACGGACTGGCCTGTTGCATATTTCCAAAATTTTCTGGGTTTTTCTGTGGTTTCTTAATCAGATTGAGGAGGAAAACCATTGAATACTTGAGGGATAGCAGCCACCCTGATTGATGCCGTCATTGTCAGTTTTGTAGCAGGGTGGCAAAAGTGACCACAGTGGCTATAAGGGCGCAAGGGTGCATCTTTGACTGGTGGCAAACAAATTTGGTGGCAATGCCCAGTCAGTAATGCATTCAAGGATGGATAAGCAATAAACAATTCTCCACGTCCAGTTTCACTTAGAGTCCTGAGTTCGTGAATTTATAGCCAATACCTTAAACAAAGAATAGGAGCTCCAAACTGAGTTTGGCCATCTGAACCTGGTATAATCTGTAATCCAGCTGATAGGAAGGCTTGAAGGGACTGAGCTGTTTTCAAATCTAGCTCCATCTAATGGGGTCAGAGGCTCCTGTCTTGGCTACAAGGGCTCTGTGAGAAATGAGTTTGAGTAATCGCAGCCAGTTCCTCGTGGGGACGGTTCTACAACATAATGGCCATGATACAGCACTGAGATAATCAGTCTCACTGAAAAATCAGAGGCTATCCTTGTTGCAATTTCTCCATTAAGAAAATGATGTTCAAGCACAAACTTTTCAGCAGTTCCAGTACCTTGTAATCTAATACAAATAGCAGTATAGGTCAGCACTGCAATTACTCAGAAGATATGTCCACTTTGGTACACAGCCTTTGCAGAACAAAGCCTTTGTTTTGGCTGCCAAGTTCATCCTTTAATCTCGCATACAGTTTTCTAACAATGGCTATTAAAATTGTGCTACCATGCTTGCTGGCAGCTAACCAGCAGGATTTCATCACACTCTTACTGCTTCCCCATTGGACAATGACCCTTGTGTTCAAAGCCATTTGAAATCGCTTGAAGAGTAAACCTTGCAGTAGCTCTCTTGGAAATGTTGCAGTGTCTTGCGATCCCTTGGCGTCACTGTTGGTGACTCCTAAAGACCTCTCAGTGGGGCTTATAGTTCAAAAGACTTGCACATTGAAGCAAAATTAGCTTTTTTTAAAAAAAAATGAAAGTGGGAGATGAAAAAGTAAAACTTGATTCCTCCTTCTCGCAGGCTTCGTCTCAGAGTTGACAAAAGTTGTGCTATAGTAAGCTGTTCATTAGCAACAAATGTAGACTGCTAAAACGGGGAACAGGTGTGTGTTCCAATTTGGAATAACTTGTTGAGTAACCCTTTGCATTATAGCCAGTGAAGCATTGTCTGAGAGCTCTGGCTTGTGAACAGTGTCACTCAATAATCAAGATCCTATGAGAAAAAGAATATTGATAAACTATCAGAGGCCTGCAAAATATTTGCAGTCAAATTATCATCTTCATTGCAGCTTCACTTCTTTAACTGCTGGATTTATAGTTATTCTTTCAGCTACCTAAAGCTGTCCATGTGTAAAAACAGACCTAGGAATATGAATACAAATTTTGTCAAAAGCCATAAAATATGTAAGCCTATTTGGGAGCTGTTTTCTGTTGAGTTGAAAAGGCAGGTTTACATCTGATGGGCTCAGTATATTTGAGGAAGAAACACACTATTTGCTTGAAATCCAGATATTAGAATTTCAGCAAGAAAGCAGCTTCTTAACTACCAATCTTGTTCCATTACAAAGTCCTTGATTAGAATTCAAGTTTCTTAGCAACATTATAACTGCTTCTTCTTTGAGTCTAAGTTTGTGCAGTGGCAAGCCCATTGGAGTTAGATTGTTTAGAAACTCTGGAGGTTACAGACTGTTATTACCACCTTCTATAGAGTCAATGCTGATGTATTCTTTAATTCACCTGACAGCTTTTCGAAAACCTTTTCATTCAAAACAAGTGAATCTTCATTTTTAGCGCAAATAATAGCTTTTGAATAATAAGTGGTATTGAATATGTCGATGCTTGCACCAAATAGGAGTCAAATTGTGTTGATTTCCTTGGATAATCAATTCTCCGGTATTTCAATTGAATCTCCCAATTTTCCATCCCCTTGTTTAAGAAGCCAATATAAATTGCAGTTAGCAACCTCTTACCTGAAACACACTCACAACTCGAAGCTTAATTGAATGCAATAAACAGAATTGTGTTTAAAAATAAATTTCAGGGGAATCGAAAAGAAAACGTGCCCCACGTGGATGACGCTGACATGTCTCAAAGTATCAATAGACGTAATAAACTACTTCACTGAAACAACATTTTTCAC
The DNA here is from genome assembly GCF_036365525.1 of Heterodontus francisci. NCBI lineage: Eukaryota > Metazoa > Chordata > Chondrichthyes > Heterodontiformes > Heterodontidae > Heterodontus > Heterodontus francisci. The sequence continues at coordinate 199,546,155 of NC_090372.1, forward strand.
CTCCGTCAGTTTAATGTATTACTCTGAAGTAATTCAGCAGCATATGCACTCGGCTGGCAGTCAGTGCCTTTCTTATAAGATTCTTAGCTACACGAGAGGGTATGTAATAAGAAAAGGCCAAGAATCCCCTATGGTTCGCACAGTTGCTGACTTTCCCTAAAGCCAGAAAGGATTTGCATCTATCTAGCACTCTCTTGTGTCTTTCAAATATTCCAAAGCACCTCGATAGAATTAATTATCTGGTGCAGTTCTGAGAGAGAATGTGGCAACTGTTTTGTGCGCAATAAGGTTCCACAAACTACAGTGAGGAGTTTTGAAAATTGCAGGTAGCAACCACTTCCCTGAAACAACATTTTGACAAATTTGGATTACATTTCCACTACTCATCTCTGTCCCAGTCGAAAATGACGCGGAAAACTAAACACACCCCATGTGCGTCTGCGCGTGTGCCAGACACCGCCCACCAAATAAACCACCAACGATGCACCCCTTAACCAGACCAATCAAAACTGAGTATTATTGTTATAGATTACATGTATTAAAAAACATAGATGCAAGGCCAGTTTGTCTTTTGGACTTATTTCAGATGCTTTTTCCTTTATATTTCTCCAGGGTACATTAAAAGTCATAATGCTTTATTGACTTTCCACCCTATATCCAGATGTGGCTCAAGGCTAAAAAAGCTAATTCTTTTGTACTATTGTTTTTGTTTTGCATACACCTGAATCAGTACAGGTTTTTTGTCTAGCGCCAGTGATCTGATTCCACAGCTGCAGAAATCACTGCAGAATTTCAGCCGTTACATACATTGCTTTCTCCAAACTGTTATGGAGGTAATACTTTGTGTGTCAACACCACGTCCAGGAATTTCTTTGGAGACACTTGCATGCTGCTGCTGTAACTTGACCGGATATATAGCGGAAACAGCCCGTCTCCACATACACAAGGATGCATTGTCCACCTGGCATATTTACAGTGGCAGAGAGGGAACAGTTGTAAGGATGTTCCTCACCATGTTCTGATTTGCTAATCATTTCAGGTGATTCCAGTCTTATCATCGCCACGCCGTTCACATCTTGCACGTCTAATGTGCTGACATTTAGTTTAGAGATACAGCACTGAAACAGGCCCTTCGGCCCACCGAGTCTGTGCCGACCATCAACCACCCATTTATACTAATCCTACACTAATCCCATATTCCTACCACATCCCCATCTGTCCCTATATTTCCCTACCACCTACCTATACTAGTGGCAATTTATAATGGCCAATTTACCTACCAACCTGCAAGTTTTTTGGCTTGTGGGAGGAAACCGGAGCACCCGGAGAAAACCCACGCAGACACAGGGAGAACTTGCAAACTCCACACAGGCAGTACCCAGAATTGAACCCGGGTCGCTGGAGCTGTGAGGCTGCGGTGCTAACCACTGCGCCACTGTGCCGCCCCTTGACATGACAAACTGCTTTTGCACAACACCTTTACTTGCAGAGAATCATCCCATGCTACCTTACAAAGGGAGAAGGCAAATCAAACACACACCAACTCAGCTAGCAAATACAATGCTTTGGTCAAACAGATGAGGGTTTAAGAAGGCTTTTAAAAGAGAGGTTTAGGGAGGGGGCGGGGTATTTCCGGAGACGGACGGGGGTGCTGAGGTGGCTTAAGGCTCCACCACCAATGGTGGGGTAAACTGGGCAGGAAGTATACAGAAGACCAGTGTCTAAGGAACAGACAGTGCAAAAGACAAGACTCGAGATTACAAAGACAAGCTGAGGTGAAATCATCAAAGGAGTGAAGGGAATGAGCAAGGGTTGGATATTGGCTGAGCAGGTTGTAGTGTGGCGACACTAAGCAGGTGAATGGCAGTTTATAGCAGGAAGAGGAAGGGAAACTAGAACGAAGAATGTCGGAGCAGTGGGGTGAAGTTCAACTTCAGCAGGGGTGCAAAATGGGTGGGTTGCCTGTCATACAACCCACTAAACTGGCTTCTCTGTTGACTTCAGTGCAGGTGGGAGGATTGTGGAAAGCAGAAAATTCTCAAGCTCGCACAGCAAGCCCATTAGCGCTTAAAAGAGAAAGGTAGTTTAATATTTTGGGTGGGATCTTTTATCCGAACAGGGCTAGACTTCTCACCGTCAGTAAAAGAGCGGGAGTACAATTTGATTTTCTGGTAAACCCAGTAGTCCGAAATTAAGCCGTTGCAAGGTGCAGTTTTGAAAAAAAAGTTTTAAAAGGTTTTCCATTCTCGCATACCCAAAAGCAACTGGTAACGTTCTTCCTGGAGCTGCAGGATCAAACTGAACGTCATTTTGATAGTTGATGCTATTCGGTACATCATGAGTGTTCTGTAATTGAACCAATTGGCTGAACAGGTAGTCAGAAATTCTACACTTTCAAGTGTTGCAATATTAATAGAATATCTGTGCCATCTATTTGCAAGAAACATAGAATAAGTTCAACACATAGAAGCTGTGGTGAGAGAAAATTATGGCCAATTCAAAGTTAGGGAATGCAAGACCTGTTGGCTTAACGTCAGTAGTAGAAAAGCTATTGGAATCTTTACTGGAAGACTTAATGGAAAAACATCTAGAAATCTAAAATATAATAAAGAATAGTCGACACCGATTTCAAAATGGAAAGCCAATTTTATTAAATTCTTTGAAGAACCGGAAAGAGTAGACAATGATAGTGATAAGGTACTGCAGCATATGGAGTCAGGAGACAAGTGACTAAATGAATAGCCAGTTGGCTACTAAACAGAAAGAGAATAGGGACTAAAGTTAGTTACCTGAGTTGGGAGATGATGAGAAGTGGTGTTCCACAAGGACGGGTGCTGGGACTACCTCTGATTCACCATTTATATAAATGATTTGGACTCGAGAATTGGAAGTATAATGTCAGAATTTGCGGCTGACTGACACCAAATTGGGGGGCGTTGTTAATACTGAGGAAAACTGACAAAATTCAAGGCAATATTTGCTTGTCCATTCTGCAAGTTTGTAAGCAAATTAATTTCAATATCAAAGTGAGGTGGTGCATTTTGGTAGGAGGAATACAGCTTGGAAAGTTAAGTGTCCAAATGGGTTAGAGGTGCAAAGGAATCTAGGGGTACCGATTCACATCATTAAAAGTAGTAAGGTAGATAAAACAAAGCCATAAAAAAAGCATAGGTGTTCAATTCTAGAGGAATAGATTTCAAAAGCAGAGAAATTATGTTAAACTTGTATTGAACCTTTTTTAGACCACACAGTGTAATCTGAAGAGCTCTGGTTTCCATATTACAGAAAGGATATAAAAAAAATTGTGGAAAGTGCAGAAAATATTTACAAGGATAATGAAAGAAATGAGAGGGTGCAACCATCTGGAAAGATTTAACAGGCTGTGAGCCTCTTTACTCTAGAAAAGAGAAGACTGAGGTGATCTAATGGAAGCCTTTAAAATTGTAAAAAGGTTTAATGGGGTAGACATAGGGAAGATTTTACCATTTGTATGGGAGTCCAAAACTAGGGACCATAAATATGAGAGCCCCTTATAAATCCAATAAGGATTTCGGGAGAAGCTTCTTTACTCAGTGGTGAGAATGTGGAACTCACCACCACATGAAGTAGTTGAGGTAAATAGCATCAATGCATTTAAGGTAAATTACTTGAGGGGGAAAAAAATAGAGGGATATGTTGATAGGGTGAGGTGAAGTAAGGTGGGAGGAGGAGGAGGCTTGTGTGGAGCATAAGCACAGGCATGGACCATTTCTACCAAATGGCCTATTACTCTGCTGTAAAATTCTATGACATACTAAGTAGTGGGATATTGTGAAGGAGGATGCAAATGCTGAGAATGATTACCTTGGAACAAGGCGGGAGGAATGCACTGTTTTACTAGCTCCATTTCACAGGTCACAGCATATATTTACATTTTTCCCAGTTACTGATACGGACAATCATAGACTCTATTTTTATCCCAGAATGAAATACACCAACCAGCTTTCTTTAATAAACAACAAAATTATCAGTTTATTATAAAACAAGACATAACCAGTAATGAAGCAAAGCATTAAAACACAGGTTGAAATATAAAAGTTCCCTTTTTATCTTAGCCCCTCACACGCACACGTACCAGTTAACCGAAAAAAGAGATTTACTCTTTAGAGCTCTGTTACAAGAAAAAAAAACAAATGAATATTTTATCCAAATACTTGCTAATTCTTGAAGAAAAAAGAGAAGATATGGAAAGATGTCAGGTGTTCTTTGTTTTGTTTTGGTGTCCCAAATACGCGTAGACGGCTGTCACTGAAATCGTCCTGGAACAGTTCTTGTCAGGCGACATTGAAGATCAGTTTGGGCAGGCTTTCCAGGAAAAATGCAGCAACAGGTTTCAGGCAGTTTATTAGACTACTTAAAGAGATGGAAAAGTTGACAGGATATTTTTAAAGAGATGGAATGAGCTGAGTTGGGGTTTGTTCTCTTGGCAAGTTTTCTTCCCCTATCTTTTTAACACTGGCCATAGCCCAACTGCCTGTCCAAAGTGAAACCAAAAACAATGTCACAAGAGTCCAGCCTCCTGACCCCTATAAATCTTGACCTGTCACTTCTTGGTAAGCATCTTCCCCAAGTATTAAAAAACAAACCCTGCTGGGCGATTATCTGAAGATAGGTGCTTTCTGGTAAGGGCTTGTTTTTAGCACTCCTTGATTCTTCCAGTAATTGTTGTTTACAAGCTCAGTCCAAAAGACCTTCTGATAACCTCTTTTTAAAAAAACACACACAGTTCCAGCAGCTATGGAATCTTTTTTCAGTTTTAAAACACAAATCCTCATAATTTAACAAAAAAAGCAGTCGTAACAGAGTGCAATAATAAAAGTATGAATCCTGAAGTCAAGGGCATTTATTATCAACTATTCCATCTGATCTCATTATTTTGGGATGTAGGTAATCTTTTTGGGATATAATTAACCTTTTCAGGTGCTCCCTGGTGGGTCACAATTAGTACCATCAGAGAAGCATCTGACAAAAGAACAAATCCGATGACTGACTGCAACTCATTAGTCTTGTGCTGTTGAGGGAATTAATCACAACAGCTGTGATGACAGAAGCCATCTTTTCAGAATTTGAAGCAGCTGATCCCAAACATTCCACGCTGTGGTGGATTTTCTTTAATTCTTTTCAATGCAGCCCTTCAAATTCCAGTCCTGTCTTCAGATCACTGCTGTCAGTATCCACCCCTCCCACGATCACTGCCATTCATCCTTCAGCAGGCTCGCCTGCAGGATGAACTATGTAGCCTTGCGTATGTGAACCTGTGCATCCAGTGGGAGGCTGTGTGATGCGTTTGTTCCATCCTAAGCAAAAGACTTGGAATTTGGTCAATCTGTCACTCCTGCTTGAAATCTCAGAAAGTGATAATGCCTGTACTCTTGAGCAGTTTTAAATGATGGTTTAGAATGTACTTTCCAATTTCAAAATAAAGATGTTTTAAAATTTAGAACAATGCTGTCTACTACTGATGATTCTGTTTTTTTTGCATTTAAAGAATTGAAATATCCAATAATTTGACTTAACATCACACAGAAAATGGGAATTCAGTGCTTAAAAATAATTTAATTAGGTCAATTAAATTAAACAATTGAGAGTAGACAGTACAAAGTTACAATGGGATTGAAAAGAGGGAAAAGCATAGTTAACTATGTATAGACTTGTACAGGCCATTTACTGCAGGATACTAAATATGTTTTCCTTTGCTGATGGTTTGCTTTTCCCCTTTTTCCATCCCTTTTTAAAAATAATAATGTATCCTTTGAAATTGCTAAGCACTGCAGTTTCCTTCAACCAAAGGGAACCAGTGATGTGGTTTGGAATGTGACATGCTCTACACTATCAAAGATGAATTTGCATATAGCATGTAGAGACTTACTTCCTTGTGCAAATGTACTAGTGAGCTATCTCGTGCTCCTGGCCAACACAATCTGCCTGAGGTTCATCTGCTTCCTCCTGAGAACTGTGACTAAAACCTACGTGTGTCCGTCTCTGTGTGTTTGAGATTTAAGTGCAGTGTTAAGAAGCTCAGTTGGCGCACAACTTAGTAATCTCAGAACTTGTTTTGTTTGGTCTGTTTCCTAGAATAGTGTTGCGCAGGACTACGTGCAACATGGGAAAAGTGATGGTCTCTCAGGCTCCTGTTGGCAATTTTTCAGTGTGCTTGTTTTTAAACTGTTATTTTCTACCGTCTTCCCTTTCACAAAGGCTTCATGTTGTCCTTATGTTGCTGCTAGGCCTTGAGAGAAGGAAAACGATGTGTCACGGCTCATTGGTTGAATACCATTTTAAAGAAGAAGAAGATGATTCCACCCCACAGAGGACTGCATTTTCCAGTAGCCTTCCCGCCAGGTGGCAAACCTTGTTCCCAGCATGTGAGTAACCTACCACAGGAGACAGGTGCAAATGGGTGACAGGAATGACTTTAAATTAGGATGTTCACTTTTTTTTTTAAAAAGCTGAAGTAGGTGTACAAGATTCTGACAAGGTGTACAAAAGGTTGGCAGCATATTTCTACAGTTAAAATTAGTTATAAGGGGAACAAAAATGAAAATATTTATATGGCGTTGACGTTGCCACAGTTCTATAACTTCTTGCATGAAATGGAACAAGCCAAGACTAGCCTTGAATGTTTCAGGTAAATTGCTGCATCATTATTCATCAAATTCAAATTATTTAAACAAAATTCATTTTCTACTTGTCCAGAAAGTTGTTATTCACTATCTCTTGAAACTTCTAGGTGGTCCAGGGAAGCTCCTGTTATTCCCATCAGTTATAAGTGTTAGCATAGTTTAACCATTGTGAAAATAAAATTATGCTGTCTAGTACATTTAAAAAAAAAAAAATTGACTGGTTTGGAGCAGGTAGTCTTGAACTGTCCACAACTGTATGGCATGCTAGGTAATTTCAGAGGACAGTTAAGAGTCACCCATATTGGTGTGGGTGTGGAGTCACATGTAGGCCAGACCAGGTAAGGACAGCAGATTTCTTCCCCTGAAGGACATTAGTGAACCAGATGGGTTTTTACAACAATCCGGTAGTTACATGATCATTATTAATGAGACTTGCACTTTATTCTAGCTTTATTAATTAATTGAATTAAAATTGCCCAGCTGCCATGGTGGGGTTTGAACTCATAGCCACAGAACATTAGTCCAGGCCTCTAGATTACTAGTGCAGTAACATTACCACTATGCTACCATCCCCCATTCTGTTTACCTGCAGCAGAAACCCTGGTGATTGCACTCTGATCATGCAGTAGTTCAATTGCAGTGCACAACTTCTGCCTTCCCCATCTTTGACTTGAGATGCTTCTTGATCAGGGAAACTAATTCTTTTTGAAGCACTTTGTACTTTTTCTCTTGGCCTCCAGCCCATTTCCTCTTTAGGCTTGAGAAGGAAGTGCTTTAACAGATGAGCCTTTAGCCATTAGGAACATAGGAACAGGATTCAGTCCCTTAAGCCTGTTCTGCCATTCATTGAGATCATGGCTGATATGCGACCTCACTCCGTGTAACCCACCTTTGTCCCGTATCCTTTAATACCTTTGGTTTAAAGCCGGGCTACCCAACCAGAACCCAACTACATGTGTCAGGTTTGGGTCGGGTCTGTATTCCGAATCCAGCATTCGGGGTCGGGTCGGGCTGGACAATGCTGCCTCCGGGAACTCAGGGATCAGGCTCACCCATGATTCCCCATAACTCCATCTGCAGGAATAGCCTGATGCCGGAATGGATCAACAGGATCACCAGTATTACCATTTGGACAAGGTAGAGCACAATAACATGTTTGATATCATTACATTTATGGCGATATTCGGATCGGGTTGGGCGCAAAAGAAATTAAAGGATTCAAGCCCGGGTCGGGTTCGGTTTGGCTGTCGTCCAGTCGGGCCCTGTACGGGTTTCAATTTTATACACGAGCAGGCCTTTACTTTGATTAACAAAATCTATCAATCTTTTATTAAAATTAACAGTTGATCTACCATCTGTTGCCATTTTCGGAAGAGTTCCAAACTCCTGCCACCCTTTGTGTATAGGAGTGTTTCCTGATTTCACGCCTGAAGGTTTAGCTCTAATTTTTGGACTATGCCTCCAGTCTTAGAATTCCCAACCAACAGAAATAGTTTCTATCTACCTTATCAATGGTGATCAAATCACCATTATTATGGATCCTATCAATATTGCTCTGTGCTTCTGGAAGTTTTGCATGGAACTCCTTTTGCATTTTAACCCTCCTGTCCACTCTCACCACTCCTTCTGTTGGTATAATGCTAAAACAAGTGGGTTTACTCCTCCTTGGAAAAGCCTGAACATGCTTACCTTTTGAGGGTGGGATTCAGTGAGCTTTCGCTAACTGAAAGTGTTGCTCTAGCATTATAAGCTGCTGGGCTGCGCTTGTAATCACCAGATTTTATGTTACTACATGCTCCAGTTAACATCTTCCCACTGAACATCAGAATAGTTCAGGCTGCTGCTAAGTTGGATATTTCTGAAAAGAGGTCCTTTGAAACTCTGTTCACAGTGAATAATAGGTTAATACAAGGCAATACTTTTCTTGTCCGGTCAAGTAAAGCAACAAGTACCTCGTGCAAACTTCTTATGTGTTTTAGTTTTTGAGTCGGATGGCATTGCAGTATTTGGAAAAGAGGAAATTACTTCAAATGACTTTTTCTGTAAAGCAGTTTTTTGCACTCATATTACTGAGCAATTGATTTTCACCTCTCGCTTGAGATGACTTTGTTTTTCTAACATGATTAAAAAATAAGAACTGAATTAGGATAAACCAAATTTAATGTAAACAAGGCTAGACAACATTTCAGTAAAAAGTTCGCAAAAATCATTACATCTGCAGTAACTTGAGGGTAGCTCCGCAGTGGTGAATCAGTTAATTTTGATTTTATTTGAACGGTTATTATAAAGTAGGCATTTTCCCTCCTATCTATCTGTGAAAATTATTAGTGCTGTCACAGTTCTTGAACCCTAATTTTAACTGCTTTTGCTATAGATTGCATATATTAAACTGTACCTTTCGAGGCACGACCAGTTGGAACAACTATTACTCAAATCGTGTGCTGGCAATTTAATGGGCACAATGGGAGCTGTAGATTTAGTCATTTGAATTTTTCTTTTAAACCTTTACTCCATATTTTGTTTTTGGAAAGCGATTTCTGTACAGAAGAAGTCTGAATCAAAAGCCAAGGAGACCTGCAGGGCCCAGAGGTCTTGTTGAAGCACAGCCCCTGGAAAATTGAATTTACTGAATTAGTGGCTGTTGTGAGTTCAGAGGTCGTGTTTAAACTGAGGAGGGTTGTGCTTCATGTCTAGTTTAAATGATCTCTCAATCAGTGCATTAACGATTAATGAATTCCCTGGGAGAGTGTCATTATTATTCGGGTTTGGGCAAGAGGTGACCTTCGAGCACAGCCTCCATTGTGAAGCTTCGATGATTAAAATGGTCGACTGTAGCTGCAACCTTTGCTGCACTTACGTTTTTAATTAGATGAACCTTTGTTCCTGACGGAAGGGTTTTAATTGACAGGCTCCCACTGAAAATGCTTAGTATTTCATACAATCAGAAGTGCACACCTGAATAACTGCTAGAGTTCAGAAGATAGTGGCAGAAACAGATTATGTTGGTTTAAAGCAGATTATCTGATAATTCACTTCATTCTTGTATGGAATTGGTTTTATGGGTGTTGATATTTTTGGCAAAGGGGTTTGAGGAAGGGTCCATACCGGAAATTTCAATTCCTCTTTCTATCCACCAATGCTGCCTGATCTGCTGAGTGTTTGTTGCATTTTTTGTTTTCCTTCAGATTTTCAGCATCAGCATTTTTTTTTGTCCATATAAGGCCCTTTTACTCAGGTTACAATCAGATCAGCTATGATCTTGTTGAATGGCGGGGCAGGCTCGAGGGGCTGAGTGGCCTACTCCTCCCAATTCGTATGTTCGGATTTCTCCGGTGGTAGTGTTTGAGGCTTGTTAATGTTATTGCCCTGGTCTCTAGTTTGGCGTTCCTACGTTTAAGCTGTATTTAAATTACAGCACTGCCCCTGGCGGCAGCCCCTAGCCATTACCAATCCAGCAGGTAAACATTCCTTCAGGCCTGTGGGTGGCTGACCTATGAACCCACACATATTGGCCAACAGGGCAGTTTTTGCATTGCTACTTGTAAAAACTTATCACCCTATGCACCTTTGAGCCACAAGCAGGAATTATATTGTAATCACAGTGTTAAGCTTCATATTCACGGATATCTCCCTGTTGCTATTGGTGCTGTGAAATCTGCCATAATGTGTAAAAACAAGAGGTTCCAGAACACCAACAGCCTCCACACGCTACAGCACTATCTCTGTAATGGTTCTACAATATACGTGAGCTGTAAGAAAACTAGCTATCTCTGTATTCCTCTCAACCTTAAAATGACCTGGAGCATATTCATATTTTGAAAAGCAAAGTTTTGATTGAGTGTTTCAATTAATAACTTATAGCCCTAGGCCCCGAAAATACACTTATTACTCTTCAAAGCTGAAGGTAAGGTGACCAAAGTTGCACAAAGGGTTTCTAATGTGGTCTTACCAGTGCTGCATGCAGTAACTGCTTTTGCTCTTTGTATATTGTTCCACTTTGCAGATGGATAAATCTAACAGTCAGTGACTGGACTAGTGAATAGTATTGTAACGTAAATGCAAATATTGTAACAGCTCGGAGTTGAGTTTGCCATTGTACGGAACAGATAGAGAAGTTGATCCTCAATTTCACTGGCGATTATATAATATGCGAAAATAACCAGGGAGAGATTATTGTGTCTGATCAGAAGGATCCTGAGCCTTCCAATGAGCCTGCTGTATATAAGCTATTGGTTTCCTGTCGAACTGTCTAATCATTGTTTTTTTGATGCTCATGGATGAAGCCTGCTTTGATGAAACAGTGTGAAGAACAAACTGATTTTTTCCCCCTATGACTTTGCAGATGATTTCTGTCACTGGATTTATGGATAGTGATCGAGCTGACTTGAAGCTGATGGGCTATTTAGCTGGGGCCAAGTACACTGGATACCTCTGCCGAAGCAACACTGTCCTCATCTGCAAAGAGTAAGTTCTTAATTCCTTGTTTAAAATGGCAGTAATTAATAGAGAGGGGGTAGTGTTTGTCACTTCAAAAAAAAAAGACATTGGTAGTCATCAGATGAATTGTGATGTGCTAGCCACCAAGTTTTTTAGTGAAAGCACTTCATTGGCTTGTAATGTGTTTGGACAAGTGCCCCTTTCGATTGGAGGTGAGCAATTAGATCTACAGTGCAGGATTATTTTACTGAGAGTATGGAGTTCATATGGAGTGAATGTTGCAATTCCTTAATGGAAGACTCAATACTCTTAGGAGCAATGATTTCTAACATTTCTGTTGAAGTAGAATAATTGGTAGTCAAAGGTGCAGTTGCCATAATTGTAGGTCATCATCATTGCCTGTCTTTTTTCAAAGACTGCCTGTCATGACTGTCAAGTGTTTGTAGTCTGCCGAGGTTTAGGAGTAGGTGAAGAGAGAGCAGGGAGTCAATGGGGAACAGTTGTAAGTGGCAGAGATAGAGCTAATGGAGCAGAATGCATTTGTCAGAATGTTAGAATAGCAATATTCTTGCTTAAGGTTTTCATAGAATCATAGAATGATACAGAGCAGAAGGCGGCCATTTGGCCCATTGTACCTGTGCCAGCTCCTTGAAAGACCTATCCACTTAGTCATTTCCCTGCAGCACTGCAAAGATTTTCTCCTTCGAATATTTATCCAATTCCCTTTTGAAATTTACTGCAGGTCCGACATTGAAAATCCGACTGTCCAAAAACTGGTATTGTCTGAAAACTGGACATTTTTTGAAAATAGTCAAAATTTTGTAGAACAGGGCCCTCTAGAGGTGAGACCATAGAACAACTAAGCTGGTCAAGCCAGTTCATCAGTGAACCTATGGACACTTTGCGCATACTGAACTTTACCTTAGAGCGTTGTTTAAACGACCTGCAGATTGTGTTTTTCTATACAACTGCAGCAAGATATGGCATTTTTTTGCAACGGTTAAAGTTACTGAATAAAAATTTGGAACCATTGAAATTCTTTGGGTCAAAGGTACTCTTTTTGCATCAGTTCATTTATTTTTCATACTTTATTTCATGTACAGGTATCTCTTATTCATTGATTTTGGCCTTTTGATAGGCTATCGATTTTTATTGGCTAAATCTGGGAAAATCTGGCATGGTCTCGGTCCTGAGGGTGCCGCATTTTGGTTATTGGACCTGTATTGAATCTGCTTCCACCGTCCTTTCAGGCAGTGCATTCCAGATTGTAACTTTTTTTTACATTTCTTTATCTTGTCTCTAGTTCTTGTCATGCCCAGTAAGGACATATCATACTCCTAACTTTTAATATGTGAACGTTGATTCAATCTGGACTCCTTGAAGTTGACTTTTCCTTTTAAAAAAAAAAGTGGACAATGTGCTGCAAAGATGGCCACCAAAGGTCAGGTGACCTAGCTTGTGTATTGAAAAACTCTCTCACTGTCTCAAAAGGACAAAAGGATACACTCCAGACTAAGAGGTGTTAATTGCACCCATCCTGAAACGATCAAGACATTCCTGAATTTAATGGGTCTCCTGAGACAAAGAAGGTGTGAAGTAGCTGCATCATAATAGAATGGTACACATAGATATCCATGAATTCCACATCCTGGTCCATTGTGTGGGCACACCAGAGGAGAAGGACATGTGTCAACTGTAACATGTTGGGTTTTAACCTCAAATGAGAGCCCTCTGGAGAGAGAAGGGAGATCACAACAACATGACAGAAGGCAGTCCAGCAAGAGGCTGTGGCAAGAGATTCATCCAAAACAAGGAAGGAGCCCTGCTGCTAATTCTACCCTTCAGTTTGCTGCAGCAGAGAACTGAAAGTGACCAGCACCTCCAGTCTAGAGTCTTAACCACCATAAGTTTACAATACCTCAGCAAGTTCAAGACTGCAAGCACTCAGGCCTACGCCTTTAAAAAAGACTGTTCTCTGGAGATGTTTGAGCAGATTTGCCGCAATCCACAAACACACACTTCACTCTGAATTGCAACTTACCCTTTTTCTCTCTATCTATCCATTCTTGTGTATGTGAGTTAACAAGCGAGTGGGTGAGCTTGCGACCATTTCGGGAATTGTGAAAAATAGGTTTTCTTGTAGGTTAAACAAAAGATAACTATCATTTGTTTATTTATTTGATCCTAAAAACCACTCGGGGACTAACTCATCATTTTAAACAAAACACGATTGCAGTCCATTGCGAGACGAACAGTGGGAACCATCCACATCCCTTACCATCTGGCCGTAACCTGCCATTTACCTTAAATTCGTGTCCTCTGGTTACCAACCCTTTTGATGCTGGAAACAGTTTCTCCTTATTTACTCATGAATACCTCTATTAAATCTCCCCTTAACCACCTCTGTTCTGCTCTGTTTGAAGGAACACAACCCCAGCTTCTTGTAACTAAAGTCCTGCATCCCTGGCACTTTGGAATTTGCTAAGAGAAATCAACATCGACAGTTGATTTTTCTTGGTGAGTGAGTGTGTCTGATTTTGATTTGTGCTAGAGGTTTGCTTTTCTAGTACAGCTTAATTTGCAGCTTTTATTGGGAAAATTGAATTTTGAGCATTATTTTGGATGCTCATCAGATGGGGCTGTTTTAATAATGGGCCTCATTCTTTAGTCACTGGTCACCTGATTGTTTCTATCCAGTTCTGAAAATAACATTTGATCCTGAATGTATGGGAGAATAAGAACACAATATTTGCAATAATATATTTAATTATTACTATGTTTCTCTAACTCTTATAAAAGGCACTTGGAGAACTACTCTTTTTTTATTCATTCATGGGATGTGGGCATCGCTGGCCAGGCCAGCAGTTATTGCCCATCCCAAATTGCCCTTGTGAGCTGCCTTCTTGAACCGCTGCAGTCCATGTGGGGTAGGTACACCCACAGTGCTGTGAGGAAGGGAGTTCCAAGATTTTGACCCAGCGACAGTGAAGGAACGGCGATATAGTTCCAAGTCAGGATGATGTGTGACTTGGAGGGGAACTTGCAGGTGGTGGTGTTCCCATGCATTTGCTGCCCTTGTCCTTCTAGTTGGTAGAGGTCGTGGATTTGGAAGATGCTGTCGAAGGAGCCTTGGTGCATTGCTGCAGTGCATCTTGTAGATGGTACACACTGCTGCCACTGTGCGTCAGTGGTGGAGGGAGTGAATGTTTGTGGATGGGCTGCCAATCAAGCGGGCTGCTTTGTCCTGGATGGTATCGAGCTTCTTGAGTGTTGTTGGAGCTGCCCCCATCCAGGCACGTGGCGAATATTCCATCACACTCCTGACTTGTGTCTTGTAGATGGTGGACAGGCTTTGGGGAGTCAGGAGGTGAGTTACTCGCCGCAGGATTCCTATCCTCTGACCTGCTCTTGTTGCCACAGTATTTATATGTCTACTCCAGTTCAGTTTCTGGTCAATGGTAACCCACAGGATGTTGATGTCCTTTCTTCCTCCACTCAGCCATCCATCGTTCCCATATCTGTTGAATTATCTTTTCGTTTGTGAATCTGAAGTCTCACACATGTGCTTTATAACCAACAACAACTAATTGCATTTTTAAGATGCCTTTAAAGCAGCAATATGTCATGAGGCTTTTCACAGGAATGTTATCTGACGAAATTTGACACCAAGCCATGTGGAGCTACTAGGACAGGTGACGAAAATCTTGGTCAAATAGATAGGTTTTAAGGAATGTCTTGTAAGAGAAGACTGAGGCGGAGAAACGTAGGGAGGGAATTCTAGAGCTTAGGGCCCAGGTAGCTGAATGCATGGTCATGGTGGAGTGATTAAAATCAGGAATGCACAAGAGGCCAGAATTGGAGGAAGGACAGAGATCACAGAAGGTGGTAGAGCTCGAGGAGATTACGTAAGCATAGAAAATAGAAGCAGGTGTAGATCATTCGGCCTTTCAAGCCTGTTCTGCCATTCATTATGATCATGGCTGATCATCCAACTCAATAGCCTGTTCCCGCTTTCGCCCCATACCCCATAGATTACAGAGATAAGGACGAGTGAGGCCTTGAAGGGATTTGAACACACGGATGAGAATTTTAAAATCGAGGCATTGTTTAACCACGAGCTAACGTAGAGCATCAAGCATGAGTGATGGGTGAACGGGGCTTGGTGTGGGTTAGAATACGGCTTGTAAACACAAGCAGAATGAGGCAGCCTGCTGCAACGGGTCTCACACCTTGTCCTTCACAAGTCAGGTCAGGGCCCAACTGCAGAGCTGTGCTGGGGCTTTACTGACCTGGAAAGGGAACGCACTTCATGGTTAACATTACATTCGCAGTCATTACACCTGGCGTCTCTGGAGCTTTAGAAAGAAATTGCATACTGTGAGAACTGGGGTGTGCCAGGAAGAGACAGACGCTTCAAGACTGACTGGCAGTTGAAAACATTTCTCTACAGCTACTGCAGAGCTAAGAGCAGATGCTGACAAGGAAGCACTGATCCTCTGCATTTTGCATTGATGGTTCCATATCTCTTGTGTTGGAGGAGCATATGTTCACAGCTGTTGATAACAGGGGAAATTAGATGACACATGAAGGGCATATTCTTATAGGACACAGTAAGGGGTAGAACGTGTGCTGTAGCTGAAAAGTGAGATAAGCACCTCATCTCTTTTTTGCAGGGGTGGGTTTTGTGTTTCAGCTGTAATGCTGGCATTAGTCCAGTGATAACCTGGAGTACATTCTCATTCCAGAAAAAGATCTCTGTTTCTGAAGATACCAATAGCTGTCTTTTGTGGGTTACGAATTCAAGTGTTCAAGACTATCTGCTGCTGTCTCATTCATGTATAAACAGCCAGTCTGTAATGTTTCTTTCAGAATACTACTGTTAATGACTTTATAGCCAGCTTTTGTTCTGTAGCTGCATGCATACGTCTCAAGATTCCATTGAAGGATTTATACTTCATTAACTTTTGGCAGGTAGCTTTGTTTAGAGTAAACTTTTCTGGAGATTAACAATGAGTTTAAGAATTGCTTAAGTAGATCTCCTCATCGCAAGTTCGCAGTTTTTTCATTCTCTTGTAAAAATTCGGTGTTATGTAGCCTTGCAACTCTGACTGTATTGTCAAATCGTACAGCACAGGAGGAGGCCATACGGTCCATTGTGATTGTGCCAGCTCTTTGAAAGAGCTGTCCAATTACTCCCACTTCCCTGCTCCTTCCCCATATCCCTGCAAGTTGTTTTTCCTTTTCAAGCATTTATCCAATTCTCTCTTGAAAGTTACTATTGAACCTGCTTGTGTTCATAAGCTGTATCCTAATGGATATCAAGTCTCGATCACTCATTACCCCTGTGCTTGCTGGCCTACATTAGCTCCTGGTAGTATTAATATTGAAAAAGGGATCAATGTGTATATTTTGAAATCTGATATTTCCTCTTTAAGCTTCTTTTAAGAATCTCCGACACATAGTCGGAGCTAAACTAGCTCAGGTGGCTGTAGGGAAATCACTGTGTTGCAGGTAGGCAGTATTAGGCATAGTCACCAAATCCTATGACTTGTAAAGGCAGCATGAGCCATGAAATTGTACCAATGTTTCCCCAATTGAAATGTTTATCTTCTCTGTCTCTTGCGTTGCACTTCTTTTGAGATGAGATTTCAGCCTTTCTGGTAGATAGTTGTTAGATTAGATCATCCTTTTCCACACCTTGTTTTAATTCACCTTCCAAACAAACCAGGCTAGATTTTCTCTTTCCCTTCTTCCGAGTTTTCATCCTAAGAATTTGGTCGTAGGTAATGATTGGTGCACCTCTAAACAATCAGCGAAACAAGACTGTCCTTGTTAGGACAACAACAGTTTGCATTTATATAGCGACTTTAACATAGTACATTATCCCAAGGAGCATTATCAGATAACATTGTGCATCTGTGCATTTTGAGAATCTGTGCTCTGCCAGTCTGATGCAGCACGTTGGTGGCCTGGTAACGGTCTTTAAAGTTTTGCATAGACCTACTTTTAAAATTCTATAATACTAACCCATCGTGAGTGGGAGGGGAGAGGTGCTGGTGTGGAGAGAACTCTTGTATTGCTGCTTTGTGTGCCTTATTGTTTCTTTTGAAAGTGAACTGACTACTTTCCTGGTGGCTTGTTTTGAGAACAGACCCTGTGGATTGAAATACGAGAAGGCAAAAGAGTGGAGGATACCTTGCGTGAATGCACAGTGGCTTTGTGACGTTCTCCTCGGGAACTTTGACGCATTACGGCAGATTCAGCATAGTCGCTACACGATGTTCGGCCTCCAGGACCCTCTTGCCCCCAATCCACAGCTGGTTTCAAATCTTTTAGGTATTGTATATCAACCTTCAAGTGACCCATTCAATTTTTTTAATGCACTTCTTTACTACTGGACGAGTGAAAATGGGAGGTTTGGCTGGGTTCTTCAGAACCAAGTTGAAATCCAGACCAATAGCTTATGTTGAATTTCCATAGTCACTCCTGGAATAAATTCCTGTGTACACATCATTTTTAAAAAAAAAGAGCCAAAAATTCTCACCAGGTCTGTCTATAGATGGGTTCAGTTTTTGGACTGAACCGTTCATCAAACTCTGACCAACATGCCATGCATTACCAGCCCTTTGCGTTTGTTTCTGATATCCAGCTTCCACAATTTTGTTTTAGCTCACAGTCATTTATGGCACAGAAGGAGGCTGTTACGACCAAGTGGGAAAGGGTGTCTAGAGGTCCCTCTCAGCCTTCACCTGGTCTTACTATAACAGGGTTTAATTTTAAACACCGTTTTTAGCTCCCCCTTGGTGAATCCTTGTTCGCCGCTTTCCAATTATAAGGCAAAGAAACCAGCAAAAACAGGTTTTCTTATGTTCGGCACAGACTCGGTGGGCCGAAGGGCCTGTTTCAGTGCTGTATCTCTAATCTAATTTAAAGATGAAGAGTTGAAATTTATTCGACGTGAACTTAAACTCTAATTCGGTTGACGCATAAGGATACATGACGCTCCCACACTGTCATGCATACGCAATGCATGCAAATAGAGACACAAAAGAGCAGAAGAAAAATAAAGTGCAACAGTTTGAGGCAGTATCTGAAGAGTTTTTGTTATGGTTCTTTGAGCTCACTTCGAGTCCTTGATTGTAGGTAGATCTTGCATTTCGTTGGGGCCCAGTATTCTTAAACCTTGTTCGCTATAGGAGACTTTTCTCTCTTGGAATTCATGTGTCTTCAGTGGATTCAGAGGCTTGTGCGAAAGAGATGGGAGCAGACAGGAGAGATCTTCTCAGTCCAGGAGTAAACAGTCTGAGTTCAAACTGTTTGTACAATGCAGAAAAACCAGGTTGCCAAAGCAGGCTAATCATGTGACCAGCTGGTCTGACCACGTCTGTTTGTGGATTCAGCAATCCCAGCAGTCATCCTGAAATTTGAGCTCCCTCACGTTCAATGTCTGGTGCTCAGAGTCTCCGTTGTGGGTTAAATTTGATAAGGGAAATAACCTCTTTTGTCCCTATTGGAATGCAAATGGCCTCCATCCAAGTCTGGCAGCCCTCGTCACAGGCCTTCTCTTCTTCCCAGGAACAATTTGGAATTTAATGTCCACATGGTGAAATTAATATGCCTCATTCTTGGCAGTTGGGGGCCCAGCATGACCAGGCCATTCGGCCCATTGAGTCCATGCCGGCTTTCAGTGGAACTATCCTGTTCCTGTTGGTGGAACTTTGCTGCTTAATCAAAACATTAAATCAGCGGCTCCTACTTTAAGCGTATTAATTAAAATCCCAAATGTTTTAAATGCATCTCAAATACTCTAGTTAAATCTGCAACGGGTAAATCTATCAATATTCTTTGCACCAAACCTATTCCTCAATTCAAGGGCAGAGAATTGCAAGGCGCTGTTCTTATTTTTGAAAAGGTGAAATTTTTCGTCCTCTTTCCACATTTTGTGAAAAAAAAACTGTAATGACAAATATGTTAGATGTGCTTAGGTGAGAAAGCTGAATGAAAGCTCTCATCCAAAGTATCATTCAGGTGTTTACTGGTCTACTGTACATTTCCAACATTTTCTCATTTTGCTATAGTTGTGTACATGTTATCTTATGCACAATGGATTTATATTCTCAAAAGACCGAGATGTGGATATTGAGTTATACAACGCTTGTATCGTTTGCTAGTGATGATTATTTAGTGAAATTCTTTTGAATTTTGTTCTCAGCTGCTTGGCGGGTGCCACTGAAGATCTCACCAGAGCTGTTGATGGTACGTCAGTGTTTAATTATCCTGTATCTCAAGTATGGACTGCAGCTATGTATTTTTCACCCTGTCTCCCTTTTGGCCACTTGCTCTGGATTAAATCTAATAGCCCACACATGTAACCTTGTGAAAAAGTAGCTTTTTTTTAACAAAAAAAGTAATTATTTTTTTCATTACAAATAATGTACCTCCAAGCATTTGGCAAAAGAAAGGACTTGCACTTACGTTAAGTGCTTTTCAATCTCAGTAAGTCCCAAAGCGCTTTCCAGCCAACTAAGTGCACTAACTGTTGTAATGTAGGAATTGCAAGAAGTGAATTTCGGTATTGTACTATACTCTAACACTGTGCCTGCTATTGACATAACTAACCTAACTGACATCAAGCTGTGTGTATGAGATAGTTTTCTCCAATGAAATATTGGAAAGGCCAAAGCTATATCTTTTGGTCACTGTTATAAACTGTCTCCCTTATTGTGCATCCATTCCCCAGCCCTGCCTTATAGTTGAAATTCAGTATTCTCTTTCTTGTTATGCTGCTCGCTTTCCAGCAGCTCCTGGTTTGCTGTTCTATCTCCCCCTTATCAGGGCTATAAGTTTATAGGTCATATCAGATTTGAATCTGGCTGCAGAAAGTAGCCTGAATGTGCTCCCCGATTGTAATTCGAAAGGATGCCAGTTAGCTGGTCATCTCTGCCAGTGCTAGATCTTCAGCTGGAGCTAGCTACCCTAATTCCAGTTCCTTGTCAACTGTTAAAGTAGCAGCAATATTATTAGAACAGCGGTATGAAATATTTTGTCTGTTTGTGACAAGTGAGCTAGAAAACAGAGACCTGTGCATTTAGGCCATCAGAAGATTAGAAGCTTTGTGCACTGAAATGGATGTGCTTTAATGCATTTTGCATTTATCCAAAATGTTATTTAATCTTGTGCATTCATTAAACAATGAGGATTCTGGTAAAAGTGTTCATTTAATTGGCGTGCACTTAACTGGGCTTTACTGGTAGAAAGTGGATTTAGGTCTACTGTTGCTGTACTTGACGAATTGCTGATGTCACTCTCTGCATTGACCCAGTTTTTTTATTTTCTTTCAGCAATGGAAAACAGATTAGAGACGGTTGCATTCATTCAATCCTTGAAATTGATTAGAGGGTTTAGGGGCAATTTACATGACTTTTTAAAAGGAGGGGAAAAGGAGTATAAAATATTTAAGGCTGTAAACCTTGGCCATCTATGACCTTCTCTGAGCCTGGTTCTGCACCCCTTTTGTGGTGAGGGAAACAGAGTTAACGTTTCAGGTTTGTGACCTTTCAGAAGAATTGATGAAAGGTCACAGACCTGAAACGTTGACTCTGTTTCTCTCTCCACAGTTGCTGCCAGACCTGCTGTGTATTTCTAGCACTTTGTTTTTATTTCAGATTTCCTGTATCTGCAGTATTTTGCTTTTATTTATCTGTACCCCTTTTCCCTGGTATTCAGCATTTCACATTTTCCTGACTCTCTTCAAGGTTAATAGCTGTGCGTCAAGTATTTTAGCAATAAAACTTTCAAGGGACAGATAAATCCTGTGAGCTACTGACAATTGATGAGCAATGTTGCCAGTCAAAATGATAAAATTGAGACCTGAGCTGTCAACACATACCCTCTTCAGACAGCTGTCAACTGACACAGATTTTCCTGTGCTGAAAGCAGACTTAATTTCACTTTTTTGTTTGAAATAAACTAGTGGATCCCTTGTGACTTTTTCTAGTGAGCCAGAAAATTCTGTATTACAAGGTTGAGAGAGATGCGTGGAGAAGCAATAAAGTGAATGGTCGGTGGGGAAAGTATTGGGTTTAGTTTTGCTGATTGGGATTATTTTTTGCTTGAGGGCAACTTTCATCACATCAATGTTCTTCACACAATTGATAACTTTTTTATTTTAATAGATATTCAGTCACATTCGTAGTTTAATATGAAAGGGGCTGTTTATGCCAAGTACTGTAACCAGGTATTGTAGCATTAGAGTGGTTGTGTCTGCATGGGCAAGGGAATCCAGGGTCTGCAAGTAATCTTGGTGTCTAGCTGTACTTACTGTTAGTGGGGCTGAGGATTTACAGGCTCTTTGAATGTAGGAGGGGGCCATAGTCTGGCAGTCCCGGGACCTGGCAACATGAGGGAGAGCAGGATCTAATGGTCTCCTAATGGAGTGGACCCAGGAGAATGGAACCAAAACTGCTGTTGGTCCCATTCAAGCTGTCAGGTCTCAACCTCCCTGTGTGCTTTGCCCATAAGTCATCTGCTCTCTTCACCTGTAGGCATAAAGCAAAAACACATGAGACTGCCAGAATGTTCCAAAATTCATTTATGCAGTTCTAATGTTTTTAATCCTCAGAGAAATTGTTCAGGAGAGTTTTTTTTTTAAAAAGCCACACTTATATTCAAACCGCTGGATGGAATTTGGGTTGCAGCCAGGCACTAATCCACATAAACTATCTGACTAGAATTCCGATTCTCCTCCTAGAGAAAGCTAGCAGTTTCCAAGAAGCCAGTTAAACAAAGTTTGCCACCACATTGAAGTTGCACTCGCCCCATATCCTTCTGGAGTTGAATTTCAGGTGTTTCAGCAAGATGATGAGGTGCTGTATTAATTTAATTTGGTACAGATGATGTACCACACATCTGCTAGCAAAGTATGTTTCAAACCTTTTTTTTCCCCCAAATTTGGGTATTTTAAAAATTGATTAGCAAACATAGTGTGCATCCATCAAGTCAAAAACAAAATATCGGAGAGGGTAAAAATAGAGAGCAAGAAGGCTAGTCATTACCAGTTAGTTTTCTGACCTTGATACTGGCCCTTCCCCATTGGCAGGAGCTTCCCTCAGCACTTGGCCTTTAATTGACCTCACATCTATTTGGGCCATTCTCTACAGGAAGTTACCTTAAAAGGTCAAGCCAGGTTAAGCACCTGGGAACTAAATATTACAACCATGCTCCAGAACCCAAACCAAGCTCAAGCATTGTCACGAGACAGTGCCTAGAGTCTGCATTGCATTCCTGCAGACAGGCATGGGAAAAACTCTCATTTATTGTTGGAGCTATTAATGTTCTAGCTCTCTGGCTATAAAGCTCTGTAGTGTTCAGTATACCAAAAAAATTTGAACATACTGAATTGCATGATCATGATGGCGACCATTTTGATTTCAATGAAGGCAACCAAATTATTAAATTTCAGATGTTTTCATGAAAAGTAAAATCAGTGTGTGGTATCTACCTTTTAAGTAGCTATCTACGGGTTAAAATTTTAAGTTGGATGCTGTCATGGGATTTGAAGATGTTTCTAGAGCTAAAAGGGTCATTCTTGCCATCGTTCCTTGAGGTAAAGATTGTCAGAGGTTTCTCCCATTTCCCTGCTTCCCTGGATAAAGGATATTAGCCATGTACAACTGAGAAGCTGGTTGATTTGAGGCCAGTTGACACCTGTAAAAGAGCTGGATCAATATCTGTTGAGGAGGGAATTTGAGTTTTTCAGGAGGGCAGGGGAAGCAGTGGTGTGAAAGGAAAGCTCGTGGATAGAATAATCGTACTTGGACTTGATGGCCCGCAAGGCCTTGTCTGGCTCTGGACGATATGACTAAATTATGCAATTATTAATCGCTATCAAATGATGTGAAATTCCCGATAACCCTTGTATAGTTGCACAAAGACTGAGGGATATATAAGATTATAAAAGGGATTGCAAAGGTAAACGTAGAGCAGACGTTTCCATTTGTGGGGGAGACTAGAACTGGGGACTGTAAACGCAAGATAGTCAAAAAATAAATCCAATAGTGAATTCAGTGAATACCTATAGTGTATTAAGAATGTGAAACTTGCTACTGCAGGGCATGGTTGAGGCGAATAGTATAGATGCATTTAAGGGGAAACTAGATAAGCACAAGGGAGAAAGGTATAGAGGATATGTTGATGGGGTTAGATGGAAAAGAGTGGGAGAAGGCTTGTGTGGAGCATAAACGCAGGCATAGACCTGATGAACCGAATGGCTTGTTTCTGTACTTTGAAGATGCCTTGGCTTATGGTCGTCTTCAGCTCTTCTTTTACCTTGCAGAATGTACGTATCCAGACTAAACAAAAGCAAAATGATTGTAACCTTCCACCTCCTGTAAAAAGAGCAAGGTAAGGAGACTAGTACCAAAGAATTTTTTTCCTGAATTGCATATTTATTGCTACGTCGACCTGTAGAATATGAGTATTTTCAAAAAGAGAGTTGAGGAAACTTAGCCAGCAAGTTAAGGCCCAGACATGCAGGTCTGTATGTGACGGGCAGATCGGATTTGGAGTTTGAGGCTACACTATTGATTGTGACCCACATTTTGGTTTGTCAAGTAATCCTTGACTCTTTGTTTAAGCACCCTCTGAAATACACTGCTAATGTGAAACAACTTATATTACATGAATCTCCTAATTGTTTGTCTTTTAAAACTCCTGATGTCCTCAGTCAAATACTCTAGTGTCATGTTGTCTTTCACAGAATACACAAACTTTCATTTTTAAAAAAAAAGTAAGATACCGATACCACCATGGAGTTACACATTGCAACTTTCTTAATGTTAAACTGATGAATACAGGCACTGTCCGATAATGTTTTTGATTTTCTGCTTTGACCAGAATCATAGAATAATAGTACAGCACAGAAGGAGGCTGTTCTGCTCATCGAGTCTGCGCCAGCTCTTTTGCAGAACAATCCCACAACCCTTTTCTTTCCCCATAATTCCTGAAATTTCCTCTCCTTCAAGCATTTATCCAATTTCCTTTTGATGGCTACTGTTGAATCAGTGTCCACTACCCTATCAGAGAGTGCATTCCTGATCCTAACCACTCGTTTTCCCTCGTGTCACCTCTGGTTCTTTTGCCAATCATCTTTAAACACTCTGGTTCTCAACCCTTCAGCCATTGGAATCAGTTTCTCTTTCTTTACTCTATCTAAGCCCTTAATGATTTTAAACACTAATCAAATCTCCTCTTGGCCTTCTCTGCTCTAAAGGAACCCAATCCCAGCTTCTCCAGTTTATCCATGTGACTGTAATTCCTCATTTCATTCCAGTAAGTCTCTCCTGTGTCTACAAAGCCTTCAAGCCCTTCTAAAAGTTTGGTGCCCAGAATTGAACACAGTACTCCAGCTGGGGCCAATCTAGTGTTTTATATAGGTTTAGCATAACTTTCTTGCTTTTGTACTCTGTGTCTGTAAAGCTCAAAATCCCATATGCTTTATGAACTGCTGTGTTAACCTATCCTGCCCCCTTCAAAGATTTGTGCACAAACAAAACACCCCAGGTCGATCTCTCCTTGCAACCCCTTTAAATTTGTATCATTTAGCTTGTATTGTCTCGTCTCTTATTCTTCCTACCAAAATGTATCACTTCACTTTACTGCATTGAATTTCATCTGCTGCATGTCCACTCATTCCACCAGCCTGTCTATGTTCTCTTGGAGTCTATTACTAGCTTCCCCACTATTTGTTACACTTCCGAGTTTATTGACTGGGAAATCGCATGAGAGCCTAAGTCCTACCGCTGCATGGTACCATATATTGGATCTCCAATTCACTGTGACTGTATAAAATACAAACAAGCCACCATAGCTGTTCAACCATTATTACAGTCACTGTTTGAAGATCCATTTGCATGTCCTGTCAGTGTTAAGGAAAAGTGGGCTTCCACAAATTTCTAATTCAAAGCTATGGATCTTTCAATAGAACTTAAATTTTACAATTCTTCCTTTATGTGGTAATTTTCAGCTGAATATTTACAAAATACAGAAGAGGAAGGAGATGCGAGATCTGTTTGGCAATTGCCAGATCCTGTTTGGAATTACTGGTCCAACCCCCCCCCCCCCTCCACCCGAAGTATATTTCTAATCCCTAACTGCTCTGTTGATAAGGAACTGAATCTCGCAGACTAGGAAGATCCCCAATTTGATCCACTGCCTACGCTGAAGCCGCAGTTGGTGGCATTTAGCCACTGGGGTAAGGAGGAGAAAAATTGTTCAAGGTTTCCCCTCTTAACTGTTGTCCTCTGACCCCTGTTCGAAGTGTGTGTGTCTGGACATTAGATCAGAACAGTATGAAGCTCCCCCAGTAGTCTGCCCATGGAATATTACTCTCGCAGCGTTCAGTGCCTTCAAGAAAGTAAAAAAGAAAAGGAGATCCTAATACGACATTGGGGTGGGAGTGATAGATGAACTGGATGGTTTTGTATGTTTTTCCCAACAATATGGTCACAGTTTCTGACTCGGCAAGTCATCTTTCTAACCAGGACTGAAGATTTGCCACCACCATCAAAAAAGCTTCCGCCAGAATCAACACCAGCAGTGCTGTTGACGGGATTTGAGCCTGCACAGGCTCAACAATATATAAAGGTAACCTTCCCTTGGCTTTGTGTCTCATTTATTGTTCTATATGATACTGAGGGGTCTTTAGCTTGCCTGGTGAAAATGAGGGATAGTCCAATTTTCTTCTCTATTGACCTAGCTGTTTATTCATCTGGCAATAAGTTAAATGTGCGGTACGCTCAGATTCCCATCCTTTTGTCAAAAAGCCTGAGCGTCCACCCTGAGTTGGTTGGTGGTGGTGGGGACATAAATGACGAAGGCATTGCTGCTGAGTGTTAGCAGCAATCTGAAAAATTGCACTCTTAATTAACACATGTCACATCACTAAATATCCCATTGCAGTGGGGATGAGAAGAGACCCAGGGACAATTTGTAACAGCTGACCAAAAGTTTGGATGAGGAAGCAGGTTCTGAGGTAGCAGCGAGGTGGAGGGGCATTGGTAGAGAATTGTCGGTACATATGGGTGGAAGTCAGAAACAGGAAAGGAGCAGTCACTTTATTGGGAGTTTTCTGTAGACCCCCCAATAGCAACAGAGACACGGAGGAACAGATTGGGAGGCAGATTTTGGAAAGGTGCAGAAGTAACAGGGTTGTTGCCATGGGTGACTTCAACTTCCCTAATATTGATTGGAACCTCCTTAGTGCAAATAGTTTGGATGGAGCAGATTTTGTCAGGTGTGTCCAGGAAGGTTTCCTGACTCAATATGTAGATAGGCCGACTAGAGGGGAGGCTATGTTGGATTTGGTGCTTGGCAACGAACCAGGCCAAGTGGCAGAGCATTTCGGTGATAGTGATCACAACTCCCTGACCTTTATTATAGTCATGGAGAGAGATAGGAGCAGACGGGATGGGAAAATATTGAATTGGGGGAGGGGGAATTATAATGCTATTAGGCAGGAACTGGGGAGCTTAAATTGGGAGCAGATGTTCTCAGGGAAATGCACGACAGAAATGTGGAGGTTGTTTAGGGAGCACTTGCTGCGACTGCTGGATAGGTTTGTCCCGATGAGGCAAGGAAGGGATGGTAGGGTGAATGAACCTTGGATGACAAGAGATGTGGAAAAGCTAGTCAAGAGGAAGAAGGAAGCTTACTTAAGGTTGAGGAAGCAAGGATCAGACAGGGCTCTAGAGGGTTACATGGTAGCCAGGAAGGAACTGAAGAATGGACTTAGGAGAGCTAGAAGGGGACATGAAAAAGTCTTGGCGGGTAGGATTAAGGAAAATCCCAAGGCGTTCTACACTTATGTGAGGAACAAGAGGATGGCCAGAGTGAGGGTAGGGCCGATCATGGATAGTGGAGGGAACTTGTGCCTGGAGTCGGAGGAGGTAGGGGAGGTCCTTAATGGATACTTTGCTTCAGTATTCACTAGTGAGAGGGACCTTGTCGTTTGTGAGGACAGCGTGAAACAGGCTGATATGCTCGAACAGGTTGATGTTAAGAAGGAGGATGTGCTGGAAATTTTGAAAGACATGACGATAGATAAGTCCCCGGGGCCAGACGCGATATACCCAAGGTTATTACGGGAAGCGAGGGAAGAGATTGCTGCGCCTTTGGCGATAATCTTTGCGTCCTCACTGTCCACTGGAGTAGTACCAGATGATTGGAGGGTGGCAAATGTTATTCCCTTGTTCAAGAAAGGGAATGGGGATAACCCTGGAAATTACAGACCAGTCAGTCTTACGTCGGTGGTGGACAAATTATTGGAGAGGATTCTGAGAGACAGGATTTATGATTATTTGGAAAAGCATAGTTTGATTAGAGATAGTCAGCATGGCTTTGTGAGGGGCAGGTCACGCCTCACAAGCCTTATTGAATTCTTTGAGGATGTGACAAAACACATTGATGAAGGAAGAGCAGTGGATGTGGTGTATTTGGATTTTAGCAAGGCGTTTGATAAGGTTTCCCATGGTAGGCTCATTCAGAAAGTAAGGAGGCATGGGATACAGGGAAATTTGGCTGTCTGGATACAGAATTGGTTGGCCCATAGAAGACAGAGGGTGGTAGTAGATGGAAAGTATTCAGCCTGGAGCTCGGTGACCAGTGGTGTTCCGCAGGGATCTGTTCTGGGACCTCTGCTCTTTGTGATTTTTATAAATGACTTGGATGAGGAAGTGGAAGGCTGCGTTAGTAAGTTTGCTGATGACACGAAGGTTGCTGGAGTTGTGGATAATGCGGAAGGCTGTTGTAGGTTGCAACGGAACATTGACAGGATGCAGAGCTGGGCTGAGAAGTGGCAGATGGAGTTCAACCTGGAAAAGTGTGAAGTGATTCATTTTGGAAGGTCGAATTTGAATGCAGAATACAGGCTTAAAGACAGGATTCTTGGCAGTGTGGAGGAACAGAGGGATCTTGGGGTCCACGTCCATAGATCCCTCAATGTTGCCACCCAAGTTGATAGGGTTGTTAAGAAGGCGTATGAGGTTTTGGTTTTTTAGTTTTAGTTTTAGAGATACAGCACTGAAACAGGCCCTTCGGCCCACCAAGTATGTGCCGACCAACAACCACCCATTTATACTAACCCTACAGTAATCCCATATTCCCTACCACCTACCTACACTGGGGGCAATTTACAATGGCCAATTTACCTATCACCTGCAAGTCTTTGGCGGTGGGAGGAAACCGGAGTACCCGGCAAAAACCCACGCAGACACAGGGAGAACTTGCACACTCCACACAGGCAGTACCCAGAATCGAACCCAGGTCCCTGGAGCTGTGAGGCTGCGATGCTAACCACTGCGCCACTGTGCGGGCGTTGGCTTTCATTAACGGGGGATTGAGTTTAAGAGCCGCGAGGTTATGCTGCAGCTCTATAAAGGCCCGGTTAGACCACACTTGGAATATTGTGTTCAGTTCTGGTCGCCTCATTATAGGAAGGATGTGGAAGCTTTAGAGAGGGTGCAGAGGAGATTTACCAGGATGCTGCGTGGACTGGAGTGCATGTCTTATGAAGAAAGGTTGAGGGAGCTAGGGCTTTTCTCATTGAAGCGAAGAAGGATGAGAGGTGACTTGATAGAGGTGTACAAGATGATGAGAGGCATAGATAGAGTGGATAGCCAGAGACTTTTTCCCAGGGCGGAAAGGGCCATCACCAGGGGGCATAATTTTAAGGTGATTGGAGGAAGGTTTCGGGGAGATGTCAGAGGTAGGTTCTTTACACAGAGATTGGTGGGTGCGTGGAATGCACTGCCAGCAGTTGTAGTAGAAGCAGATACATTAGGGACATTTAAGCGACTCTTGGATAGGTACATGGATGATAGTAGAATGCAGGGTATGTAGGTAGTTTGATCTTGGAATAGGTTAAAGGGTCGGCACAACATCGTGGGCCGAAGGGCCTGTACTGTTCTATGTCTGTCAGCAATAGACGGGCTTGGAGGATGCAGGGATGGGGAGATGGTTGCATAGGTAGGATGGATGCATTTGGAAAGGGAAATAAGGATTTTGAAATTGAATGTGCTGGAAGGAGGCAAGCTAACAGAAGTAATTGAGGACAGAACTGATGGACTATGGAGTAAAATGTGAGTGGTAGAGTCCTGGGTGAGTTGGAGTTCAAAGCAGTGTTGACAAGCTCTTCGAGACCCCTGTCTAGCTTTTGAAAAGATTTTTCAATTACTGAAAGGAAAGCAGTCCTGTTGTCGTAGGAAATACATCCTCAATGCATAGAAGCTGAAATAATGTGCTAATAGAGTAACTGATCCATAAAGTATAAAAATTGAGTAAAATAGTCAGAAATCCAATAACCAATGGGACCCCCTAAGATGCTGTTATAAATCCTGGCTTTCAAATTTGTGGCTTAATGTTCTCAGGCTAGTGACAGGCCACTTTTCATTCATTCTGGGATGTGGGTGTAACTAGCAAGACAAGTATTTATTGTCCACCCCGAGTTTTCTTTACAAGGTGGGCTGAATGGCCTCCTTCTCTGCTGTATGATTCAAAGTGAGATGTCTGGTTCACACGCGACTTTGACTTGGAGCCAGGGGTAATGATGGAGAAGTAAAGCTGGCATAATACTTGCAGATAATGTTACCGAATTAAAGTTACCTTATGTCAAGAAGGAATAGAATCAGAATCATAACGTTACAGGAGTCCATTAGGCCTATTGAGTCCATGTCAGCTCTCCGCAGAGTAATCCATTCCCCGATTCTATTGCCATAGCCCTGTAAGTTTCTTTCCCTTAAGTGCCCATCCACTTTCCTTTTGAAATCATTCTTCATCTCCACTTCCACCACCCTTGTCGACAGTAAGTTCCAAGTCATTAGCTGCGTAAAAAAAAGTTCATCCTCACAATCCCCCTCTGTCTCTTGCCCAAAACCTTAAATCTGTGTCCCCTAGTCTTTATATCATCAGCTAATGGGAGTAGTCTTTTTGTCTACCCTATCCAAACCTGTCACTTATGTCAGCTTTTTAAAAAAAAAAGTGAGCATCCCTATTTAAGTTAATTCCTGTCACCCAGCTGCACCTGTCTTCCAGTAGGACCTATGGGTGAAGCTCGGGCAAGCTGAAGGCATGGGCAGAGAACCCATTGGAAAAGGTTCTCTGGCTACTTTAGCATAAGTAAGACATAGAACCATGAAAGTACAGTGCCAAGGAGGTAAACAGCAAAATGGCAGTAGAAGATGGAGCCCTTGGCTGTATGGAAAGCCAAAGAGAGGATTAGTGCATTACAATCGTAGTCACCTAGAATTTTGTTGGTGACTCAGTGCTGGGGAAAAATGGGAACCAGTCCTTACCCCCTAAAGAATTTGAAAAGAGTGTGATTGGAGTGATACCGTACAGCTGGGTGGAGATCATAGGTTCAAGCATCTTAAAGAGGAAAGAGAGGTCAGCGATAAGACCGTCATTAGAGCTGATGGAGGGGTTAAGAAAGTGATGGCAAAAAATGCATTTTTTTACATAGTTATTGACCAAAGTTAGAAGCTTCTCAATGGGAAAATGTCCTAAATTTTTCTAGTGCTTTTTTTTTGAGCCATTATATTTGATCCTGCCATTGGTTTGAATTCCGAACAGTTTTCATCAGTCTACATGTATTAGTAATCAAAATGATATATTTTTCAAGAATTGAGAAAAATGCTTCATTCATGTTTTTGTTGCCTCTAGACTTGACTATTCCAATGCAGTCCTGGCTGGCCTTCATTCTTCCACCTTTGATGAACTTAAGCTCATGCTAAACACTGTTGCCTAACTTGCATCTAGCCACATTCACCCATTGCCCCTGTACCTGCTGACCTACATTGGCTCCCAATGGAGCAATGCCTTGATTTTAAAATTCATAGGTGCGAGAGTAGGCCATTCAGCCCGTCGACCCTGCTCCACCATTCAGTTAGATCATGGCTTATCAACCTCAAGGCCACTTTCTCGCGCTATCCCCATATCCCTTGATGTCATTAGTGTCTAGATATCTAGATTTCTGTCTTGAACATGCTCAATGATTGAGCTTCCACAGTCCTCTGGGGTAGAGAATCCTAAAGATTCAGCATCCTCTGTGAAGAAATTCCTCCTCATCTCTGTCTTAAATGGCCTACCGCTTATTCTCAGACTGTCCCCTGGTTCTAGACTCACCAGCCAGGGGAAACATCCTATCTATTTAGGATACCCTGTAAGAATTTTGTAAGTTTCAATGAGACCACCTCTCATTCTTTGAAACTCTAGAGAATACAGGCCCAGTTTCCTCAATCTCTCCTCTTAAGATAATTCTGCCATCCCAGGGATTAGTCCAGTGCGGACTCACTAAGGCTCTATACAATTGCAGCAAGACATCTTTACTGCTGTACTCAAAGCCCTTGTGATGAAGATCAACATACCATTTTCCTTCCTAATTGCTTGCTGCATCTGCATGCTAGCTTTTAGTGACTCATGGAACAAGGATACCCAGGTCCCTTTGGACAATCACACTTCTCAACCTCTCACCATTTAAGAAATACTCTCTTTATGTTTTGTCCACCAAAGTGGATAACTTCACGCTTATTCACATTATATTCCATCTGCCATGTTGCCCATTCACTTAGCATGTGAAGCTTCCTTGCATCCACCTCACAATTTATATTCCCACCTAGCTTTGTGCCATCAAATTTGGAAATGTATCATTTGGTCCCCACATCCAAATCATTTATACAGATTGTGAGCAGCTGTGGCCCCAGCACTGATCCACTATTAATAGCCAGCCATTCTGAGAATGACCCATTTATTCTTACTCTCTGTTTTCTCTCTGTTAACCAATTCCCAGTCCATACCAGTATATTGCCCCCAATCCCATATGCTCTTATTTTGTTTACTAACCTCCTGTGTGGGATCTTATCAAAAGCCTTCTGAAAATCCAAATACACCACATCCACTGGTTCTCCTTTATCTATGCTACAAGTAACATCCTCAAAAAACTCCCAACAGGTTTGTGAAGCATGATTTCCCTTTCATAAATCCATGTTGACGCTGCCCAATCAAATTATTATTCTCTAAGTTTCTAGTTATCACATCCTTTATAATAGATTCTAACATTTTCCCTACTACTGACGTCAAACTAACTCCACATTTGTCCTTGCTAATCTTTTCCTTTTCACATACCTAAAGAAGCTTTTACAGTTTGCCTTTGTTTCTCGCTAGCTTGCATTCATATTCTCTTTTTCCTTTCATTGTCAATTTCATGGTCATCATCACGGTTGTTTTCAAATCCCTCCATGGCTCCTCCCCATCTTATCTCTCTAATCTCCAGCCCAACAAGTCTCCGAGATATCTGCGCTCCTCTAATTCTGGCCTTTTGTGCAGCCCATATTTTAATTGCTCTGCCATAGGCTGCTGTGCCTTCAGCTGCCAAGTCCCTGAGCTCTGGAATTCCCTCCTTAAACCCCTCTGGCTCTCTTCCTTCCTTTCCTTCTTCTAAGACGCTTCTTAACACCTATCTCTTTGGCCAAACTTTTGGTCATCTGCCCCAGTATCTCTTTGTGTCTCAATGTCATATTTTGCTTGGTAACGCTGCTGTGAAACTCCTTGGGACGCTTTACTCTGTTGAAAGTGCTATAGAAATGCTAATTTTTATTGTTCAGGACTTCAGCTTTGTGGGGGGGATGGGTTTTCTCAAAAGATTTATTTTCCCTCCTTTCTCAGAAACTCTATGTTCTTGGTGGTGAAGTTGCCGAATCTGCTCAGAAATGTACTCATCTGGTAGCAAATAAGGTGACCCGTACGGTGAAGTTCCTGACTGCCATCTCTATCGTAAATCACATAGTCACGCCTGAGTGGTTAGAGGAGAGCTTTAAAAGTCAAAAATTTATAGGTAAGTCAGTCTGCATGTAATTGTTACAAATAGTGCTGATTTCAGAACTCTTTCTCATCTCACTGCACACCTGCTACTCCAGAGTTGAGGTAATCATGATAGTAGTGCACACGTCTCAAAAAGAGTAGAATTTCCAATCTCAACATTAATATTACATTCGTCCATGTGTTAATGCAGAAGTGTTGGCCCAATTTAAATGAACTGTACACTGGTGCCAACTAAGCATTGGATACAGAAATATATGATCACATTAAGCATTTATATATGTGCTTTCCTGACCAGATCTTCTACCCTATAATAATCTGACTGTACCAGCAGCCGATCCTGAAATGCATTCAGAGTTGGGTTCATTGGGTCTTGGGCATTGTTACATTGCAACAAAGAGAATCGGAGCTTTTCTCTTTCCCATTGTCTTCCATTTCTTTCTGACGCGAATAAGCAAAGTAATTCTGCATCGTAAATATACAAATCTGCACTGTAAACATGTCCCAAGCAAAATCTTAATGCCTGATTAATACTGTGTATCGCCTGTCTCTATCTGTGACTAGGCTTTCGTTCAGTGAGAATGGTATTCGGCAGATTTCGACTTCCCTTCAGGTTTGGAATTTGCCCCCTGAGGCTTTTTCTCTTATGTAATTAAGCAGTATTAGCATGCTGTTGTAAGGGACATATCTACAAATCATACATCAGAGCCTGAACTTTTTAAGACCAGTAGATGCAGAATGCAAAGTGCAGACAGCAGTACCTAAGTTGTATTGCAAACTGTAAATCATTCTTTATAGGCCAAGAGAGAGCTTCAAGAGAATATCTATCTGCATGGCCAGAGCTCCATCCTCCAGTGGCAATTTTTAAATATTAAGGCAGAGCACAGGGGTCGGTTTTCCTGGCATTGCAATAAATTTATAAAGTGCACAACAGATTGCCTTAAACTTGGCTACATACTGAACTGATTTAATATTCCACCTGGTCCCTGTCCTGTCTTGTAAAGGTTTGCGACGTCAGGAGGTTGTGAGTGGGCAGCAAGATGGCAAATGGAGTATAATGTAGGGTAGTGTGAAGTTGTTCACTTTGGTCATAAAAATATAAAAGAATATTTTTTTTAAAGTGCGAAACCGGTAAGTGTTGATGTTCAGAGAGACTTGGGGGTACTCGTACAAGGAACACACAAAGTTAACATGGAGGTGCAGCAGGCTGTTAGGAAGGCAAATGGCATGTTGGCCTTTATTGCAAGGGGATTGGCGTACAGGAATAAAGAAGTCTTACTAAAGTTGTACAGGACTTTGGTGAGACCACACCTGGAATACTGTGCAGTTTTGGTCTCCACATTTAAGAAAGGATATACTTGCACTGGAGGCGGTGCAGCAAAGATTTACTAAATTGGTCCCTGGGATGAGGGGGTTGTCCTATGGTGAGAGGCTGAGTAAATTGGGCCTATATTCTCTGGAGTTTAGAAGAATGAGAGGTGATCTAATTGAGACATACAAGATTCTGAAAGGGCTTGATAGGGTAGAAGCTGAGAGATTGTTCCCACTGGTCGAGAATCTAGAACACAGGGACAGAGTCTCAGGATAAGGTGCCGATCATTCAGGACAGAGATGAGAAATTACTTCACTCAAAGGGTTGTGAATCTTTGGAATTCTCTACCCCAGAGGGTTGTGGATGCTCCATCATTGAATACATTTAAGGCTGGGGCAGGTAAATGTTTGACCTCTCGGAATCAAGGGATATGGGGAGCGGGCAGGAAAGTGGAATTGAAGCCCAAGATCAGCCATGATCGTATTGAATGGTGGAGCAGGCTCGATGGGCCATATGGTCTATTTCTGCTTCTATTTCTTGTGAGGGAGTTTTGCAACTCTTATTTGGTGGAGTCAGATTGGAACCTTATTCTTGGGTTATAGTGCTGCTTTTTGTGTCACGTGTCACTTTGCACACTAAACCACTTTGCTTCAGCCAGATAATGACAACATAATAGTGTTAGTATCCCCCAACATTGTTTGAACCTTTCTCAGTCACTTGCAGGAAATTTGTAACTTCCCATCTTGCCCACTGATGAGGTGTGGGGGTCGAAACCATAGTATCCAAAAGAGGCAATTTGAATTAAAAAGGAAACACTTAGAATTATTGATTTTCAAAAGTTTTGCTGCATTTCAGTCATGTACTTAAAATTGGCAATCACTGTACTTAAAACTAATCGTACCAGCAGATCATCTGTAAAATTGCTCAGTGCAAGTTGTGGAATATACAGTCAGTGTGATGGGCAAAATCTAAAAAGGAAATGCAACACTTGCAGGTCATTTGGTAATAGACTGACTTCCTGCTTTGCCTCCTTAAGCAGATGTCTTCTGTACTAAACGCTCGTGAAACGGTATCTTGTAGTTGGTCGTCTTCTCCTTTGTTGCCGTATCCTGTGTGTCCCTCACTTCTTCCTGGCCCTGGTCCTGGTCCTGTCCTGCTACCATCTGTATTTTGACATTCACCAAAGAGATGTGCGAGACCATGTTTTAAATTTTGTTCATTTTAAGTGGTGGCCATTAAAAGTGTGATCTGCAAAGTTGAGAGCTTTAGTTGATTACATTGCTCAATGAGTAAGAATGTCGAACTCCCTACCACAAGGAGTGGTTGAGGTGAATAATATAGATGTATTTATGGGAAAGCTAGATAAACACAAAGATGAAAGGAATAAAAGGTTGACAGGGTTTGATGAAGAGGGATGGGAGGCTGCACATGTGGAAACACTGGCATGGATCTGTTGGGCCCTGTGGCCTGTTTCTATGCTGTAATTACTATGCATATATGGGAATGTCCATCCTGAACTCCACCGTAAGGGTTCCACGATAGGAGGATGGCAAGCAAAATGTTTCTAGCCTGAAGCTGCGGAAAGGCAGTTTGTAGAATCCTTACTTAGTTGCACAGCTGGAAACTGATTTTTCTTATTACTTCTGTCAAAGCTGATGTTTAAGATAAGTTTATGGACACTCAGAGCCTGCAAGCTCAACCACTTTGGATTTAACGAGTCACGCAGGTAACTTGCCCACTTCTGGGGTAAGCTTAAATTTTGTGCAAATGGCAAAATTTATGGTACAGCTTTGTCTCCCTTTATCTATCTTTCAGGTGAGACATTAGACCAAGACCCATCTGTCCCCTCAGGTGAATGTAAAAGATCCCATTCAGGGAATAGCAGGGGTGTTCTCCCTGGTGTCATAGTCAACCTATATCCCTTAACCAACACACAAAAACAGATTATCTGTTAATTATCACATTGCTGTCTGTGGGAGCTTGCTGTGCACAAATTGGCTGCCACATTGCTTACATTACATCAGTGACTACACTTAAAAAGTACCTCAGAATCACGGAATTGTTACAGCGCAGAAGGAGGCCATTCGACCCATCATGTTTGCACCAGATCTCCGAATGAGTAATTCACCTTGTACCATTCCCCTGCCTTCTCCCCGTATTCTGCACATTCTTCCTTTTCATATAACTCTCTAATTCCCTTTGAATACCTCGATTGAACCCACCTTCACAACACTCTCAGGCAGTGTATTCCAGACCTTAACGGCACGCTGCGTGAAAAAGTTTTCCCTCATGTCATTTTTGTTTCTTTCAACAATTACTTGAAATTTGTGTCCTCTCGTTCGAGATGAAATGAGAAGTCATAAAGGCGTGAAGTCACTTGTGAGAGTGGTGTACAGGCCACCTAACATTAACCACACTGTAGGATGGGGTATAAAGAACAAAGAAAATTACAGCACAGGAACAGGCCCTTCGGCCCTCCAAGTCTGCGCCGATCCAGATCCTCTATCTAAACATGTCGTCTATTTTCTAAGGGTCTGTATCTCTTTGCTTCCTGCCCATTCATGTATCTGTCTAGATACATCTTAAAAGACGCTATCGTGCCCGCGTCTACCACCTCCGCTGGCAACGCGTTCCAGGCACCCACCATCCTCTACGTAAAGAACTTTCCACGCATATCCCCCCTAAACTTTTCCCCTCTCACTTTGAACTCGTGACCCCTAGTAATTGAATCCCCCACTCTGGGGGAAAAAGCTTCTTGCTATCCACCCTGTCTATACCTCTCATGATTTTGTACACCTCAATCAGGTCCCCCCTCAACCTCCATCTTTCTAATGAAAATAATCCTAATCTACTCAACCTCTCTTCATAGCTTGCGCCCTCCATACCAGGCAACATCCTGGTGAACCTCCTCTGCACCCTCTCCAAAGCATCCACATCCTTTTGGTAATGTGGCGACCAGAACTGCACGCAGTATTCCAAATGTGGCCGAACCAAAGTCTTAAACAACTGTAACATGACCTGCCAACCCTTGTACTCAATATCCCGTCCAATGAAGGAAAGCATGCCGTATGCCTTCTTGACCACTCTGTTGACCTGCGTTGCCACCTTCAGGGAACAATGGACCTGAACACCCAAATCTCTCTGCACATCAATTTTCCCCAGGACTTTTCCATTTACTGTATAGTTCACTGTTTGAAGGTAAATCCACATTTGATATGTGGGAGGCTTTTAAAGAGAGGTTGATTAGCGTGCAGGAGAGACATGTTCCTGTGAAAATGAGGGATAGAAATGGCAAGATTAGGGAACCATGGATGACAGGTGAAATTGAGAGACTAGCTAAGAGGAAAAAGGAAGCATACATAGGGTCTAGGGGGCTGAAGAAAGACGAAGCTTTGAAAGAATATCGGGAATGTAGGACCAATCTGAAATGAGGAATTAAGAGGGCCAAAAGGGGTCATGAAATATCTTTAGCAAACAGGGTTAAGGAAAATCCCAAAGCCTTTTTTTCATATATAAGGAGCAAGAGGGTAACTAGAGAAAGGATTGGCCCACTCAAGGACAAAGGAGGAAAGT
Source organism: Heterodontus francisci (assembly GCF_036365525.1). Classification (NCBI taxonomy): domain Eukaryota; kingdom Metazoa; phylum Chordata; class Chondrichthyes; order Heterodontiformes; family Heterodontidae; genus Heterodontus; species Heterodontus francisci. Next base: position 199,584,006 of record NC_090372.1, read on the forward strand.
TATGCGTGGAGTCAGAGAAAATAGGTGAGATTCTAAACGAGTACTTTGCATCGGTATTCACCGAGGAGAGGGACATGACGGAAGTTGAGGTTAAGGATAGATGTTTGATTACTCTAGGTCGAGTCGGCATAAGGAGGGAGGAAGTGTTGGGTATTCTAAAAGGCATTAAGGTGGACAAGTCCCCAGGTCCGGATGGGATCTATCCCAGGTTACTGAGGGAAGCGAGAGAGGAAATAGCTGGGGCCTTAACAGATATCTTTGCAGCATCCTTAAACACGGGTGAGGTCCCGGAGGACTGGAGAATTGCTAATGTTGTCCCCTTGTTTAAGAAGGGTAGCATGGATAATCCTGGTAATTATAGACCGGTGAGCCTGACGTCAGTGGTAGGGAAGCTGCTGGAGAAGATACTGAGGAATAGGATCTATTCCCATTTGGAAGAAAATGGGCTTATCAGTGATAGGCAACATGGTTTTGTGCAGGGAAGGTCATGTCTTACCAACTTAATAGAATTCTTTGAGGAAGTGACAAAGTTGATTGATGAGGGAAGGGGCAGTAGATGTCATATACATGGACTTCAGTAAGGCGTTTGAGAAGGTTCCCCATGGTAGGCTGATGGAGAAAGTGAAGTCGCATGGGGTCCAGGGTGTACTAGCTAGATGGATAAAGAACTGGCTGGGCAACAGGAGACAGAGTAGCAGTGGAAGGGAGTTTCTCAAAGTGGAGACCTGTGACCAGTGGTGTTCCACAGGGATCCGTGCTGGGACCACTGTTGTTTGTGATATACATAAATGATTTGGAGGAAAGTATAGGTGGTCTGATTAGCAAGTTTGCAGACGACACTAAGATTGGTGGAGTAGCAGATAGTGAAGGGGACTGTCAGAGAATACAGCAGAATATAGATAGATTGGAGAGTTGGGCAGAGAAATGGCAGATGGAGTTCAATCAGGGCAAATGCGAGGTGATGCATTTTGGAAGATCCAATTCAAGAGTGAACTATACAGTAAATGGAAAAGTCCTGGGGAAAATTGATGTACAGAGAGATTTGGGTGTTCAGGTCCATTGTTCCCTGAAGGTGGCAACGCAGGTCAATAGAGTGGTCAAGAAGACATATGGCATGCTTTCCTTCATCGGACGGGGTATTGAGTACAAGGGTTGGCAGGTCATGTTACAGTTGTATAAGACTTTGGTTCGGCCACATTTGGAATACTGCGTGCAGTTCTGGTCGCCACATTACCAAAAGGATGTGGATGCTTTGGAGAGGGTGCAGAGGAGGTTCACCAGGATGTTGCCTGGTATGGAGGGCGCTAGCTATGAAGAGAGGTTGAGTAGATTAGGATTATTTTCATTAGAAAGACAGAGGTTGAGGGGGGACCTGATTGAGGTGTACAAAATCATGAGAGGTATAGACAGGGTGGATAGCAAGAAGCTTTTTCCCCCAGAGTGGGGGATTCAATTACTAGGGGTCACGAGTTCAAAGTGAGAGGGGAAAAGTTTAGGGGGGATATGCGTGGAAAGTTCTTTACGCAGAGGGTGGTGGGTGCCTGGAACGCGTTGCCAGCGGAGGTGGTAGACGCGGGCACGATAGCGTCTTTTAAGATGTATGTAGACAGATACATGAATGGGCAGGAAGCAAAGAAATACAGACCCTTAGAAAATAGGCGACATGTTTAGATAGAGCATCTGGATCGGCGCAGGCTTGGAGGGCCGAAGGGCCTGTTCCTGTGCTGTAATTTTCTTTGTATATCAAAGGTTATTGCAGAAAATAATGGTGTAGGAAGTAACATATTGGCATGGATAGAAGATTAGCTAGCTAACAGGAAACAGAGTAGGCATAACTGGGCCATTTTCTAGTTGGCAAGATGTAACAGATGGTGTGCCACAGGAATCGGTGCTGGGGCCTCAACTTTTTACAATTTATATAAATGACTTAGATGAAGGGAGCAAAGGTATGGTTGCTAAATTTGCTGATGACATAAAGATAGGTAGGAAAGTAAGTTGTGAAGAGGGCATAAGGGGGTTACAAAGGGTTATAGATGGGTTAAGTGAGTGGGCAAAGACCTGGCTAATGGAGTATAATGTGGGAAAGTGTGAAATTGTCCACTTTGGCAAGAAGAATAAAAAAGAAACATATTATCTAAATGGTGAGAGATTGGAGAGCTCTGAGATGCAGAGGGATTTGGGTGTCCTGGTGCATGAATTGCAAAATGTTAGTATGCAGGTACAGCACGTAATTAAGAAAGCTAATAGAAGGTTATCGTTTATCGCGAGGGGAATTGAATACAAAAGTGGGGAGGATATAATGTTATGACCGACCGCTCCTGTCAAAGCTCCCAATCAAAATATACAATTCTGATCGTGGTGGGAGAAACGCACTGATAATTCAATCGTGTCGCTCTACAGATCGCCTAACATATCATTTAAGACTTTCCAAATTAAAGAAAGACCCAGCAAAACTGTACCATCTATTAACCCCTGCATGAGGCTAACGAAGCCAGGTGTCTTTGAACCAACAAATTAGCTCTTTAATTAGAAGAGCTATATTCTTAAACACTGAAGATAGAAACAACATTTAAAATAGAAAAAATTAGAGTCCTTGCAAATTTACAGTCCAATGTTGCTTGAAGTCATAGATTCGTACAGCATAGAAACAGGCCCTTCGGCCCACCGCGTCCATGCCGACCATAATGCCTATCTATCCTAATCCCACCTGCCTGCATTGATTCCATATCCCTCTATGCCTTGCTCATTCAAGTAACTGTCCAGATGTCTCTTAAATGTCACTACTGTTCCTGCCTCCACCACCTCCTCAGGCAGCTCATTCCAGATACCCACTATTCTTTGTGTGAAAAATTTACCCTTTTAATCCCCTTTAAACCTCCTCCCTCTCACCTTAAATCTATGCCCTCTAGTTTTAGTCACCCCTACCATGGGAAACAGACTCTGGCTATCTACCCTATCTATGCGTCTCATAATTTTATATACCTCTATCATGTCCCCTCTCAGCCTCCTTCGCTCCAGGGAAAACAGACCCAGCCTATCCAATCTCTCCTTACAACTCAAGCCCTCCAAACCAGGCAACACCCTTGTGAATCTTTTCTGCACCCTCTCTAGCTTAATCACATCTTTCCTGTAGTGCGGGGACCCAGTACTGCACACAGTACTCCAAATGCGGCCTAACCAACATTATGTACAACTGTAACGTGACGTCCCAACTCTTGTACCCAGTGCCTCGGCCGATGAAGGCAAGCATGCCATACGCCTTCTTCACCACCTTGTCTACCTGTGTTGCCAATTTCAGGGGACTATGTACTTGCACCCCAAGGTCTTTCTGCTCAACAACACTCCCCAGGGCCCTGCCATTCACTATATATGTCCTGCCCTGGTTTAACTTCCCAAAATGTATCACTTTATACTTGTCTGCATTAAATTCCATTTGCCACTCCCTTGCCCACTTTCCCAGTTGATCTATATCCTGTTGTAACCTTAGACAACCTTCTTCACTGTCCACTATACCACCAATTTTGGTGTCATCTGCAAACTTACTAATTATGCCCCTTACATTCACATCCAAGTCATTAATATATATGACAAATAACAGAGGGTCCAACACCGATCCCTGCGACACACCACTGGTCACCGGCCTCCAATCTGAAAAACAGCCCTCCACTACCACCCTCTGCCTCCTATCACCAAGTCAATTTTGTATCCAATTTGCTAGCTCGCCTTGGATTCCATGTGTTCGAACCTTCTGGACCAGCCTATCATGCGGGACCTTGTCAAAGGCCTTGCTAAAGTCCATGTAGACAACGTCTCATCGCCCTGCCCTCATCAATCCTCTTGGTTACCTCCTCGAAAAACTCAATCAAATTCGTGAGACATATTTCCCACGTACAAAGCCATGCTGACTCTCCCTAATCAGTCCATGCCTTTCCAGATACATATAAATCCTGTCTCTCAGAATCCCTTCCAATAACTTTCCCATCGCTGATGTAAGGCTCACCGGCCTGTAGTTCCCTGGCTTATCCCTGCTGCCCTCCTTAAATAGAGGCACAACATTAGCTATCCTTCAGTCTTCCGGTACCTCACCTGTGGCTAACGATGATACAAAAATCTCTGCCAGGGCCCTAGCAATCTCCTCCCTTGCTTCCCATAGCATCCTAGGATACACACTGGTCAGGCCCTGGGGATTTATCCACCTTAATGCGCTTCAAAGCCTCCAACACCACCACCTTTGTAATGTTGATATGCTGCAGGATATCGGTGTTCCCTCCCGTGAACTCACTGGCTTCCGTGACCTTCTCCACGGTAAATACGGATGAGAAATATTCATTTAAGACCTCGCCTATTTCCCATGGCTCCACACATAGATTGCCACACTGATCCTTAAGGGGACCTACTCTCCCTAGCTACCCTTTTACTCTTAATGTACTTATCGAATCTTTTAGGATTCTCCTTTATCTTATCTGCCAGGGAAATCTCATGGCCCCTTTTCACCCTCCTAATTTCCTTAAGTGTAGTCCTACATCCCCTATACTCCTCGAGGGACTCGCTCGATCCCAGCTGCCTATACCTGACATATGCCGCCTCCTTTCTCCTGACCAGACCCTCAATATCCCTCGTTAACCAAGGTTCCCTAAACTTGCCAGCCTTACCCTTCCATCTGACAGGAACATGCCTGCCCTGAACTCTTCCTATCTCACTTTTAAAAGCCTCCCTCTTGCCAGACGTCCCTTTACCAGTAAACTGCCTCTCCCATTCAACTTTTGAGAGTTTCTGTCTGATGCCATCGAAATTAGCCTTCCCCCAATTTAGGACTTCAACCTGGGGACCAGTCCTATCCTTTTCCATAACTATCTTGAAGCTGATAGAGGTATGGTCACTGGTCCCAAAGTGCTCCCCCACTGACATCAACCACCTGCCCATCCTCATTTCCTAAGAGGAGGTAGAGTATAGCCCCTTCTCTAGTAGGGCCATCCACATACTGCTTCAGAAAACTATCCTGGACACACTTAACAAATTCTTCCCAGTCTGATCCCTCAGCACTAAGGCAGTCCCAATCAATATTAGGGAAGTTAAAATCACCTCCTATTACAACCCTATAATTCCTACACCTATCTGTGATTTCTCTACATATTTGCTCCTCCACTTCCCTCTGACTATTGGGGGCATTCCTCACAGAGTGTTGCTTGAGGTCCTCAGAGTGTTGCTTTCCTTCTCCAGCGAATTTCAACAATTAACAACTTGCAAACACTTACAACAGAATCAATCTGACTTTAGAGTTTTGGGGGATAAAAGATTGTCACAGTCTAATTTCTGTTTCTTCAATTTAAATTACCAGAGTCCTCTGTTTTGGCTTGACTTTTTTTTTAGTATTTTGAGAGATAATTAAACAGACTAAAATCCTCTTCCTTCAGTTTAAATGGTCGAGAGCTCTTTTTCCAGGTGCTGTCATCACAGCTGTGTCTGTATGTCTCTGAGTCTGTGTTCTGTTAGAACAAACTGTCTTCAACTAAAAGCCAGTTCAAAACTGAATTGCAACAAATGTATCACATGAGACTCACTCCCAGTGGCTGTATCTATGGTCGCAAGAAATACACCCTTTGAATCGCAGTCTCCAAATGGCTGTTTCTAAGGCAATGAAAATGCACCTTACTATAACTCCTGAGGCTTGCTGGGTTCTTAAAGCAATACTGATCCCTTGCAAGCCTTAAAGGCAAACCGCATATTCTGGAAAAAAAAAACTACAGGACCATGACAATAACAATACAGGGGATTGGTGAGACCACATCTGGAGTACTGTGTACAGTACTGGTCTCCTTATTTAAGGAAGGATGTAAATGTGTTGGAGGCAGTACAGAGAAGGTTTACTAGACTCATACTTGGAATGGATGGGCTGTGATACGAGGAAAGATTGGACAGGCTAGGCTTCTATCTGCTGGAATTTAGAAGAGTAAGAGGCGATTTGGTTGAAACATATAAGATCCTGAGGGGTCTTGATAGGGTGGATGTGGAATGGATGTTTCTTCGTGTGGGAGGATCTAGAACTAGGAGCCACTGTTTAAAAATAAGGGGTCGCCCATTTAAGATAGAGATGAGAATTTTTTTCTCTGAGGGTCGTGAGCCTTTGTTATTCTCTTCCTCAAAAGGTGGTGGAAACAGAGCCTTTGAATATTTTTAAGGCACAGGTAGATAGATTCTTGATAAGCAAGGGGTTGGAAGGTTCTTGGGGATAGGTGGAAATGTGGAGTAATCAGTTCCCCCATGAACATATTGAATGGCGGAGCGAGCTCGAAGGGCCAAATGGCCTACTCCTGCACCTAATTTGTATGTTCTATTATTTATGCACATATACACCCAGGCTCCTTTGCTCCTGCACCCACTTTAGAATTGTACCCTTTATTTTATATTGTCTCTCCATGTTCTTCCTACCAAAATGAATCTCTTCACATTTCTCTGCATTGAACTTTATCTGCCAACTATCTGCCCATTCCACCAACTTGTCCATGTTCTTTTGCAGTTCTACACCATCCTCCTCACAGTTCACAATGCTTTCAAGTTTCGTATCATCCGCAAACTTTAAAATTGTGCCCTGTACACCCAGGTCTAGGTCATTAATATATATCAGGAAAAGCAAGAGCCCCAACAGTGACCCCTGGGGAACACCACCACAAACCTTCCTCCAGCCCGAAAAGCATCCATTAATCGCTACTCTTTGTTTCCTGTCACTCAGCCAATTCCGTATACGTGTTGCTACCATCCCTTTTATTCCATGAGCAATTAAGGGCATTTGGGGATGGACAGAAATGCTGGCCTCACCGGCAATGTCCATGTCCTGCGAATGGATAATTTTTTTTTTAATGCAGAAAATACCATTTAAAATGGCTACTAATGCCACACATTGTAAAAATCATAACCTTTTCTGATTTATATTAAAAACCCTTTTTAGGGTGAAAGATCCAAAATAAAGCCAGACTATTTTCCCCCAAAAGTTAAAGTTCTTTATGTAAAGCTATAATTATAGATCATTTTGTTCAGCGAGTTGTCTACTACAATGAAGTGTGCACATTATATAACTTTTCCCCCCTACACAAACTAGATTTAAAAGTAAAAATGATTGTCTAGGGAAAATGCCATTTTATTGATCAAACTTCTTTGGAGGAGGAAAATTACATTATTTCAGCGCAATAATCTTGTGAAATACTTACAGAATCTGAGATAACAGTCCATTTTGCTAGCTTCACATTGGAACTGTCTACTGTAATTCCAAATATTAGCTGAACCCTTTTAGAAAATAAAATCAAAATTCCACCTTAAAACCAGATGTGGTTAGCACCATTTGCAGTGCCTGTTTGAGATTTTGATCTCGGTGTGTGCCAAATTTTCCTTAAATAAAGCAGATATGAAACAAATGAATTTAGAGCTGGATAATAATTTTCAGTTACAGTTTCTGCTTCCAATGAAGAAAGGGTAAGCTTTTCTCCACAATAGAATTTTTTAAAACAAGTTGAGTGTTTCATTTATGTAGTCTCTCACTATCTGTAGTGCCTTTGCCTTTATACGTTTAAAAATAAAGATTAAATAGTTTTTTGTTAAAATAAAATGATACCTTTTACGTTGCTTTAAAAACAGAACTGGCAGCGGGACCTCAAACTGGATTCAGTAATTTGGCTAATTGTGCTTTGGTCTGGAAATAATTGACGGCATGATTTGAAAATGTTTTTATGCAAAATATATTCTATACTAAAATTCTTGTATTTCCACTAACTGTTTTCCCTGCCACCCTCTCCAATCCACTTCTAGTTATTCTTTGTAAGTAACATAGTTCCTGAACCTAATGGGTTTGTGAATGATGCCCCTCTGCTAATGCTAACTCTATCAATTAACCTTACCCACATCTGTACCACCTTTCTCCCCCACCATCTCCCAGAAGGGAGACAGCTGCCCCTGTTGAGTGCCTCAGCACGGCTGAGATCAGCTTGGATTGGATAATCAGATTCATAACCCTCTATTACATGATACTAATGAACAAATGTAGCGTACTGACCCCCTAAAATGTCTTGCATTAAAACTAGCATTTTTAGTAGTACGCTATTATGAAAGATGCTTGGGTTAAGATGAATGTTTTTGTTGGTTGCTGCTTTTTAATGTGTACATCTGTTCAACTTGAAAACTGATCTTTTTAATGGGTGTTTTTTTGTTTCTCTGCAGATGAGCAGAACTTTGTACTAAGAGACGCAGAAGCAGAAGTGCTCTTCTGTTTTAGTCTAGAGGAGTCACTTAAGAGGGCACAGGGTGTTCCCTTATTCAAGGCAAGGTTCATACACTTCCCTATGTGTTATGTTTGTGCGTGTTAACATTTCATTGTTCATGAGCATTACTTGCAGATCTGATTGTATCGCAGCCATGCAGAGCTTTGCCTAATCTTAGTCCAATATGAAAAAGGATTGTGGTTGTACTCTTCATCTTTTGCATGTATGTGATCACACTAAAAATAATGAAGAATTAAAATGCTGTAAGAATGTCTGAACAGAACTAAAGCTTATATGAGAAAGGTCCCTAATAGGTAAGTTTCCTTTTCAAAGTTAGATTGGTTCAAATTTAGCTGCCTTTTAATAAGGGACAAATTAGGCCATAGGGATTTATTATATAACTTGGAAAGAAAACATTGTACGGCATGGGAGCAGAACTCTTTTTAAAGAGCCAACACAGGTGCAGTGGTTCAAATGGCCTCCTTGCATGCTGTAAGATTTGAGGGGTTTTTTACATTAATAGTGGAAGAGCTTTAATGTTACCTTATTGGAGCTATTGCTACCTTTTTGGATTTTAATGAAGAATAGGAATCTGTTGAGTTAAGGCAAGTGCTCAGGGTTTGTGAATCTAAGTATGAGTTTTTCCAGAACTTGAGACACTGACAATTCAGTTGAGGTTTATAGATTGCTTAAATATGCTGTATAAAACTTAAATTCAGTTCCATAATTGTTCTGTGTTCCTTTCTGTTTTCACCTGGAGAGTGAGTTTGATCACTTGGGACAACAGGATTCTTTACTGCAAGTTGATATCAGTGTGCTTGTTCAATTTTCTATATACTTATTCATTTTTATAGGGGAAATATTTCTACATTACTCCTGGAATTTGCCCTAGTCTTGCAACGATGAAAGCCATTATAGAGTGTGCAGGCGGCAAACTGCTGGCTAAGCAGCCATCTTATCGCAAAATCATGGAGCACAAACAGAATAAGGTTGGTCATCCTTTCATACTTTATTTGAAAAGTCTTGTAGATGCTGAAATTCCAGGTAAAACTTCTACCATTGAAAAAACAAATTTAGCATTGCCTGTTCCCACCAGTTAGGTCGGCTGCTTAACTTTGATCAGTATCAAGGTAGCAGTGATGAGCTGAAAATGAAAACAGTCACGCTGTTGGAAGAGTAATTGAAGTCCTCCTTTCCATTCATTGTTAAAGGAGATTAGATGGTGTGATGAACTGGCACTCTCTCTTCTTTTCACCTCCTAAGTTCAAATCCAGCCCAAACTGTTGGCTGGAACAGTCCAATGTGAAATGAGGTTCATCATTCTCAGCTACCAGCATGTGCTGGTCTGTAAAACTAAATTGATACAAATTGGAGCTGAATTGGCAGTCTTGCTTGGAGAGGTGATGTTTTTCTGAGGTCGAGAGAAGGATATTGGCACTTCAGCTGGGTGTCTTAAGCCTGACCCGAGAATGCTTTCTGCTGGTACTCGGGGCCAGAAATGTAGATGCATTCTGTTTACCTGTGTGGATGGCCCTTCACTTGGACAAGCAAAAAGAAAAAGAATTAATTGAAGTACTAAGAAGTGGAATTGGGTCAGCGACAGCTACAAGGATCTTCAGTTGCTGTATATTAGCCTTGTCAATCCTTTGCCTACTCACGTATCCCTTTTACTTTTCCCTGTTAGAGTTTGTCTGAAATAATCCTCATTTCATGTGAAAACGACCTCCACTTATGTCGAGAATATTTTGCCCGAAATATCGGTGAGTAACTATCTATGCCTGAGCCTTTTCTTATGCACTTTCATGTCATGTGGAATTCTAGCTTTGGTCATTGATTTCTAATTTTTTGTTCTTTTCCCCCAATATTTCCAGATGTTCACAATGCAGAGTTCGTTTTGACAGGTGTCCTGACGCAGACACTTGATTATGAGTCATATCCTTTCATGTGTGGAAAATTTCAAGTTTAATGCCTGATAAAATCTACTTTGCTGCTTACATGTTAACTTCCTGCAGCAGATTTTAATGATCTTTTTGACACCTTTAGAAGTCATTTCTATCAATACATGATGCAGTGTTTTTTTTTAAGAGGACTTGCTCGACAAACCTTTTGGGTATCTCAACTTCCTTTCATTTCCAATCTACCAAATTTGTCTAGTTGGATCATCTTATTAAATTATATAGTCTCTGTCCACACTTGCGTTTATGCATGGTGAAACATCCTGGTCAGGTACCCAGTGAATGGTTTTTTTTTTGCAGCATCATCTTTCTTCACAATGGAGGGTGGAAATTGTAGCAGTTGTCATACACTATCCTGTTATTCCAAAGCCAAAACCAGTTTTAGGTTCTATAAACATATCATGCAGCCACCCGTTTTAAGCAAATTAGTGAGTTTCTCATCTTTAAACTAAGCAGGCATTAGAAAAACTAAAAATACTTCTGACTGGTGGCGAAAGAAAGAGTTGGTTTCCGTTTTAGTTTGTCATCCTTTTTTTAAAAAAAAAATTGAGACTTGAATCGAACTAAAGGGAAAATAAGCCTAAAGTAAATGACCTTGCCTTCCAAATATGTTTGAGTGAACAATTCAAAAATATTATTGAACTTCCCCAAATGCCTGTTCCTGATCTTTTGTCTGGATGGATTCAGAGATCTGGTAAATTTCACTGGCAGGCAAAGAACGGCAGCAGCTCAATATCACTGTTTTATCGGAGAAATATCCCTTCTTGGAGATGGGAATTGAAATCTTAAAGATACCGAAACTAGGCACCAAATCTCCTATTTACCAATAAGGGACTGAAAGTTTTGTATAATTTTAAAATTACTTCCCGCCGTTTAAGAATGTTGGCAGCAGTGCCTTGTGGTTGAGTGGAAGCATGTAAATAATACATTTAATGATGTATATGAATCATACCAGGTGCTGTTTTTAAAAAAAAAAAATTCTGGCCATTTATCTGAGTTTGATGGCCTTTGCCCCCAAAATTCAACCTTGAGATATGTTGCCAGATAAATTAACTGCAAGCTTACGATAGCCCAGTGCATCTATGGACAGAAGAGACAGTTACAGTGTTAGCTGACACAGTCCCATTAAATAGGTACCTTGATTATCTGTCACCACTAACTATCTCAAACACAATGATTAAGTGTGTAATTTTAAGTAACAGTGTTTTTGTGATGGCTTGTGGGAGAGATCAGTAATTGTCCTCCTAAAGGTAGAGTTAATCTCAGCCAGCATAAGAGATTGAAGTTAAATTGTTGACTTCAGGACTTGGATCTTCAGATTGTGAAGCATTTGCCATTATCAGTATGTTACTATTGAAAGTATTAAATATCTCTTCTTTTGCATTTTCATTATTAGTCCTTCAGAATGAAACTACGTTAGAACAAAATTTCTTCGGTGCTATATTTTAAACCTTGGTGGGGATAGTGAAGCAGCAGTGCAGCGGTAAATGGTCAGATTGATGCAAGCTATTTTGAGATCGACCTTTGAAACAGAAATGATTGTATTTGTATTGCAGTAATAGAGAACTTGCCTCCATTTGATCACTGCTAACTTTTGAGCAATTAATTACTTGGGTGCTGTCAAGTATTTCATCATTATTTGATACATTTCCATCATCTATCCCTGGCCAAAATAATCAGACTAGCACTGCAACACAGCCCAGCAGTAGAACCAATTTTCAGAAACCACCTTGGCCGCTCACAGCCATGCTACAACAATTGACAAGAACAGTGTTTGATTTTAAGTAGTAATCTGGACAGCTGAACAATGATGTATACAAGCAATAAGTTTTGTTACCTGATGAACTTTGCAAATAATGGCTGTTGTCAACTAACTTACTAGATGAATGAAAGGTTCTGTCATCTGATTCAGTTAGTATCTGATGCTTATTTATTAACACAGAGTCCTATCACTTGATGTACTTTATTATTGTTTCTTATTTCCTGATTAATTTCCTTATTAATAAAGAGACCTGTTACCCTTTTAACTTTATTGGGTCTTGTTACCTTGTACTTTATTAAGAGTCTGCTGATATATATCCATAGCTAGTGGCTTTTATTGTGCTGTTTAGAGTATTAATGCCATCTGAATGCAGCAAATTTAACTGGTGTTAATTTGTAGGCTATTTCTTTGGGTAGGCCTTTTTTCAAAAAAAAAACAAGAGGTGTACAGGTAAGAACAGAAGGCTGGAAATATCCCTGAAAAGGGTATGGGAACTTTGAGCTTTATTGATATTGTGCTGTACTTCAGGGTCAGATTGCAAGAAACCCTTTCCTATGCAGCAGATTTTTGAACCACGATTGAGAACTTCCTGCACGTTTATCTGTTTTCCTTAATAATCTCACATATAAATTCACCTGAAGTGATGCTGTGTGTGGGGCATTACACAGTCAGGCTACCAGTATGGTGTTGAGCTACAGAGGAGCTGAGATGAGTGCGTTGTCCTTTCCTGCTGACAGTGAAGCTGCTGTTCAGCCTGAAGCGTCTTCAGTGAAACATGCAGATTTAGGCAGGAAAGGAATAAGAAATTTGCATCTTTTTTAAGATGTGTTATTTGAAAAACATATTTTGTTATGTTTTATTCCAGTGCTGGCTTGTTTTTCTTACTGTAGAATATTGTACTGATTATTTTAGCCAGTTCAAATAGTAACAATTATTTTTAATAAGCTGTTTTTAACTACGATAAAACAACTGTGGTACGGGCCCATAAATGGAAATCTAGCTCGGACTCTTGTTTATGAAAATTTATAAAGGGCTGTTGTCTGATAAATTATGGATGTTTTGAAATTCTGGACTTTATGCAAATTTTGTTTTGTATTTCTAATTTGTGAATTACTTTTATTACACAAACTTGCACGAATTGAATAAAATGGTTTTAAAGATAATCACTTGGAATTCTTCACATTTTGGGAAGAGAAGATTTTTAATGGTAAATAGCGGATTTAGTGGTGTTGGTGTATATTTGTTTCAGTGTTATCAATGTGTATAATTAATTACGGAGATTATAATCAGTTGCCTTCTCTGTGCTTGGTCAGTTTGAACAAACCGTTTACTGTGTTTGAATTTCTGAGCTTAAAACCCACAACCTAACAAAAAGCACTTGTTTCCACCTCTAATCTAGTCTGCCCCGTCCTTCCCTCATCCCCACTAGCACTGAAATTCTCATCCACACTTTATATAGAATTACCATATGGATACAAGACATTAAACCCAACAACCTCATGTTAGTGCTTATTCTCCACACAAGCTGTAGTCCTAATCTTGATTCAGGCCTGTTCACATTCCCTTTTATCTCCATTTCCTTCAAACACCTAGCTAACCTATTCTTAAATGCTGACGTGGTCTCTGCTTCAATCACAAACTCCAGTGCTGCATTCCACAGCCTCACATTGCCTTCATCACCTCCAGACAACTTCTCCATTGCTTTCTTCTTGAGTTCCTCCCTACACAAACTCCAACCTGACACAACTTGTTGCTTTCAGTCGGTCCTGCACTAAATCCTGCTCGTCCATCACTTCAGTTCATCTGCACTGGCTCCATGGTGACCAGTGCATTTGTCCTAGTTTAAGAACATAAGAACTAGGAGCAGGAATAGGCAATTCAGCCCCTCGAGCCTGCTCCGCCATTCAATACAATCATGGCTGATCTCATCTCGGCCTCAACTCCACGTTCCTACCTGTTCTCTATAACCCTTCAACCCATTACTAATTATAAATCTGTCTATCTCCTCCTTAAATTTACTCACTGTCCCGGCATCCACTGCACTCTGGGGTAGTCAATTCTACAGACTCACAACCCTTTGAGAGAAGTAATTTCTCATCTCTGTTTTAAATCTGCTACTCATCCTAAAACTATGACCTCTCGTTCTAGACTGCCCCACAAGAGGAAACATGCTCTCTACGTCTACTTTGTCAATCCCCTTAATCATCTTATATACCTCAATTAGATCTCCTCTCATTCTTCTAAACTCCAGAGAGTAAAGGCCTAAACTGTTCAATCTCTCTCCATAAGACAAACCCCTCATCTCTGGAATCAATATAGTGAACCTCCTCTGAACTGCCTCCAATGCAACTACATCCCTCCTCGAGTAAGGGGACCAAAACTGTACGCGATACTCCAGTTGCGGCCTCACTGATGTCTTGTACAGTTGCAGAAACACTTGCCTACTTTTATACTCTATTCCTTTAGCAATAAATGCCAAAATTCCATTTGCCTTCCTTATTGCCTGAATACCAGTTTTCTGTGATTCATGCACGAGGACACCTAGATCCCTCTGCACCGAAGCACTGTGAAGTTTCTCTCCATTTAGACAATTTGCCTTTCTATTTTCCCGACCAAAATGGATAACCTCACACTTATCCACGTTAAACTCCATCTGCCAAATTTTGGCCCATTCTCCTAACCTATCCATATCCATTTGTAAATTTCTTATTTCTTTATTGCAACTTACTATCCCACCTATTTTAGTGTCATCTGCAAATTTGGCTATAGTACTTCTATCCCTGCATTCAAGTCGTTAATATAGATTGTAAATAGTTGGGGCCCGTGGACCGAACCCTGTGGCACCCCACTAGTTACATCTTGCCAACCAGAAATGGACCCATTTATCCCGACTCTCTGTTTTCTGTTGGTTAGCCCATCCTCTATCCAAGCTGATAAATTGCCCCTAACCCCATGTGATCTCACCTTGTATATTAACCTTTGGTGCGGCACCTTATCAAATGCGTTCTGGAAGTCCAGATATACTACATCTACAGGATCCCCATAATCCATTTACTTGTTACATCTTCAAAGAACTCTAGCAAATTAGTCAAACACGATTTACCCTTTATAAAACCATGCTGACTCTGATGAACTGTGTTTTGACTTTCTAAATGACCTTCCTTAATGGATTCTAACAATTGCTCAATGACAGATTTTAAACTAACTGGTCTATAGTTTCCTACTTTCTGCCTCCCTCCCTTTGTGAGTAAGGGCATTATATTAGGAATTTTCCAATCCACTGAAACCTTCCTCGCATCCAGGGAATTTTGGAATATTAAAACCAATGGATCCACTATCTCCGTTGCCACTTCCTTTAAGACCCTAGGATGTAGGCCATCAGGCCCTGGGGACTTGTCTGCCTTCAATCCCAATAGCTTGCTCAGTAGGGTTTAAACTAGTGTGGCAGGGGGGTGGGAACCAGAGTAGTAGGACAGCAAGTGAAATAAATGAAGGGGAACTAGTAAATAAGGCCAGTAAGACTAAGAGGAAGAGCAGGCAGGGAGATGTTGCGGAGAACAGCGGGACTGGTGGTCTGAAGTGCATTTGTTTCAATGCAAGAAGTATAACAGGTAAGGCAGATGAACTTAGAGCTTGGATTAGTACTTGGAACTATGATGTTGCTATTAAAGAGACTTGGTTGAGGGAAGGACAGGATTGGCAGCTAAATGTTCCAGGGTTTAGAAGCTTCAGGCGGGATAGAGGGGGATGTAAAAGGGGTGGGGGAGTTGCATTACTGGTTAAGGAGAATATCACAGCTGTACTGCGGGAGGACACCTCGGAGGGGTCATGCAGCGAGGCAATATGGGTGGAGCTCAGCAATAGGAAGGGTGCAGTCACGATGTTGGGGGTTTACTACAGGCCTCCCAACAGCCAGCGGGAGGTAGAGGAGCAGATATGTAGACAGATTTTGGAAAGATGTAAAGGTAACAGGGTTGTAGTGGTGGGTGATTTTAACTTCCCCTATATTGACTGGGACTCACTTAGTGCTAGGGGCTTGGATGGGGCAGAATTTGTAAGGAGCATCCAGGAGGGCTTCTTGAAACAATACTTAGATAGTCCAACTAGGGATGGGGCCGTACTGGACCTGGTATTGGGGAATGAGCCTGGCCAGGTGGTCGAAGTTTCAGTAGGGGAGCATTTCGGGAACAGTGACCATAATTCCATAAGCTTTAAGGTACTTGTGGATAAGGATAAGAGTAGTCCTCGGGTGAAAGTGCTAAATTGGGGGAAGGCTAATTATAACAATATTAGGCAGGAACTGAAGAATTTAGATTGGGGATGGATGTTTGAGGGTAAATCAACATCTGACATGTGGGAGTCTTTCAAATGTCAGTTGCATCCAGGACCAGCATGTTCCTGTGAGGAAGAAGGATAAGTTTGGCAAATTTCGGGAACCTTGGATAACACGGGATATTGTGAGCCTAGTCAAAAAGAAAAAGAAAGCATTCGTAAGGGCTGGAAGGCTAGGAACAGACGAATCCCTTGAGGAATATAAAGACAGTAGGAAGGAACTTAAGCAAGGAGTCAGGAGGGCTAAAAGGGGATATGCGAAGTCATTGGCAAACAGGATTAAGGAAAATCCCAAGGCTTTTTATACGTATATAGAGAGCAAGAGGGTAACCAGGGAAAGGGTTGGCCCACTCAAGGACAGTGAAGGGAATCTATGTGTGGAGCCAGAGGAAATGGACGAGGTGCTAAATGAGTACTTTGCATCAGTATTCACCAAGGAGAAGGACTTGGTGGAAGATGAGCCTAGGGAAGGGAGTGTAGATAGTCTCAGTCATCTCATTATCAAAAAGGAGGTGGTGTTGGGTGTCTTGCAAAGCATTAAGGTAGATAAGTCCCCAGGGCCTGATGGGATCTACCCCAGAATACTGAGGGAGGCAAGGGAAGAAATTGTCGGGGTCTTGACAGAAATCTTTGCATCCTCATTGGCTACAGGTGAGGTCCCAGAGGACTGGAGAATAGCCAATGTTGTTCCTTTGTTTAAGAAGGGTAGCAAGGATAATCCAGGAAATTATAGGCCGGTGAGCCTTACGTCAGTGGTAGGGAAATTATTAGAGAGGATTCTTCGGGACAGGATTTACTCCCATTTGGAAACAAATGGACTTATTAGCGAGAGGCAGCATGGTTTTGTGAAGGGGAGGTCATGCCTCACTAATTTGATTGAATCTTTTGAGGAAGTGACAAAGATGATTGACGAAGGAAGGGCAGTGGATGTTGTCTATATGGACTTCAGTAAAGCCTTTGACAAGGTTCCTCATGGCAGACTGATACAAAAGGTGAAGTCACATGGGATCAGAGGGGAGCTGGCAAGATGGATACAGAACTGGCTCGGTCATAGAAGACAGAGGGTAGCAGTGGAAGGGTGCTTTTCTGAATGGAGGGATGTGACTAGTGGTGTTCCGCAGGCATCAGTGCTGGGACCTTTGCTCTTTGTAGTATATATAAATGATTTGGAGAAAAATGTAGCTGGTCTGATTAGTAAGTTTGCGGACGACACAAAGGTTGGTGGAGTTGCGGACAGTGATGAGGATTGTCAGAGGATACAGCAGGATATAGATCGGTTGGAGACTTGGGCGGAGAAATGGCAGATGGAGTTTAATTTGGATAAATGTGAGGTAATACATTTTGGAAGGTCTAATGCAGGTGGGAAGTATACAGTAAATGGCAGAACCCTTAGGAGTATTGACAGGCAGTGAGATCTGGGCGTACAGGTCCACAGGTCACTGAAAATGGCAACGCAGGTGGATAAGGTAGTCAAGAAGGCATATGGCATGCTTGCCTTCATCGGTCGGGGCATAGAGTATAAAAATAGGCAAGTCATGCTGCAGCTGTACAGAACTTTAGGTAGGCCACACTTAGAATATTGCGTGCAATTCTGGTTACCACACTACCAGAAGGACGTGGAGGCTTTGGAGAGGGTACAGAAGAGGTTTACCAGGATGTTGCCTGGTCTGGAGGGCATTAGCTATGAGGAGAGGTTGGATAAACTCAGATTGTTTTCACTGGAACGACGGAGGTGGAGGGGCGACATGATAGAGGTTTACAAAGTTATAAGCGGCATGGACAGTGGATAGTCAGAAGCTTTTTTCCAGGGTGGAAGAGTCAGTTACTAGGGGACATCGGTTTAAGGTGAGAGGGGCAAAGTTTAGAGGGGATGTGTGAGGCAAGTTCTTTACACAGAGGGTGGTGAGTGCATGGAACTTGTTGCCGGGGGAGGTGGTGGAAGCAGGTACCATAGAGACGTTTAAGAGGCATCTTGACAAATACATGAATAGGATGGGAATAGAGGGATACGGACCCCGGAAGGGCAGAAGGTTTTAGTTTAGGCAGGCATCAAGATCGGCACAGGCTTGGAGGGCCGAATGGCCTGTTCCTGTGCTGTACTGTTCTTTGTTCTTTGTACTTGTTCCCTCGTGATGATTGTTTTAAGTTCCTCCCTTTCTATAACCTCTGCATTACCTGTTACTATTGGGATGGTACTGGTGACCTCCACCGTGAAAACTGAGGCAAAATACTGAGTTAGTGTCTCCGCCATTTCTGTGTTCGCCACTATTAACTCCCCAGTCACATCCTCCAAGAGGTCAACATTCTTTTAAGCTACTCTCTTCCCTTTTATATACTTCTCGAAGCTTTTACTATCCGTTTTTATATTTTGTGTTAGTTTTCTTTCATAATTTACCTTTGCTCTTTTTATTACTTTTTTCGTAACCCTTTGTTGATCTTTAAAAATTTCCCAATCTTCCAGCCTGTCACTGGCCTTTGCAATATGGTATGCCTTAGTTTTTGTCTTTATGTTATCCTTAACTTCCTTGCTTAGCATGGATGTTTTTTCCTCCTTTACAATTTTTTTTCCTCTCTGGAATATATTTTAGTTGGGAGGAATTGAATATCTCCTTAAACATCTGCCACTGCTCATCAATTGTCCTACCTTTTAGTCTTCCTGCCCAGTCCACTCAGGCCAAATCTGTCCTCATGCCTGTATAATTACCTTTGTTTAACTCCAGGACGCTAGTGTGGGACTCCAGTTTCACGCCCTCAAACTGAATTTGAAATTCTAGCATGCTATGATCACTCTTCCCTAGAGGATCCTTAACTGTGAGAGCATTCATTAATCCCACCTCATTACATAATACCAAATCTAGAATAGCCTGCTCCCTGGTTGGTTCCACAACATATTGCTCCAAAAAATACATTCATTCAATGATCTCTCCCTCGAGGCGAACCTTGCCAATTTGATTAATCCAGCCTATATGCATATTAAAATCACCCATGATTATTGCCGTACCTTTCTTACAAGCCCCCAGTATTTCCTGGTTTATACTGTACCCCATTGTGGAACTACTGTTTGGGGACCTATAGATTACTCCCACCAGGGATTTCTTTCCCTTGCTATTTCTTATTTCTACCCAGACTGATTCTACATCTTGATCTCCAGTGCCTATATCATTTCTCATTACAGCACTGATCTTTCCCTTTACTATCAAAGCTACACCACCACTTTTTCCTTCCTGCCTATCCTTCCAAAATACTGAGTACCCTTGGATATTCAGTTCCCAAACCTGGTTTCCCTGCAATCACGTCTCAGTAATCACCACTAAATCATACCCATTCATCTCTATTTGCGCTGTTAACTCATTAATTTTATTCCAAATGCTTTATGCATTCAGATATAAAGCCTTTAACTTTGTTCTATTATCAAATTTCCCTACTATTGTACGATTCCTTGGTGCAATATGACGTTCACGCGTTCTGTCCCTACCTTTTATTTTCTGGTAACAATCAGTCTCATCACTAACCTGCGCTCCTACCTTCTCCTTTAACTTCCTAATTTTCCATGCAACTGAACCCTCTCTTTCCCCCTCTCCCCCCACTATTTAGTTTAAAACCCTATCTAGAGCCCTAGTTATGCGATTCACCATGGTCCCAGCATGATTCAGGTGGAGCCTGACCCATCAGAACAGCTCCCTCCTTTCCTAGTACTGGTGCCAATGTCCCATGAATTTGAACCCATTTCTCCCACACCAATCTTTGAGCCACACATTTACCTCTTTAATCCTATTGACCCTGTGCCAATTAGCTCGTAGCTCAGGTAGTAATCTGGAGATTATTACCTTTTTGGTTCTACTTTTTAATTTAGCCCCTAGCTGCTCATATTCCCTCAGCAGAACCTCTATCCTCGTTCTATCTTATGTCGTTGGTACCGACATGGACCACGACAGCTGGATCTTTCCCTTCCCACTCCAAATTCCTCTGCAGCCCAGATGATATATCCTGAAATAAAAACAAGAAATGCTGGAACCACTCAGCAGGTCTGGCAGCATCTGTGGAAAGAGAAGCAGAGTTAACGTTTCGGGTCAGTGACCCTTCATAGATGCTGCCAGACCCGCTGAGTGGTTCCAGCATTTCTTGTTTTTATTTCAGATTTCCAGCATCCGCAGTATTTTGCTTTTATGATATATCCTGAACCCTGGCACCAGGTAGGCAACACAGCCTTCGGAACTCTTGATCCTTGCCACTGAGAACAGTGTCTATGCCCCTAACTGTACTATTCCTATTACGACTACTTTTCTCCCCCCACTTGAAGGCTCCCTGTACGACGGTGCTATGGTCAGTTTGCTCATCCTCCCGACAGTCCCTGCTCTCATCCACACAAGGAGCAAGAATCTCGAACCTATTGTATGAGGACAAGGGCTGAGGCTCCTGGATCCCTCTACCTGCCTCACTCATCGTCACACCCTCCTGTCTCTGACCACTGGCCAAATTCAAGGTAATTAATCTAAAGGGTGTGACTGTCTCCTGAAACAGAACTCTCCCGCTCCCTGATGTGTTGCAGTGTCCGAAGCTCAAATTCCAGCTCATCAACTCTGAGCCGGAGTTCCTCGAGCAGCCAACACTTGCTATAGATGTGGTCACTAGGAACCACAATGGGGTCCACCAGCTCCCACATCATGCAGGTACAACACATCGCCTGGCCTTGCACCTCTATTTTATTTCATTAGATTTTAATTTGTTTTTTAAATTTCTTACTGGTCTTTAGTTTTTTTATCTGTAAAATATTTCTCCTATTCACCTTTAATCTGAAATCAACTTAGAATAAGTAATTCAAATTAGCAGTTACTTATCAACCAATGAACATATGGTTTTCCTGTGATGTCACTGTTTTTTTTACTCCCTTAAAATACCCACAAATTAGATTATTTACACTAGGAACCTTGATTCCCTAAAAAAAAAAACACTACCTACTATATTAAACGACTGTAGACCTTTCGCTTTAGTTACTTACTGAGCTATTTCGAGTTATTCCCTAACAGCTGTTACTCACCAACCAATCACCTTGCAGTTTTCCTGTGATGTCACTGACTTCTTTTTAAATCTCCGGCGCGTCTGGACGGCTCTCTCACAGGTCCGACTGTTCTCTACTCCCGGAAGGTAAGTGAAGGCCCCGAGCCTTGTACTGGATTTATCTGCTCTCGCTTCTGGATGTTCTCTCAGGTCTGACTGCTCTCCCCTCCCCGGAAGGTAAGTGAAGGCCCCAAGCCTCACGCTTAATTTATCCGATCCCGGTTCTAGGCGTTTTTACACAGGTCCGACTGCTCTCCGCTCCCGGAAGGTAAGTCTCCCGCTCCCAGAAGGTAACCCATGGCTTTGTGCACTCCAGCTTCTGCTGCAGCCCACGCCCTGCATGCTCAGGTGCACATCATTAAAATGTCGTACAGATAATCAAAAAGGCTAATGCAATGCTGGCCTTTATATCGAGAGGAATGGAATATCTGGGCAGAAGTTATGCTTCAGCTATACAAATCCCTGGTTAGACCACACTTGGAATATTGTGAACAGTTCTGGGCACCATGTCTTAGGAAGGATATATTGGACTTGGAGGAATACAGCATAGATTTACCAAGGGGAGGTGGTGGCATAGTGGTATTGTCACTGGGCTAGTAACCTAGAGACTCAGGGTATTGCTGTGGGGACATAGGTTCAAATTCCACACAGCAGAAGGTAGAATTTGAATTCAATTAATAAATCTGGAATTAAAAGCTATTTTAATGATGGTCATGAAACCATTGTTGATTGTTGTAAAAACCCATCTGCTTCGCTAATGTTCTTTAGGTAAGGAAATCTGTTGTCCTTACCTGGTCTGGCCAACATGTGACTCCAGACCCACGCCAGTGTGGTTGTCTCTCACATGCCCTAGCAAGTCACTCAGTTGTATCTAACCACTACGAAATCAATAAAAAAGAATGAAACTGGGCGGACCACACGGCATCAACCTAGGCACCGGAAACTACAACGGCAAACCTAGCCGTGTCGACCCTGCAAAGTCCTCCTTACTAACATCTGGGGGCTTGTGCCAAAGTTGGGAGAGCTGTCCCACAGACTAGTCAAGCAACAGCCTGACATAGTCATACTCATGGAATCACACCTGACAGACAATGTCCCAGACACTGCCATCATCATCCCCGGGTATGTCCCGTCCCACACGTAGGATAGACCCAGCAGAAGTAGCGGCACAGTGGTATACCATCGGGAGGAGGTTGCCCTGGGAATCCGCATCACCAACTCTGGACCCCATGAAGTTTAATGGCATCAGGTCAAACATGGGCAAGGAAACCTCCTGCTGATTACCACCTACCGCCTTCCCTCAGCTGATGATTCAGTTTTCCTCCATGTTGTGCACCACTTGGAGGAAACGCTGAGGGTGGCAAGGGCACAGAATGTATTCTGGGTGGGGAACTTCAAAATGTTTCACCAAGAATGGCTCGGTAGCACCACTGCTGGCCGAGCCCTAAAGGACATAGGTGCTAGACTGGTATGCGGCAAGTGGTGAGGGAACCAACAAGAGTGAAAAACATACTTGGCCTCGTCCTCACCAATCTGCCTGCCACAGATGCATCTGTCCATGATAGGATTGGTAGGAGTGACCACAGCACAATACTTGTGGCGATGAAGTCCCACCTTCACATTGAGGATACCCTCCATCGTGTTGTGTGGCACTAACGCCATGCTAAATGGGATAGATTTCAAACAGATCTAGCAATGCAAAACTGGGCATCCATGAGGTGCTGTGACCCATCAGCAGCAGCTAAATTGTACTCAACCACGAACTGTAATCTCATGGCATGCCATATCCCCCACTCTACCATTACTATCAAGCCAGGAGATCAACCATGGTTCAAAGAGGAGTGCAGGAGGGCATGCCAGGAATGGCACCACACATAGCTCAAAATGAGGTGTCAACCTGGCAAAGCTACAACCCAGGACTATCTGCGTGCCAGACTGCGTAAGCAGCATGCGATAGACAGAACTAAGTGATCCCATAAACAACAGATCAGATCTAAGCTCTGCAGTCCTGCCACATCCAGCTGTGAATGGTAGTGGACAATTAAACAACTAACTGGAGGAGGTGGCTCCACAAATATCCCCATCCTCAATGATGAGGGAACCCAACACATTAGTGCGAAAGATAAGGCTGAAGCATTATTTGCATTAGCATTTATTGCTATTACTGAGACTTGGTTGAGGGAAGGGCATGATTGGCAACTAAATATCCCAGGATATCGATGCTTCAGGCGGGATAGAGAGGGAGGTAAAAGGGGTGGAGGAGTTGCATTACTGGTCAAAGAGGATATCACAGCTGTGCTGAAGGAGGGCACTATGGAGGACTCGAGCAGAGGCAATATGGGCAGAACTCAGAAATAGGAAGGGTGCGGTAACAATGTGGGGGCTGTACTATAGGCCTCCGAACAGCGAGCGTGAGATAGAGGTACAAATATGTAAACAGATTATGGAAAGATGTAGGAGCAACAGGGTGGTGGTGATAGGAGATTTTAATTTTCCCAACATTGACTGGGATTCACTTAGTGTTAGAGGTCTAGATGGAGCAGGATTTGTAAGGAGCATCCAGCAGGGTTTTCTAGAGCAGTATGTAAATAGTCCAACTCAGGAAGGGGCCATACTGGACCTGGTGTTGAGGAATGAGCCCGGCCAGGTGTTTGAAGTTTCAGTAGGGGACTACTTTGGGAATAGTGATCACAATTCCTTAAGCTTTAAAATACTCATGGACAAAGATGAGAGTGGTCCTAAAGGAAGAGTGCTAAATTGGGGGAAGGTCAACTATACCAAAATTCGGCAGGAGCTGGGGAATGTAGATTGGGAGCAGCTGTTTGAAGGTAAATCCACATGTGATGTGTGGGAGGCTTTTAAAGAGAGGTTGATTAGCGTGCAGGAGAGACATGTTCCTGTGAAAATGAGGGATAGAAATGGCAAGATTAGGGAACCATGGATGACAGGTGAAATTGTGAGACTAGCTAAGAGGAAAAAGGAAGCATACATAAGGTCTAGGTGGCTGAAGAAAGATGAAGCTTTGAAAGAATATCGGGAATGTAGGACCAACCTGAAATGAGGAATTAAGAGGGCTAAAAGGGGTCATGAAATATCTTTAGCAAACAGGGTTAAGGAAAATCCCAAAGCCTTTTATTCATATATAAGGAGCAAGAGGGTAACTAGAGAAAGGATTGGCCCACTCAAGGACAAAGGAGGAAAGTTATGCGTGGAGTCAGAGAAAAGGAAGGATCTAAAGGGAGAGCTAAGAAGAGCAAGGAGAGGACACGAGAAGTCATTGGCGGATAGGATCAGGGAAAACCCTAAGGCTTTCTATAGGTATATCAGGAATAAAAGAATGACTAGAGTTAGATTAGGGCCAATCAAGGATAGTAGTGGGAAGTTGTGTGTGGAATCAGAGGAGGTAGGGGAAGTGTTAAATGAATATTTTGCGTCAGTATTTACAGTAGAGAAAGAAAATGTTGTTGAGGAGAATACTGAGATTCAGGCTACTAGGCTAGATGGGATTGAGGTTCACAAGGAGGAGGTGTTATCAATTTTGGAAAGTGTGAAAATAGATAAGTCTCCCGGGCCAGATGGGATTTATCCTAGGATTCTCTGGGAAGCTAGGGAGGAGATTGCAGAGCCTTTGTCCTTGATCTTTATGTCGTCATTGTCGACAGGAATAGTGCCGGAAGACTGGAGGATAGCAAATGTTGTCCCCTTGTTCAAGAAGGGGAGTAGAGACAGCCCTGGTAATTATAGACCTGTGAGCCTTACTTCGGTTGTGGGTAAAATGTTGGAAAAGGTTATAAGAGACAGGATTTATAATCATCTTGAAAAGAATAAGTTCATTAGCGATAGTCAGCACGGTTTTGTGACGGGTAGGTCGTGCCTCACAAACCTTATTGAGTTTTTCGAGAAGGTGACCAAACAGGTGGATGAGGGTAAAGCAGTGGATGTGGTGTATTTGGATTTCAGTAAGGCGTTTGATAAGGTTCCCCATGGTAGGCTATTGCAGAAAATACGGAAGTATGGGGTTGAAGGTGATTTAGAGCTTTGGATCAGAAATTGGCTAGCTGAAAGAAGACAGAGGGTGGTGGTTGATGGCAAATGTTCATCCTGGAGTTTAGTTACTAGTGGTGTACCGCAAGGATCTGTTTTGGGGCCACTGCTGTTTGTCATTTTTATAAATGACCTGGAAGAGGGTGTAGAAGGGTGGGTTAGTAAATTTGCGGATGACGCTAAGGTCGGTGGAGTTGTGGATAGTGCCGAAGGATGTTGTAGGGTACAGAGGGACATAGATAGGCTGCAGAGCTGGGCTGAGAGATGGCAAATGGAGTTTAATGTGGAAAAGTGTGAGGTGATTCACTTTGGAAGGAGTAACAGGAATGCAGAGTACTGGGCTAATGGGAAGATTCTTGGTAGTGCAGATGAACAGAGAGATCTTGGTGTCCAGGTGCATAAATCCCTGAAGGTTGCTACCCAGGTTAATAGGGCTGTTAAGAAGGCACATGGTGTGTTAGCTTTTATTAGTAGGGGGATCGAGTTTCGGAGCCACGAGGTCATGCTGCAGCTGTACAAAACTCTGGTGCGGCCGCACCTGGAGTATTGCGTGCAGTTCTGGTCACCGCATTATAGGAAGGATGTGGAAGCTATGGAAAGGGTGCAGAGGAGATTTACTAGAATGTTGCCTGGTATGGAGGGAAGGTCTTACGAGGAAAGGCTGAGGGACTTGAGGTTGTTTTCGTTGGAGAGAAGGAGGAGGAGAGGTGACTTAATAGAGACATATAAGATAATCAGAGGGTTAGATAGGGTGGATAGTGAGAGTCTTTTTCCTCAGATGGTTATGGCAAACACGAGGGGACATAGCTTTAAGTTGAGGGGTGATAGATATAGGACAGAAGTCAGAGGTAGTTTCTTTACTCAGAGAGTAGTAGGGGCATGGAACGCCCTGCCTGCAGCAGTAGTAGACTTGCCAACTTTAAGGGCATTTAAGTGGTCATTGGATAGACATATGGATGAAAATGGAATAGTGTAGGTCAGATGGTTTCACAGGTCGGCGCAACATCGAGGGCCGAAGGGCCTGTACTGCGCTGTAATGTTCTAATTCTAATTCTAAAATGGGTGAGATTCTAAACGAGTACTTTGCATCGGTATTCACCGAGGAGAGGGACATGAAGGATGTTGAGGTTAGGAACAGATGTTTGATTACTCTAGGTCAAGTCGGCATAAGGAGGGAGGAAGTGTTGGGTATTCTAAAAGGCATTAAGGTGGACAAGTCCCCAGGTCCGGATGGGATCTATCCCAGGTTACTGAGGGAAGCGAGAGAGGAAATAGCTGGGGCCTTAACAGATATCTTTGCAGCATCCTTAAACACGGGTGAGGTCCCGGAGGACTGGAGAATTGCTAATGTTGTCCCCTTGTTTAAGAAGGGTAGCAGGGATAATCCAGGTAATTATAGACCGGTGAGCCTGACGTCAGTGGTAGGGAAGCTGCTGGAGAAGTTACTGAGGGATAGGATCTATTCCCATTTGGAAGAAAATGGGCTTATCAGTGATAGGCAACATGGTTTTGTGCAGGGAAGGTCATGTCTTACCAACTTAATAGAATTCTTTGAGGAAGTGACAAAGTTGATTGATGAGGGAAGGGCTGTAGATGTCATATACATGGACTTCAGTAAGATGTTTGGTAAGGTTCCCCATGGTAGGCTGATGGAGAAAGTAAAGGCGCATGGGGTCCAAGGTGTACTAGCTAGATGGATAAAGAACTGGCTGGGCAACAGGAGACAGAGAGTAGCAGTGGAAGGGAGTTGCTCAAAATGGAGACGTGTGACCAGTGGTGTTCCACAGGGATCCGTGCTGGGACCACTGTTGTTTGTGATAGACATAAATGATTTGGAGCAAAGTATAGGTGGTCTGATTAGCAAGTTTGCAGACGACACTAAGATTGGTGGAGTAGCAGATAGTGAAGGGGACTGTCAGAGAATACAGCAGAATATAGATAGACTGGAGAGTTGGGCAGAGAAATGGCAGATGGAGTTCAATCAGGGCAAATGCGAGGTGATGCATTTTGGAAGATCCAATTCAAGAGTGAATTATACGGTAAATGGAAAAGTCCTGGGAAAAATTGATGTACAGAGAGATCTGGGTGTTCAGGTCCATTGTTCCCTGAAGGTTGCAACGCAGGTCAATAGAGTGGTCAAGAAGGCATACGGCATGCTTTCCTTCATCGGACGGGGTATTGAGTACAAGAGTTGGCAGGTCATGCTACAGTTGTATAGGACTTTGGTTCGGCCACATTTGGAATACTGCGTGCAGTTCTGGTCGCCACATTACCAAAAGGATGTGGATGCTTTGGAGAGGGTGCAGAGGAGGTTCACCAGGATGTTGCCTGGTATGGAGGGCGCTACCTATGAAGAGAGGTTGAGTAGATTAGGATTATTTTCATTAGAAAGATGGAGGTTGAGGGGGGACCTGATTGAGGTGTACAAAATCATGAGAGGTATAGACAGGGTGGATAGCAAGAAGCTTTTTCCCAGAGTGGGGGATTCAATTACTAGGGGTCACGAGTTCAAAGTGAAAGGGGAAAAGTTTTGGGGGGATATGCGAGGAAAGTTCTTTATGCAGAGGGTGGTGGGTGCCTGGAACACGTTGCCAGCGGAGGTGGTAGATGCGGGCACGATAGCGTCTTTTAAGATGTAGCTAGACAGATACATGAATGGGCAGGAAGTAAAGAGATGCAGACCCTTAGAAAATAGGCATCATGTTTAGATAGAGGATCTGGATCAGCGCAGGCTTGGAGGGCCGAAGGGCCTGTTCCTGTGCTGTAAATTTCTTTGTTCTTTGTTAACAACCTTGAGCCAGAAGTGTCGAGTTGATGATTCATCTTGGCCTCCTCCTGAAGTCCCCAGCATCACAGATGCCAGACGTCAGCCAATTCGATTCACTCTGCGTGATGTCAAGAAACAACTGAAGGTACTGAATAGTGCAAAGGCTATGGGCCCTGACAATATTCCGGCAATAGTACTGAATACTTGTGCTCCAGAACTTGCCGCAACCCTAGCCAAGCTGTTCCAGTACAGCGACAACACTGGCAGCTACTCGGCAATGTGGAAAATTGTCCAGGTATGTCCTGTACACACACAGCAGGACAAGTCCAACCCGGCCAATTATCGCCCCATCAGTCTACTCTCAATCATCAGTAAAGTGATGGAAGGTGTCATCAACAGTGCCATCAAGTGGCACTTGCTTAGCAATAACCTGCTCTGTGACGCTCAGTTTGGGTTCCGCCAGGGCCAATCAGCTTCTGACCTTATTACAACCTTGGTCCAAGCATGGACAAAAGAGCTGAACTAGAGGTGAGAGTGGCTGCCCTTGACATCAAGGCAGCATTTGACAGTCGGGCATCAAGGAGCCCTAGCAAAACTGAAGTCAATGGGAATCGGGGAAAACTCTCCGCTGGTTGGAGTCATACCTAGTGCAAAGAAAGATGGTTGTGGTTGTTGGAGGTCAATCATCTGAGTTCCAGGACATCACTGCAGGAGTTCCTCAGGGTAGTGTCCTAGGCCCAACCATCTTCAGCTGCTTCATCAATGATCTTCCTTCAATCATAATTGGGCGGCGCAGTGGTTAGCATCGCAGCCCCACAGCTCCAGGGACCCGGGTTCAATTCTGGGTACTGCCTGTGCGGAGTTTGCAAATTCTCCCTGTGCCCATGTGGGTTTTCGCCGGGTGCTCCGGTTTCCTCCCACAGCCAAAGACTTGCAGGTGATAGGTAAATTGGCCATTGCAAATTGCCCATAGTGTAGGTAGGTGGTCGGGAGTATGGGATTACTGTAGGGTTAGTATAAATGGGTGGTTGTTGGTTGGCACAGACTCAATGGGCCGAAGGGTCTGTTTCAGTGCTGTATCTCTAAATAAATAAATAAGTTCAGAAGTGGGGATGTTTGCTGATTGTGCAATGTTCTGCACCATTCGTGATTTTTCAGACACTGAAGCAGTCCGTATAGAAATGCAGCAAGACCTGGACAATATCCAGGCTTGGGCTGATAAGTGGCAAGTAACATTCGCACCACACAAGTGCCAGGCAATGACCATCTCAAACAAGTGAGAATCTATCCATATCTCCATGGCATTACCATCGCTGCATCCCCTACTATCAACATCCTTGGGACTACCATTGACCAGAAACTGAACTGGAGTGGCCATATAAATACCGTGGCTACAAGAGCAGGTCAGAGGCTAGGAATCCTGTGGTGAGTAACTCACCTCCTGACTCCCTAAAGCCTGTCTACCATCTTCAAGGCACAAGTCAGGAGTGTGATGGAATACTCTCCACTTGCCTGGATAGTTGCAGCTCCAACAACACTCAACCATCTTGGACAAAGCAGCCCACTTGACTGGCACCCCATCCACAAATGTTCACTCCCTTCACCACCGACGCACAGTGACAGCAGTGTGTACCATCTATAAGATGCACTGCAGCAACACACCATGACTCCTTAGAAAGCACCTTCCAACCCCATGACCTCTGCCAACTAGAAGGACAAGAGCAGCAAATGCAAGGGAACACCACCACCTGCAAGTTCCCCTCCACGTCACACACCATCCTGATTTGGAACTATATCGCAGTTCCTTCACTGGGTCAAAATCCTGGAACTCCCTTCCTCACAGCACTATGGGTGTACCTACCTCACATGGACTGCAGCGGTTCAAGGCCACTCACCACCACCTTCTCGAGGACAGCTAGGAATAGGCAATAAATGCTGGCCTAGCCAGCGATGCCCACATCCCATGAATGAATTTAAAAAATGATAGCTGGATCCCAAGGGTTAAGCTACAATGGGTATGGGAGCAAAAGTGGTTTATGGAGACAGGTCAGCCATGATCTCATTGAATAGAGAACAGGCTCAAGGGGCGAAATGGCCTACCCATTTTCCTAAAAGATTCTGGCCTACTCTGTACAGCCTCTCCTTCACTAAAGTCATATCCATAGGCTCCGGTAATCTCATCCTAGGAGACGAGTTTTGGGTCAGCAGCCGTACTGTTGCTTCTGAGTCACATTATCATGGGTTCAAGCCCTACTATGGACTTGAGCATGCAATCCTGGTACACGTTGCAGTGCAATAGCAAGTGCTACATTGTGGGTTGAATTGTTAAACCAATGACTTTGACTGTTCAGATGGACTTTAAAAAAAAACTATTCAAATCGGCTGTCAAGTTTTCCTTTGGAAATTCTTCATTGACTGAAATTTCTTTGGGGCATCCTGGAGACATGAAAGGTAATATAAATGCAAATAGGTTCCTAAATCCCTCCGGCATGCTTCATTTATGCTCACCTTCCAAAGCCTCCTCAAAATCTACTTCTTTGATCTCTCTAGTTACATCTCCCAATATCTAACTTCTGTCCAATATCTGTTTCCCCCTGTGAAACATGTTGTGACATTGGCTGTATTAAAGCTGCTGTATACATGCAAATTTTATTTTATTTTATTTAGAGATACAGCACTGAAACAGGCCCTTAGGCCCACCGAGTCTGTGCCAACCATCAACCACCCATTTATACTAATCCTACACTAATCTTCCACTGCTATGTTCAGACTGGCCAAGAGAGTGTGGGAAAATGGCGCACTGACACGGAACACAAAAGTCCGAGTGTATCAGGCCTGTGTCCTCAGTACCTTGCTCTACGGCAGCGAGGCCTGGACACCGTATGCCAGCCAAGAGCGACGTCTCAATTCATTCCATCTTCGCTGCCTTCGGAGAATACTTGGCATCAGGTGGCAGGACTATATCTCCAACACAGAAGTCCTTGAAGCGGCCAACATCCCCAGCTTATACACACTACTGAGTCAGCGGCGCTTGAGATGGCTTGGCCATGTGAGCCGCATGGAAGATGGCAGGATCCCCAAAGACACATTGTACAGCGAGCTCGCCACTGGTATCAGACCCACCGGCCGTCCATGTCTCCGTTATAAAGACGTCTGCAAACGCGACATGAAATCGTGTGACATTGATCACAAGTCGTGGGAGTCAGTTGCCAGCATTCGCCAGAGCTGGCGGGCAGCCATAAAGACAGGGCTAAATTGTGGCGAGTCGAAGAGACTTAGTAGTTGGCAGGAAAAAAGACAGAGGCGCAAGGGGAGAGCCAACTGTGCAACAGCCCCAACAAACAAATTTCTCTGCAGCACCTGTGGAAGAGCCTGTCACTCCAGAATTGGCCTTTATAGCCACTCCAGGCGCTGCTTCACAAACCACTGACCACCTCCAGGCGCGTATCCATTGTCTCTCGAGATAAGGAGGCCCAAAAGAAAAGAAGAAAAAAAAAGACACTAATCCCATATTCCTACCATATCCCCACCTGTCCCTATATTTCCCTACCATCCACCTATACTTTCTTTCTTTCTTTTGGGCCTCCTTATCTCGAGAGACAATGGATACGCGCCTGGAGGTGGTCAGTGGTTTGTGAAGCAGCGCCTGGAGTGGCTATAAAGGCCAATTCTGGAGTAACAGGCTCTTCCACAGGTGCTGCAGAGAAATTTGTTTGTTGGGGCTGTTGCACAGTTGGCTCTCCCCTTGCGCCTCTGTCTTTTTTCCTGCCAACTACTAAGTCTCTTCGACTCGCCACCTATACTAGGGGCAATTTATCTACCAACCTGCAAGTCTTTTGGCTGTGGGAGGAAACTGGAGCACCCGGAGAAAACCCACGCAGACACAGGGAGAACTTGCAAACTCCACACAGGCAAGGACCCAGAATTGAACCCGGGTTGCTGGAGCTGTGAGGCTGCGGTGCTAACCACTGCGCCACCGTGCCGCCCTTGCCGCCCTTGCGCCTTGTTAGAATACAGTGGATGGGGAAAAAACTGCTGGATGTACTATCCTGAACTAACCATTTTAAGTGTACAAATGTCAAAAATTGTTTGCAGTGGGTAACAGTAGTGTAGAATTACGATCTAAATTTTCACAGGCCAGTCATGATTTTAAAAATTCATCCAGTGATTTAGTGGTAAGATATACTGCTGGTCCCATCTGATGTCTCACAGCATGGTTGGACACAGCTTTTGGCTGCCGTTTCTCTCAAACACATTCCGAATCTGTATTTGCCTGTTGGGTTTAGTGTGCTACAACTGCTGTGACAAATATGGTGGTGAGGGGGGCAAGGGGAAGAAAGGAATTTTGAAATAAGTCATGAAATGGAGAGTGCTACAGTTGATTGCGTGTTGTTTTGAGAAACATTTCATTTGAAGGTGGAGCCTGCGTATCCTTCATTTGAAAGATAAGTGTTAAGAGATTTCAAGACCTTTTTGATTTGGATAAATTGCTTGAGCTGTAATACCTGTGTCTAGTGGTGGTGTAGTTCATTCTCAATGGTGGCAACCCATCCTCCTAGGTCAAGATGCTTCGTATTTGTACTTCTGCATTCAATTGGTTTCTATATAAGTGTTGTGCATCCTAGAGCCCCATGACTATTGGCAGTGGACTTTTCTGTTGTCCATCCAGCCAGACTGATCCTTACAATTGAAAATGGGTACAGTTTTCTGTATAGACTAACCTGTATCAACATACAAGTAGATCCTTGCAAATAGTTCCTAAATCCCCCTCTGACATTTATGCTCACTTTCAAAAGCCTCCTCAAAACCTACTTCTTTGATCTTTCTAGTTACATTCCCTCATATTTAACTTCTGTCCAATGCTTGTTTTCCCCCTGTGAAACATGGGAATTCGTCATAGCAAATAGACCGTTTATCCATATCGCTGACCCATGGGTTTAGGCATTCATGTGGTGGGAATAGATTCCTCTTTGTTTAGAAACTGCCATAGTTAACACGCGGGGATATGCTTTATGTCATGTATTTACAAGCTAACTGGAGTAGAAAACTAGATGAACATGATCAATGGAACATTGTGCAACCTTATAGTAAATTGACACATTCAGCATGTTGCCCAATTGCACATTCACAAAACTCAGCATGTCACAGAGAAGATTCTGATAGTAGTTGGCCCTAAAAACCTCCGCATTTGGAACTAATCCTACTGGTAACATTTCCCTCTCAGACAAGACAGAGCTCTTGACCTTGATTCCTGATGGAAATTACAGCACAGAAACAGGCCATTTGTCCTAATTGGACTCTGCTCATGTTAATGCTCCATATGAGGCTCCGACCCTAACAACACCACCACCCTCCCACCCCCACAGTTCAACTAAACCTATCAGCATAACCTAAACCTTCCTCATATACTTAACTAGCTTCCCTTTAAATGCACCAGGAATGGTTACCACTGCAAACTATCTGAGGAGCAATTAATGAATTCAGTAAGTCTCATTGCTATTTTCAGTCACAAAATGCCTGTTTTAAAGGCCTGCTCGGGTCTGCAAAAAAAAAACCCAACCTGAGCCCGACAGAACCACATCCAACCTGGTCCGAGTCCTTCCATTTTTCCCTGCGCCCGACCCGCTATCAGTTAACTTACCTTCCGTTTTTCACTTTGTTGCTGATCTGCACCACCTTAAAATAACTAACAAAAACACCTTTCTAATCCAAAATTAAATTAACATTGGAGCCACTTACCTGTGATGGAGCGTGTCCGACCCAGCCCGACCCGAGCCCGAATGCCAGACCTGGAAGTGCGACCCGACCTGAACCCGACACATGTAGGGTCCTGTCGGGTTCGGGTCGGGAAGCAGAGCTTTATCCTGTTTGGATTTGTACTTAAGCGGGAAAGTACTTGGATACCAATCTGTCTCAATGATCTACACGCTTCTCAATTGGTGCTTCATTTTTTCTCCCCTCCAGGCACCATTGTCTTCTACCATAATTTTTCTTTCGATGCCTTACATTCTTTCCAGGATTAGTGTCCACTTTGACACTTAAACCTCTAGAATCAACTGTACGTTGTGTTAATGGTAACTATGTAGTCTGCTGCAGTGAAGCCTGATGTAAAGTAGCCATTTAGAAGCCTCTTGGCATATCCATATTCCCACCAACCAACAGTTGAAGGACAATCAACTGCTTTGCTAATAACCTGGTTACTGAACCAACATTATGTTGGGCTATATTGGGCTATGATGTGCCCAATTTGCTCCCACCCTAACTGATTGGGATCACGCCTAATTGGAAAGTCAGAGGTCAAGACTTTGTTTTGACATCAAGACCAGTCTATAAACAAAAGAAGTGTCAATTAACAGTATGTTCAAATTTTATGAATCCAAAATAGAACATAGCAGATTGGCAGCGTGGTACATAAGTCCCTGTTATAAAGCTTTCTTTCAGTTTCAAAGATGAAAACTAGGGCTCTTAAGATTTAGGCACTTAGACTGGAGGCAATATGTGCTGGGAGCTGCGGGTAATTTTTTATTCGAAAGATAGCAAATGTTGCAGTGTTAACTCCTGTGGTGAACTATTAGAAGCCAGGATTACTACTTTCAGCATCAGGCGCCTTCAGATCAGGCTGTAGACTTGTTCAAAGCATCAGCTTGAATGCAAAGCCATTGAGTGTGGGCTGTTCCCAGAACATGCGTTGCCCAGTGTCTCTGCATCTTCTACCAGGTAGGATCTTTCCACTTACATCTTTGCACTTGTGATTTTTTCCCCCTTTGGGATGGGCTGGGTTAGGTTTAGGGAAAAAGAATGAGTCATCAATCAGGGAATTACCAATCAGTTAATCTAAAATCAGTGAAAAATGCTTAAGAATATTTAACAACATACTGCTGATAAACTAAAGAATGACTTGCATTTATATAGCACCTTTCCACACCTCACGACGTCCCAAAGCGCTTCACAGGCAATGAGATACTTTTGAATTGTAGTCATTGTTGTAATATAGGAAACACAGCCATTAAAAGAGTGTAGCTGCCAGAAGGAGTGATTAGCAAAGGGGTAATTTAGGGTTTGCAAATTGTCACGTAGCTATTTATTTTCTTCTCTGATTAAAACAGTGTGCCTTTAAAAACTTAGAGGCACAGTGTGCCAGCTGCACCTGTTAGCTAGGCAACAGCAGGAGAGTGAGGAGGCCACATGGTGTGATGCTTCAATTTGACGATGTGAAGGGACCAGTTAAAACTCGTTTCGAGAAAGACACCAGCGAAACGTGCTTGCCTTGAAAGAAGAGAATTCGCTCAGCAGAAATTCCACAATGAGCCACAGGCTGTGTTAATTGCCTAAGCAGCAAAAAATCTCTTTTGAAGAGAGCATTTGTTTTGCTGGAGGAGCAAAATTCATTTTTCTTTACTGCCAATCTAAGGAGTCTTTGCTTCAAGATTGAATCTCTCTTGACTGATTGTGTTTTCTGGAATTCACCGTAAAGCTTCGACTGAAATCTACCAATTTAAAAATCGAAACATAGACATGTCGTTATACCCCATGTTAAAAGAACTGTTTGACGCCTGCTGCAGCCGAAGTGCTTTGAATGCCTATCAAGAAAAGACTGTTTCATCAAATCCACGTGGAGACTTCAAGTGGCATCTGATCATTTTTTACACTAGGATACCTCACCTATCAGGAACATAACCCACAAAGACTAACAACCCAGTTATTTATTTATTCTAATTGTTAAAACATCATTTTTTTTAAAAAAGGTTAACCGTTGAATTTTGAGTGTGTGTGTATGTGTGAATGGAGGAGTTAGATTGAAATAAGAACTTATAAGGTCTTTAGACATAGGTTTATCTTAATAGTGTTTCAGATTTAGTTTTAATAGTTAATTTGCTGTTGTCTAAAGATACCTGGTTTAGCTGTTTTCCATTTGGGTGGGAAAACTTTAATAACATGCTGCGACCTGTGGAGTGATGGGACTGAATTGACAGTGCATTGCTCCCGCCTCGGTAGTAACAAAATGCACAGGAATTGTTTAAGAAATTATGTTAATGGGCTGGCAAATTCTATTCACTATGTATAATTTATTTGGATTTAAGAATACCATTATAGTTCCCTATGTAAGGCTTTCAAAACTAAAAAGATTCAAGGAGAAAGATTATCGTCATCACAAAGAACTTCACATCCCGAATTCTACCTAAATGCTCTTCTATCTGGTAGGAATTATTTTTAGGTGTTTGTTTTAGTTCCATAGAGATCTGACTTTTTCAAGTCTCCATTCACATGGAGACAGTCAACATATATTTGTTGACTGGATGGTAGGGCGAAGGAACCTTGGATGACAAGAGATGTGGACCAGCTAGTCAAGAGGAAGAAGGAAGCTTACTTAAGGTGGAGGAAGCAAGGATCAGACAGGGCTCTAGAGGGTTACAAGGTAGCCAGGAAGGAACTGAAGAATGGACTTAGGAGAGCTAGAAGGGGACATGAAAAAGTCTTGGCGGGAAGGATTAAGGAAAATCCCAAGACGTTCTACACTTATGTGAGGAACAAGAGGATGGCCAGAGTGAGGGTAGGGCCGATCAGGGATAGTGGAGGGAACTTGTGCCTGGAGTCAGAGGAGGTAGGGGAGGTCCTTAATGAATACTTTGCTTCAGTATTCACTAGTGAAAGGGACCTGGACGTTTGTGAGGACAGCGTGAAACAGGCTGATATGCTCGAACAGGTTGATGTTAAGAAGGAGGATGTGCTGGAAATTTTGAAAGACATGAGGATAGATAAGTCCCCGGGGCCAGACGGGATATACCCAAGGTTATTACGGGAAGCGAGGGAAGAGATTGCCGCGCCTTTGGTGGTGATCTTTGCGTCCTCACTGTCCACTGGAGTAGTACCAGATGATTGGAGGGTGGCAAATGTTATTCCCTTGTTCAAGAAAGGGAATAGGGATAACCCTGAGAATTACAGACCAGTCAGTCTTACGTCGGTGGTGGGCAAATTATTGGAGAGGATTCTGAGAGACAGGATTTATGATTATTTGGAAAAGCATAGTTTGATTAGAGATAGTCAGCATGGCTTTGTGAGGGGCAGGTCATGCCTCACAAGCCTTATTGAATTCTTTGAGGATGTGACAAAACACATTGAAGGAAGAGCAGTGGATGTGGTGTATTTGGATTTTAGCAAGGCGTTTGATAAGGTTCCCCATGGTAGGCTCATTCAGAAAGTAAGGAGGCATGGGATACAGGGAAATTTGGCTGTCTGGATACAGAATTGGCTGGCCCATAGAAGACGGAGGGTGGTAGTAGATGGAAAGTATTCAGCCTGGAGCTCGGTGACCAGTGGTGTTCCGCAGGGATCTGTTCTGGGACCTCTGCTCTTTTGTGATTTTCATAAATGACTTGGATGAGGAAGTGGAAGGCTGGGTTAGTAAGTTTGCCGATGACACAAAGGTTGCTGGAGTTGTGGATAGTGTGGAAGGCTGTTGTAGGTTGCAACGGAACATTGACAGGATGCAGAGCTGGGCTGAAAAGTGGCAGATGGAGTTCAACCTGGAAAAGTGTGAAGTGATTCATTTTGGAAGGTCGAATTTGAATGCAGAATACAGGCTTAAAGACAGGATTCTTGGCGGTGTGGAGGAACAGAGGGATCTTGGGGTCCACGTCCATAGATCCCTCAAAGTTGCCACCCAAGTTGATAGGGTTGTTAAGAAGGCATATGGGGTGTTGGCTTTCATTAACAGGGGGATTGTGTTTAAGAGCCGTGAGGCTATGCTGCAGCTCTATAAAGCCCTGGTTAGACCACACTTGGAACATTGTGTTCAGTTCCGGTCGCCTCATTATAGGAAGGATGTGGAAGCTTTAGAGAGGGTGCAGAGGAGATTTACCAGGATGCTGCCTGGACTGGAGGGCATGTCTTATGAAGAAAGGTTGAGGGAGCTAGGGCTTTTCTCATTGGAGCGAAGAAGGATGAGAGGTGACTTGATAGAGGTGTACAAGATGATGAGAGGCATAGATAGAGTGGATAGCCAGAGTCTTTTTCCCAGGGCGGAAAGGGCTATCATCAGGGGGCATAATTTTAAGGTGATTGTAGGAAGGTTTCGGGGAGATATCAGAGGTAGATTCTTTACACAGAGAGTGGTGGGTGCGTGGAATGCACTGCCAGCGGTGGTAGTAGAAGCAGATACATTAGGGACATTTAAGCGACTCTTGGATAGGTACATGGATGATAGTAGAATGAAGGGTATGTAGGTAATTTGATCTTAGAGTAGGTTAAACGGTCGGCACAACATCGTGGGCTGAAGGG
Source organism: Heterodontus francisci (assembly GCF_036365525.1). Lineage (NCBI taxonomy): Eukaryota > Metazoa > Chordata > Chondrichthyes > Heterodontiformes > Heterodontidae > Heterodontus > Heterodontus francisci. The sequence continues at coordinate 199,622,451 of NC_090372.1, forward strand.
CCTGTACTGTGCTGTACTGTTCTATGTTGTGGGAATTGCCCACATCTATCTCAATGCAAACTCCATTTGCCCATACGTGTGATGCTTTCCACTGGTCTGGAGCTGATGTGGAAGTGTCGAACTAGAAAAAGCTAATACTGGTTTCCATTAATTCATCGTATTGTTTTGCTGTTGGCTGCATCTCATTCCCTAAAAATGTGTACTTTTCTTGGAGTCTTGACTGCTGGCAGATATGGAGAGAAACATAGAAACATAGAAAATAGGAGCAGGAGTAGGCCATTCGGCCCTTCGAGCCTGCTCCGCTATTCATTGTGATCATGGCTGATCATCCAACTCAGTAGCCTGTTCTGTCTTTTGCCCCATACCCTTTGATCCCTTCAGACCCAAGAGCTATATTTAACTCCTTTCTGAAAACATTCAGTGTTTTGGCCTCAACTGCTTTCTGTGGTAGTGAATTCCACAGGCTCACCACTCTCTCGGTGAAGACATTTCTCCTCATCTCAGACCTGAAAGGTTTACCCCATATCCTTAGACTATGACCCCTGGTTCTGGACTCCCCCACCATCAGGAACATCCTTCCTGCATCTACCCTGTCAAGTCGTGTTAGAATTTTATAGGTTTTTACGAGATCCCCCCTCACTCTTCTGAACTCCAGCGAATATAATCCTAACCGACTCAATCTCTCATACTTCAGTCCCACCATCCCAGGAATCAGTCTGGTAAACCTTTGCTGCACTCCCTCTATAGCAAGAACATCCTTCCTCAGATATAGGAGACTAAAACTGCACACAATATTTCAGGTGTGGCCTCACCAAGGCCCTGTATAATTGCAGCAAGACATCCCTGCTCCTGTACTCGAATCCTCTCACTATGAAGGCCAACATACCATTTGTCTTTTTTACCGCCTGTTGCTCCTGCATGCTTACCTTCAGCGACTGGTGTACCAGAACACCCAGGTCTCGCTGCATAATTCCCCTCTCTCAGTTTATAGCCATTCAGATAATCTGCCTTCATGTTTTTGCTACCAAAGTGGATAACCTCACATTTATCCACTTTATACTGCATCTGCCATGCATTTGCCCACTCACTCAACTTGTCCAAATCACCCTGAAGCCTCTCTGCATCCTCCTCACAATTCACCCTCCCACCCAGTTTTGTGTCATCTGCAAATTTGGAAATATTACATTTAGTTCCCTCATCTAAATTATTACTGTGTATTGTGAATAGCTGGGGTCCGAGCCCCGATCCCTGCAGTACTCCACTAGTCACTGCCTACCATTTGGAATAAGACCCATTTTATCCCTACTGTTTGTTTCCTGTCTGCCAACCAATTTTCTATCCATCGCAATACACTACCCCCAATCCCATGCGCTTTAATTTTACATGCTAATCTCTTATGTGGAATTTTGTCGAAAGCCTTCTGAAAGTCCAAATAAACCACATCATGGCTCCCCCTCATCAACTCTACTAGTTACATCCTCGAAGAGCTCTAGTAGATTTGTCAAGCATGATTTTCCTTTCATAACTCCATACTGACTCTGTCCGATTCTACCACTGTTCTCCAAGTGGTCTGCTATAAAATCTTTGATAATGGACTCTAGAATTTTCCCCACTACCGACGTCAGGCTGACTGGTCTATAATTCCCTGCTTTTTCTCTACCTCCCTTTTTAAATAGTGGGGTTACATTAGCCACCTTCCAATCTGTAGGAACTGTTTCAGAGACGATAGAAGATGACCAGTAATGCATCCGCTATTTCTAGGGTCGCTTCCTTAAGTACTCTGGGATGCATACCATCAGGCCCTGGGGATTTATCGGCCTTCAATCCCATCAATTTCCCCAACACCATTTCTCTACTAATACTGATTTCTTTCAGTTCCTCTCTCTTACTAAGCCCTGTGTTCCCCAACATTTCTGGTATGATATTTGTGTCCTCCTTTGTAAAGACAGAACCAAAGTATGCATTTAGTTGGTCAGCCATTTCTTTGTTCCCCATCATTATTTCCCCTGTTTCTGACTGTAAGGGACCAACATTTGTCTTTACAAATCTTTTTCTCTTCACATACCTATAGAAACTTATACAGTCTGTTTTTATGTTCCCCGCAAGCTTGCTCTCATACTCTATATTCCCCTTCTTAATCAATCCCTTCTTTGCTGAATTCTAAACTGCTCCCAATCCTCAGGTCTGTTGTTTTTCCTGGCAAATTTATATGCCTCTTCCTTGGCTCTTCTGCTATCTCTAATTTACCTTGTAAGCCTTGGTTTGTCTACCTTTCCCGTTTTACTTTTGCACCAGACAGGAATAAACAATTGTTGCAGTTCATCCATGCGCTCTTTAAATGTTTGCCATTGCCTATCCACCGTCATCCCTTTAAGTAACGTTTCCCAATCCGTCATGGCCAACTCGCGCCTCATACATTCGTAGTTTCCTTTACTAAGATTCAGGACTCTTGTCTCAGAATCAACTATGTCACACTCCATCTTGATGAAGAATTCTATCATATTATGGTCACTTGTCCCCAAGGGGTCTCACACCACTAGATTGTCAATTATTCCTCTCTCATTACCAGTCTAGGATGGCCTGTTCTCTCAACGTATTGGTCCAGAAAACCAGCCCGTATACACTCCAAGAATTCCTCCTCTATGGTATTGTGACTAATTTGATTTGCCCAATCTACATACAGTTTAAAGTCACCCATAATTTGAAGACGTTTGATAAGGTTCCCCATGGTAGGCTGATGGAGAAAGTGAAGGCGCATGGGGTCCAAGGTGTACTAGCTAGATGGATAAAGAACTGGCTGGGCAACAGGAGACAGAGAGTAGCAGTGGAAGGGAGTTTCTCAAAATGGAGACGTGTGACCAGTGGTGTTCCACAGGGATCCGTGCTGGGACCACTGTTGTTTGTGATATACATAAATGATTTGGAGGAAAGTATAGCTGGTCTGATTAGCAAGTTTGCAGACGACACTAAGATTGGTGGAGTAGCAGATAGTGAAGGGGACTGTCAGAGAATACAGCAGAATATAGATAGATTGGAGAGTTGGGCAGAGAAATGGCAGATGGAGTTCAATCAGGGCAAATGCGAGGTGATGCATTTTGGAAGATCCAATTCAAGAGTGAACTATACAGTAAATGGAAAAGTCCTGGGGAAAATTGATGTGCAGAGAGATTTGGGTGTTTAGGTCCATTGTTCCCTGAAGGTGGCAACGCAGGTCAATAGAGTGGTCAAGAAGGCATACGGCATGCTTTCCTTCATCGGACGGGGTATTGAGTACAAGAGTTGGCAGGTCATGTTACAGTTGTATAGGACTTTGGTTCGGCCACATTTGGAATACTGCGTGCAGTTCTGGTCGCCACATTACCAAAAGGATGTGGATGCTTTGGAGAGGGTGCAGAGGAGGTTCACCAGGATGTTGCCTGGTATGGAGGGCGCTACCTATGAAGAGAGGTTGAGTAGATTAGGATTATTTTCATTAGAAAGACGGAGGTTGAGGGGGGACCTGATTGAGGTGTACAAAATCATGAGAGGTATAGACAGGTTGGATAGCAAGAAGCTTTTTCCCAGAGTGGGGGATTCAATTACTAGGGGTCACGAGTTCAAAGTGAAAGGGGAAAAGTTTAGGGGGGATATGCATGGAAAGTTCTTTACGCAGAGGGTGGTGGGTGCCTGGAACGTGTTGCCAGCGGAGGTGGTAGACGCGGGCACGATAGCGTCTTTTAAGATGTATCTAGACAGATACATGAATGGGCAGGAAGTAAAGAGATACAGACCCTTAGAAAATAGGCGTCATGTTTAGATAGATGATCTGGATCGGCGCAGGCTTGGAGGGCCAAAGGGCCTGTTCCTGTGCTGTAATTTTCTTCTTTGTTCTTTCTTTGTATAATTACAGATGTTCCTTTATCGTATGCATCTCTAATTTCCTGTTTTTAATGCCATTCCCAACATCACCACTACAGTTTGGGGGTCAATATTCAACCCCCACTAACGTTTTTTGCCCCTTAGTGTTTCTCAGCTCTACCCATACAGATTCCACATCGTCAGAGATATTATCTTTCCTCACTATTGTGTTAATTTCCTCTTTAACCAGCAATGCAACTCCACCGCCTTTTGCTTTTTGTCTGTCCTTCCTAAATACTGAATAATCCCTGGATGTTCATTTTCCATCCCTGGTCACTTTGCAGCCCTGTCTCCGTAATCCCGACTATATCATACCCGTTTACATCTATTTGCGCGATTATTTCATCCACTTTATTGCGAATGCTCTGCCCGTTAAGGCACACAGCCTTAAGGCTTGTCTTTTTAACATTACTTGTCCTCTTCCCAATATTTTTCACTGTGTCCCTGTTTGATTCTGGCCCTTGATTTCTCTGCCTGTCACTTATTCCCTTTACTGTCTTTTGTTCTTGTCTTTGATCCCCCCTCCTCTGACTCTTTGCAAAGGTTCCCATCCCCCTGCCATTTTAGTTTAAACCCTCCCCAACCACTCTAGAAAGTACTCCCCCAGGACATCAGTCCCGGTCCTGCCCAGGTGTAACCTTTCCAGTTTGTTCTGTCCCACCTCCCCCACAACCGGTCCCAATGTCCCAGGAATCTAAAACCCTCCCCCTCACACCATCTCTTCAGCCACGTATTCATCTGATATATCCTGCTATTTCTACTCTGACTAGTACGTGGCACTGGTAGTAATCCTGAGATCACTACCTTTGAGGTCCTACTTTTCAACTTGCTTCCTAGCTCCCTATATTCTGCTTTTAGTTCCGCATCCTTTTTTTCACCTACATCGTTTGTACCAATGTGTACCTCGACCACTGGCTGTTCACCCTCCCCCTTCAGAATGTCCTGTAACCACTCTGAGACATCCTTGACCCTAGCACCAGGGAGTCAACATACCATCTATTCCCCTTACAATTGAATCCCCTATAATTATTGCATTCCCACATTTTTTACTCCTCCCCTGTGCAGCAGAGCCAACCGTGGTGCAACCACGGTGCCAACTCTCCAGGATTGCCCTGGTGTCTCCAAGAATCGAGTATTAATCTGAGCATTGCTATGAGCAACCTGGAGCAAAAATCAAAAGGATGCTGAAGATTTTTTTTTTCACTTTCTTTGAACACTTCTGTTTTAATTATGAAAATATTCGAGGGGGGTAAGTGGCTGTTTTCTTGGGCAGGCAGTTGAAGGTGGCAGATCACATGATAAAACCTCCAGGAATATGGCTATGCAAAGTTGGCAACTTTAGTTACAGCGTACCCCATTACACACAGCTGTTTGTTTCAGCTGCCCTGGCACATGAGAAAGCCGTTTGTGTTATCTCAGGTGCGTGAAACAGTAACACCATACACCTTTATTTGAAAACAAATAAAAGAACAGGAAAGGCTGGAAATGTAAAGCAGGACCATCAGCATTTACAATGAGTAAAATCAGGTCCACATGCAAAATATTAGCTCATCCTGTTTTTCTGCAGTTGCCATTGACCTGTTGTGTGGTACCAGCATTTTCTGTTTGATATGTTGGACAGCAGTTGTGTACCCCATTGCACTATCAACTGCTTGATGCATGAATGAATATAAACTGCTCTAGTGCAGAACTCTTAGGTATAATAAGAAATAACTTGCATTTATATGGCACAGTTTCACAAACTGCTTTGCAATCGATGGATTACTTTTGCACTGCGGTCATAGAAACATAGGAATCTTTAGAAAAGACCACTGCAGACCATCTGACCTGTCCCAGTGCCTAGGAAATATCAGATATCTCTCATGCCCCTCACCATTGTAATGGAGGCAAATACAGTCAATTTACACACAGCAGTGTCCCACAAACAGTGTGAATGACCAGATAAAATGTTTCAGCGCTGTTGTTTAAGGAGGAAATGTTAGCCAGGATACCAGGAGAACTCCCTGCTCTTCAAATAGTGCCATCTTTTACATCCACTTAACTAGGCAGTCAAAACCTCAGTTTAATGTCTCACCTGAATGAGGGCAGCTCCAACATTGCAGCATTCCCTCCCTACACTGAAGTCAATCTAGGCCTTGAACCCAGGGCCTTCTGACTCAAGAGGTAACAGTGCTACCAGCTGAGCCAAGCATAACAAGAATTACACACAAATTTCTTATAATAAAACCTTTTGCCTTGTCTGGTACATCAGTAATACTTTGGGGGATTACTGTGAAGGTATCATTTATTCTGGCTGTGGATTATTCTTCAGATTAGTGCTGTGACAATTACAACAATATGTATGTCCAGATCGTGAGAGAAGGAAAATGACGTGTCAGTGCTCATTGGTTGCCATTTTAAAGAGGATGATGATGACTCCACCCCATAGAGGACTGCATTTTCTGGTAGCCTTCCTGCCAGGTGGCAAACCTTGTTCCCAGTTAAGGCCTGCATAGGAAACCAGACCCGAGGCCGAATGCTGGACCCGGAAGTCCGACCCGAAACGTTGTCGGGTCCCGTTGGGATCGGGACGAGTAGCTGGCCTTTGCCCATGTAAAGGCCTGCTACCCAACCCGACCCCAACGGGTCCCGGCAACATCGGTCGGACTTCCGGGATCGGGTTTCATAGTTCCCAGCATGTGAGTAACCCACCACTGGAAGACAGGTGCAGCTGGGTGACAAGAATTACCTTAAATAGGGATGCTCGCTTTTGTTAAGGAGCCGAAGTAGGTGTACAAGGTTTTGACAAGGTGTACAAGGTTCTAACAGGTTTGCATAGGGTAGACAAAGAAAGGCTATTCCCATTAGCTGATGGTATAAGGACTAGGGGACACAGATTTAAGGTTTTGGGGAAGAGATGCAGCAGGTTGTGTGGAAGAACTTTTTTACACAGCCGGTGACCAGGAACGCGATGTTTATGAGGGTGGTGAAAGCGGGGATGATGAATGATTTCAAAAGGAAAGTGGATAGGCACTTAAGGGAAATAAACTTACAGGGCTCTCGCGTCAGAAGCAGGGCAGCTGAAACGAAAGCAGCTGCGTGTAATGGGGGTACGCTGTAACTAGAATTGCCAACTTTGCATGGTTTTATCATGTGATCTCCCACCATCAACCGCCTGCCCAATAAAACAGCCATTTTCCCCCCATCTCGAATGTTTTTATAATTAAAACAGAAGTGTTCAAAGAAAATGAAAAAAAAATCTTTAGTGTCCTTTTGATTTTTGCTCTCGAGTCAGAAGGCCCTAGGTTTAAGGCCTAGATTGACGTCAGTGTCGGGAGGGAATGCTGCAATACGATAGAACTGAGGAATGGGACTGATTGGATTGCGCTGCAGAGAGCCGGCATGAGCTTGATGGGCTGAATGTGGCCTACTTCTGTGCCATTATGACTCTCTGACTCTGACTCTAAACACTGAGGGGGAATTTCAAACCCCTGGGAGGGGTGTTGACAAATTGGAATGACCCCCAACTCACTTCCAACACCCCAACTTCAGGTTTTAATAGAGGTGTGTTAGGGTGTAGGTGGGTAACCTCCCGAGAGGCAAGTCAGCTATTTAAATCTATTAATGAGGCTGCGGGCCTCAAATTTAACCATAATTTTAATGCCAGTAGGCAGGGTTTCCCACAGCTCGGGGAAGCAGGAAGCACTGGATTTAATAGGTGAATAATTTTCCTGCACTGCTTGTGCACCAAGGGGAGCAGGAGTGCTTCCTCCCAGCACCCCTTTCTTACCACCCCCCACCACCCCACCCACCCCCCCCCCCCCCCCACTCCAGCAAGCCTGCTTCCCGCTGCAATCTACCGATCTCCACAATTCCATCCTCCCACCTCTAAATCTGTCTGGCTACCATTTAAATGAGGTCCTGCCGTTAAATTCGACAGGATCTCTACATTACCCACATTTCTGGCTTTCCAAGCTGCCACAAGCACCTCCTCGCCTCCCAGGAAATATCAGGGCCTGTGTGTCTGTGTTACACTGTGAACATGTTCATTGTAACGGAGCTGTTTCAGGCCTGGGTATGTGTTCAATTCCATCTACATTTTATTACATAGCTGATATTGCAAGTTTCATCTGCTACTTTCTGACTTTAACGAAATCCAATGTCATTGTATTTAATGTTTAATGAGATAGGATGTAAAGGTCTCTAACTGATCCAGTATTCAGTTCTAGTATTTACATAACTTCTTTAATCTCATTAGTTCCCTCCTGGCTCAATTACACTATCTTTCAACGCTGATTTGGGCAGGATAATTCTGATCCTTTGCCCCTCTACTTAGATATTCTGTTTAGTAATGAGGCTTATATTAGGAACACAGGAGCAGGAGTGGACCATTAAGCCTCTCAAGCTGGTCTCTCAATCAATTAGATCATGGCAGATCTCCATCTATCCACCTCGGTTCCGTAGCCCTTAAACCCTTGCCTAACAAACATCTATCAAACTCCGTTTTGAAACTTCCAATTGACCCCTAGCCTCAATAGTTTTTGGGCGAAGAGATTTCCAGATTGCCAGTACTCCCTGTGTGAAGAAGTGCTTCCTGATTAAGGTTCCCAACCCTTCCACTTTGGGCAGAAGTCCCGAGTGCTGCTGGTGACTCGGGAGAAACGGTCGTGTCATGTATGGTTCGTGCACATGCAGTGCTCCAGCTGTTGCATGTGTTCTGAGCCCTGCTGGTGCCACTGTTATTTGGAAATGCACCACTTCATTCCCAGTTGTGAGAATGATGGAATTAGGGTCATTGAAAATCGCCTGGAATTCTATGAGTCCAGAGGGGGAGAGAGAGAACCTTCCAGAGAAAATGTGAAGAGAAAGAGAGCTGAAGCGGCTTGAGTTAACTACGGGGCGACAGAGTAACCCCAGTAAAAGCATAGCCAATATGGAGGAGCATAATTCAGGGCTGGGTACAAAATTGTTAAAACTAGCTCAATTAATCCCAAAATTCAATGAGGAAGATGTAGAAGAATTGTTTTTGTCCTTTGAGGAACTGGCGAGGCAGCTAAAATGGCCATCTGAGACCTGGCCTCTCTCATTACAAAGCAAGCTAACTGGAAAAGCCCATGAGGTTTATTCCCTGTTGTCAGAGGAGAGTTCATCAAATTATGGACTGACCAAAAATGCTATCCTCAGGGCATATGAATTGGTACACGAAGCCGAGCACCAAAAGTTTATAACACTCAAGAAGCAAGTTAATCAAATTTATCTGCAGTTTGAAAGATGTAAGCAGCTGGCTTTTGACCAGCAGCTGAAGGGTCTTAAAGTACAGCTCAGCTGTGAGAATCTCAGAGAAGTAATTCTGTTAGAGGAATTTAAACACTCTCTCTTACTCTCCATAAAAACCCATGTAGAGGAGCAGCGGGTTCAGAGAGCCCGGCGAGCGGCCGTTCTGGTCGATGAGTTTGCTTTCATTTATAAGTCAGTTTCCCAGGGTAGAACCTTTCCTAGTCACCCCCACAAATCCAAAAAGGACAAAGGCTGGGAAGGTGATAAAAGATGAAGACTGGGAGAGCAAGAAAAGCAGGAGACACAGGGGGCCCTCCTCTAGCCAAACAGGAAAGTGCTGGGAGCAGGAATGAGACCCGGAAACCTGTGTGCTTCCATTGAAATAAAGCAGGGTATTTAAGAGCTGACTGTGGAAACTAAAGGGAAAACCGGTAGGATTAATCAGGGCACACCCGCTCAGTGAAGACGGGAACCTAATGGAAAGCACAGCAGAACAAGCTGTGGCTTTAACTGCAATAAGAGTGAGACCCAGGAAGTTTACGGCTGCAAGTGCAGGAAAATTTAATAGGATTCCTGAAGGTTTATCAGGGATTTGTGTTTGAAGGGAAAGTAACCCCATACCCCTCGAGTGGGACAAGCAAGCCCATAGTAATTCTCAGGGATGCTGAGATCCCCTTTACTGGGAAAAGGCCTGACCTTTCCCCTAGAGAGTGTAGTGAACACCAAAATGGTGGTGAATGGTATTGGAGGGCAGTGTATGCTTGTACCTGTACACCGGGTACATCTGTAGTGCGACCTAGTTTCAGGACCGCTGACAGTAGAGATTGTCCCTGGTTTGCCTGTGGACGGGGTTGACTTGCTCCTAGGTAATAATCTGGCCGGGGTGAAGGTGGTAGCTCCCCCAGTAGTGAAAGAAAGACCACAGGAGGTCAGAGAGACAGGGCAATGGCAGGAGACGGTCCACCGCAGTTTCCCTGAATGTGTAATGAATCAGGCCATGATCAAACCAGCGCCCCCAGAGGAGACTGAATTGACACTGCAGGCAGATGACCATGAGGTCTGTCTGTCCGAGACTTTCTCTGGGCAGTTAGAAAACCCAGGGAGTGAATTAAATGAATTTTCCCGGGCTGAGGCTCAGCGAGCCGACCCAGTGTTGCAAGAGTTAGCACAGGCTGCCCAGTCTGAAAGTGAAGCAGAGGGAGTCCCTGATTGCTATTATTTAAAGAATGAGGTACTGATGAGGAAATGGAGTTTTCCTCACAGACCTGAGAGCAAGGAGTGGCCAGTCGTTCACAGTTAGTGGTGCCGCAGAGGAAAGACTGGAGGATAGCAAATGTTGTCCCCTTGTTCAAGAAGGGGAGTAGAGACAGCCCTGGTAATTATAGACCTGTGAGCCTTACTTCGGTTGTGGGTAAAATGTTGGAAAAGGTTATAAGAGATAGGATTTATAATCATCTTGAAAAGAATAAGTTCATTAGTGATAGTCAGCACGGTTTTGTGACGGGTCGGTCGTGCCTCACAAACCTTATTGAGTTTTTCGAGAAGGTGACCAAACAGGTGGATGAGTGTAAAGCAGTGGATGTGGTGTATATGGATTTCAGTAAGGCATTTGATAAGGTTCCCCACGGTAGGCTATTGCAGAAAATACGGAAGTATGGGGTTGAAGGTGATTTAGAGCTTTGGGTCAGAAATTGGCTAGCTGAAAGAAGACAGAGGGTGGTGGTTGATGGCAAATGTTCATCCTGGAGTTTAGTTACTAGTGGTGTACCGCAAGGATCTGTTTTGGGGCCACTGTTGTTTGTCATTTTTATAAATGACCTGGAAGAGGGTGTAGAAGGGTGGGTTAGTAAATTTGCAGATGACACGAAGGTCGGTGGAGTTGTGGATTGTGCCGAAGGATGTTGTAGGGTACAGAGGGACATAGATAGGCTGCAGAGCTGGGCTGAGAGATGGCAAATGGAGTTTAATGCGGAAAAGTGCGAGGTGATTCACTTTGGAAGGAGTAACAGGAATGCAGAGTACTGGGCTAATGGGAAGATTCTTGGTAGTGTAGATGAACAGAGAGATCTTGGTGTCCAGGTGCATAAATCCCTGAAGGTTGCTACCCAGGTTAATAGGGCTGTTAAGAAGGCATATGGTGTGTTAGCTTTTATTAGTAGGGGGATCGAGTTTCGGAGCCACGAGGTCATGCTGCAGCTGTACAAAACTCTGGTGAGACCGCACCTGGAGTATTGCGTGCAGTTCTGGTCACCGCATTATAGGAAGGATGTGGAAGCTATGGAAAGGGTGCAGAGGAGATTTACTAGGATGTTGCCTGGTATGGAAGGAAGGTCTTACAAGGAAAGGCTGAGGGACTTGAGGTTGTTTTCGTTGGAGAGAAGGAGGAGGAGAGGTGACTTAATAGAGACATATAAGATAATCAGAGGGTTAGATAGGGTGGATAGTGAACGTCTTTTTCCTCGGATGGTGATGGCAAACACGAGGGGACATAGCTTCAAGTTGAGGGGTGATAGATATAGGACAGATGTGAGAGGTAGTTTCTTTACTCAGAGAGTAGTAAGGGCGTGGAACGCCCTGCCTGCAGCAGTAGTAGATTCGCCAACTTTAAGGGCATTTAAGTGGTCATTGGATAGACATATGGATGAAAATGGAATAGTGTAGGTCAGATGGTTTCACAGGTCGGCGCAACATCGAGGGCCGAAGGGCCTGTACTGCGCTGTAATGTTCTAATTCTAATTCTGAAAGAAGTATGAAGAAGGGCCCATGAGACTACAATGCCTGTACATGCCGGTATACGAAAGACCAACGCCCGCATAAGACAACAGTTTGACTGGCCAAAACTCCACAAAGATGTGTTGGAGTACTGCAGGAGTTGCCACATGTGCTAGGTTGAGGGGAAACCCCAATCTACAGTGAAACCTGCAAACCTAAGTCCTGTACCAGTGTTAGGAGGACCCTCGAGCAAAGGGCTGGTGAACTGTAAGGGACCCCTGCTGAGAAGAAAAATGGGACAGGCGGGCACAAGGCTGGAAAAAGGTTAAACAGGGAAGGGGAAAAAGTGCCCAAAGGGAGGAATCCCGGATGAAAACCCCTACTGTCCAGTTAGCCAACCCTGAAAAATGCGAAAAGTTAGACCCCACATCCTCCTATGTAAATGCAGACTCTAGAAGCACCCCACCAGAGTTGCTAACAGCATTTACAGGAACCTTCATACGCAAGGAAAGACTTCTCGGGGAAACTGGGAGGGTGATGCCTCACCTAGTCGAAGTGCCACAGGGAAGTGCAGTAGAGTCTGCACAAATACCTGCAGGCAGGAGTGTCCCAGAGGACAAAGGGGAGATTAGTGAAGAATCCTCCCCCACAGTCAGAAAAAAAGCGAACCACCTATCCCCTGAAGTCAAAAGCCTTTGCATGACTCAGCAAAGCACTGCAAGAGAGTTCAGGATAGACCCGGCCACTACTGACTCTCCTGAAAAAATAAGTTCCCACTCAGGGCCAATTAAATCTAACCATCTCAAAGACCCGAGGCAGCCATGGAAATGGAAAAAACTGAAGAAAAAGTTCCCCCCCACACCCCCAAAAAAAACCACATGTTTACTGGGATGTCAAAAAAAGGGGAGGGGTGTAACTTTAATATGTTTTAGGATTTATGAATGAATGTGAATGCATGAGAGAGAGACGGACGCATGTTTTTCCCCGTATCTTATATTTTCTCTCTCGACCCCCTTAATGAAATGCTCTCTTTAAAAATCGCATTTCATTCCATGGGGTGTGGAGCTGTCATGCTCGGCCCCCACCTGCCAAGAATGAGTCATATTAATTTTGTCATGAACATTGATTTTAAACTGTTGCTGGAGCGAGGAAATGACTTGTTACACAGATCAACTGTGGCTGGAAAAAACATTTGCATATTAAGACCGTGCTTGGAAGGACAAAGGACCATTCCCTGATGCATTCAACCCACAATGGACCTTAATCACTTTGTGTGTAAGAGGAGCATTCCAGAGACTGCTAAGGTGATACAATCCAGGACTGGTTAAACCAGCTGGTCTTCTTCTTTGGGCCTCCTTATCTCGAGAGACAATGGATACGCGCCTGGAGGTGGTCAGTGGTTTGTGAAGCAGCGCCTGGAGTGGCTATAAAGGCCAATTCTGGAGTGACAGGCTCTTCCACAGGTGCTGCAGAGAAATTTGTTTGTCGGGGCTGTTGCACAGTTGGCTCTCCCCTTGCGCCTCTGTCTTTTTTCCTGCCAACTACTAAGTCTCTTCGACTCGCCACAATTTAGCCCTGTCTTTATGGCTGCCCGCCAGCTCTGGCGAATGCCAGAATGGTTAAACCAGCTGGTCACATGACTATAATAAAAGCAAAATACTGTGGATGCTGGAAATCTGAAATAAAAACAAGAAATGCTGGAAATACTCAGCAGGTTTGGCAGTATCTGTGGAGAGAGAAGCAGAGTTAACGTTTCAGGTCAGTGACCCTTCTTCATTAGGGTCACATTACTAACTGGCTGCTCCAGAATCTTTTGAACTGGCCACTGAGTTTGAACTGAGAAAGACTGTTTGCTCCTGGACTGAGAAGATTTCTCCTGTCTGCTCCTATCTCTTTCTCACAAGCCTCTGAATCCACTGAAGACACATGAACCCCAAGAGAGAAAAATTTCCTACAGTGAACAAGGTTTAAGAAGAATACTGGGCCCCAACGAAAAGCAAAATCTACCTACAATCAAGAACTCGAAGAACCTTAACAAAAACTCTTCAGATATTGCCTCAGACTTTTCCACTTTATTTTTTCTTTTTTTTGTCTCTATTTTCATGTGTGTATCGTGTATGCATGCTAGCATGGGCGCGTTGTGTATCCGTAGGTGTCAACCAAATTAGAGTTTAAGTTCAAGTTTAATAAATTTCAACTTTTCTTCTTAAAGCCTAAGAAAACCTGTTTGTGCTGGTTTCTTTGCCGTATAATTGGAAAGTGGTGAACAAGGATCCACCAAGGGGCAGCTAAAAACATGGTGTTAAATTAAACCCTGTAGGATAAGACCAGGTGAAGGCAGAGAGGCACCCCTACATACCTTTCTCATCTGGTTGTAACACCATACTGAATTTGCATATCGATAGCGATGCCATCTCCATTTGACTGTCGATGGTCGATGTGGCACACAGAGAGGGACTTCTTCAGGGAGTCCTAAAAACGTTTGCATGGGGCCCCTCTGTTCCTTTTACCCAAGGTTAACTCTCCATACAGCACGTTAGCCTATTCACCAATGAACCACTTAAGGAAGCCATAGATATTTGCGCTGCAGCACTACATCATGGCGATCTAGACTTGCCACCATTGCGTGAATCAATATTCATTGAACTTATGAACTCGACAACTCATGCAGTTGAGTTCAGTTTTAACGACACCATGTATGCCCAAATAGATGGTGTTGCCAAGGGGTCCCCTCTAGGCCCAGCTCTTGCAAGCAGCTTTGTTGGGTTCCATGAGAAATGTTCTTTGAGAGAATGACACCTAAACTCCTACCTCTCGCATATTTCCAATGTGTAGATGATACGTTTGCTATGTTTGAATCCACAGTTTTATGCAATAATTTCCTTACACATCTTAATGTGTTCCATCTTGCGCTCAAATTCACCTTTGAAATGGAGCAATCAAATGAGCTCCCTTTCTTTGACGTCTGTGTTGAGAAATTTGTTAAGGGGTTCTCTACCACAGTCGACCGTAAACCTATCTTACTGGTCAATACACGCATTGGGATTCTTACAGTTCCACACGCTATAAGATTGGACTTAGTGCAGTTTCAGAGCAAACAGAGGCACCACAGACATGGAATTTGCACTCAGACAATTATAAGAAAAGTGTCGTGAGCAAAACAAAGGCCTGCACATCACCAAGGCATTTGACAATGTGAGCAGCGATGGACTTTGGAAAATCCTTGAAAAACTTGGATGCCCACCCAGATTCCTGGCCACGGTGAAGCAGTTTCATGAAAATCAGTACAGACAAGTCAAACAAAACAGCGACCTCGTGAGTCCCTTCCAAATCTCCAATGGCGTGAAGCAGGGCTGTGTTCGGGCCCCGACCCTATTCACCATCTTTTTCAGCATGATGCTGCAGCAGGCAATGGAAACTTTTGAGGGAGTTTACATACGCTTCCGGACTGAAGGAGACCTTTGCAACCTCAGGCATCTTCAGGTTCACACAAAGACACAAGAAAAACTCATCCGTGAACAACTTTTCGCCGGTGACTGTGCTCTCCTGGCCCACAGTCAGTCAGACCTGCAAACATATAACAACACATTTTTCCAAGGCGGCACAACTCTTCGGACTAAAAATCAGTTTAAAGAAAACTGAAGTCCTGCATCAGCCTGCACCGCCAGAAGAATATGGACTACCAAGCATTGTCATTGAGAGAACTGAGCTGAATGCCGTCAAGCAATTTACTTATTCGGGGTGTATCATCTCGTGCTGGTTGGAGAGCTGACCTTGGGTAAAAGGAACAGAGGGGCCCCATGCAAACGTTTCAAGGACTCCCTGAAGAAGTCCCTCTCTGTGTGCCACATCGACCATCGCCAGTGGGAAGCGGAGGCCATAGATCGTGATGCTTGGAGATGCTACATCAGGAGGGCTACAGACTGAGACTGAGCAAAGAACCAGCATGGAGGAGTAAAGGTGGTGAAGGATAAATCCAATTGCCACCAGCAATGACTACACCTTCACTTGTACCCACTGTTGGAGAATCTGCCAGTCACAGATAGGCCTGACTAGCCACCAGCGGGCCTGTAACTGATGACTACAACCTTCCCAAAATCTTCGTCTGTGAAGAAATGCCAAGAGATCACCAACCTCATAAATGGGGCCCGAGCCATTTGCTCACCATGCAAGCTTGATGCTAAAATAGGGCGAATCAAAGACATCCTGTGTGACAATGGCTACTGTGATCAGATCACTTCTTTTTGTATATTGTGCAAACTTATGAACGGGCCTAAGGCTGTGATTTTTTTCAGCCCTGTAAAGTGCCCAGTCTATCTCAAATTACCCTGGAAGGGTAATGTATCCCAAAAATTTGAGCAACAGGTGAAGCTAGCTTTTTCATGCTGCTACTATGCAGTAGCAACACGTGTGGTGTTCGCCACAAGCAGGATGTTGCCGTCAAGCCAAAAAGACATCCAGCCTATCTCACAAATGAGTAATGTGATATATGAATTTCAATGCCAGTGTGGTGCCAGGTATATAGGCTGTATGTCCCAAAGACTGGTGGATCGTATCAAACAACATGTCCCTTCGGCTGTTCACAATGGGCAAGGTACAGGCCATACCCAACCTGCCTGTGTTTGCAAAACTCAAAACACGGTGTTCAACATTAGATGTGATTCCGCGATTGGACAACATTTGCTACATAGGAACATAGGAGTAGGAGTAAGCTATTCAGCCCATTGAGCCTGCTCCACCATTGAATACGATCATCCACTTCAATGCCTTTTCCCCACAATATCCTCATATTGTATTTAGAAATCAGTCAATCTCTGCTTTAAACTTACTCAATGATTGAGCTTCCACAGCCCTCTGGGGTAGAGAATTCCAAAGATTCACAACCCTCTGAGTAAAGAAATTTCTCCTCATCTCTGTCCTACGTGGCTTCCCCCTTATTTTGAAATTGTGTCCCCTGGTTCTAGACTCCCCAACCAGGGGAAACATCTTAGCTGCATCTACCCTGTCTATCCCTTTAAGTATTTTATAGGTTTCAATGAGATCACCTCTCATTCTTCAAAACTCCAGAGAATACAGGCCCAGTTTCCCCAATCTCTCTTCAAAGGACAGTCCCGCCATCCCGGGAACAAGTCTGGTGAACCTTCGTTGCACTCCCTCTGTGGCAATAATCTCCTTCCTAAGATAAGGGGACCTAAACTGCACACACTACTCCTGGTGCAGTCTAACAAAGGTTCTATACAATTGAAGCAAAACTTAAGTACTCCTGTACTCAAATCCTCTTGCGATAAAGGCTAACATACCATTAGCCTTCTTAATTGCATGCTGCACCTGCATGTTAGCTTTCAGTGACTTATTGACAAGGACACCCAGGTCCCTTTGTACATCTACACTTTCTAATCCTTACCATTTGAGAAATACTCTGCACATCTATTCCTCCTACCAAAGTGGATAACCTCACATTTTTCCACCTTATATTCCATCTGCCACATTCTTGCCCACTCACTAAGTCTGTTCACATCCCCTTGAAGTCACTTTGCATCATCCTCACAACACACATTTCCATCTAGTTTTGTGTCATCCGCGAACTTACAAATACTACATTTGGTCCCCATATCCAAATTATTGATATATATTGTGAACAAATGGGGCCCAAGCACTGATCCCTGCGGTACCCCACTAGTCACAGCCTGACAATGCGAGAATGACCCGTTTATTCCTACTCTCTGTTTTCTGCCTGTTAACCAATCCTTAATCCCTGCCAGTGTATTATCTCCTATTCCATGTGCTTTAATTTTGCTAACCAACCTCCTTTGGGGGACTTTATCAAAAGCCTTTTGAAAATCTGAATATACCATGTCCACTGACTCCCCTTTATCAATTCTGTTAGTAACATCCTCAGAAAACTCCAACAGGTTCGTCAAACATGATTTCCCATTCATAAATCCATGTTGACTATGCCCAATCAGATCATTATTATCCAAGTTTATCACATCCTTTAGAATAGATGCTAGCATTTTCCCAATGACTGATGTAAGGCTAACAGTCTGTAATTCCCTGTTTTCTCTCTCCCTCCCTTCTTAAATAGTGGGGTGACATTTGCGACATTCCAATCTACAGGAACTGATCCAGATTCTGTAGAAGTTTGGAAGATGATCACCAGTGCATTCATTATCTCCCTAGCTACCTCTTTCAACATTCTGGGATGTAGAATATCAGGTCCTGGGGACTTATCAACCTTCAGCCCCATTAATTTCTCCAATACAACCTTCTTACTAATACTATTCCTTCAATTCCTTATTTCCCCTAATCTCTTGGATCTCTAATTCTGAGAGATTTCTTGTATCTTCCTCAGTGAAGTCAGACACAAAGTAATCATTTAACTTCTCTGCCATTTCTCTATTCCCCATTATAAATTCTTCTGGCTCTGCCTGTAATGGACCCACATTTGTCATAGCTAAATGTTTCCTTAGTATTTACCTATAGAAGCTTTTACAGTCTGTTTTTATATTTTTTGCTAGCTTACATTCATATTCTATTCTCCCTTTCTTTATCAGTTTCTTCGTCTTCCTTTGCTGTATTCTAAAATCCTCCCAATCCTCAGGTTTCCTACTATTTCTGGCAAATTTATAGGCCTTTCCTTTTAATCCTATACAATTGTTAACTTGCTTTGTTATCCACTGTTGACTTCCTTTACTTTTGGGGTTTTTGTGCCTTGAAGGAATGTATAGTTGCTGTAAACTATGTAATATTTATTTAAAGACTATCCATTGCCTATATACTGTCATACCTTTTAATGTATTTTCCCAATCCACCTCAGCCAATTTGCCTTTCGTAGCTTTATAATTTCCTTTGTTCAAACACCCTGGCTTCAGATTGAACCACCTCACTTTCAAACATAATGTAAAATTCTATCATATTATGGTCACTCATCCCTAAAGGTTCCTTTGCAACAAGAATATGAATTAGCCCTTTCTCATTACATAATATTAGATCTAAAATAGACTGTTTTCTACTGCTCCAGAAAACCATCCAGAACACACTCCAGAAACTTGTCCTCCACAGCAGTAGTGCTCGTTATGTTTAGCAAGTCTATATGCAGATTTAAGTCACCCATGATTACTGTATTACCCATGCTACATGCTTCTCGAATCTCCTGATTAATGCCATGCCCCACTCTGCCCACTACTGTTTGGTGGCCTATAAACAACTCCTACCAATGTTTATAAAAGCAAAATACTGTGGATGCTGGAAATCTGAAATAAAAACAAGAAATGCTGGAAATACTCAGCAGGTCTAGCAGCATCTGTGGAGAGAGAAGCAGAGTTAACGCTTCAGGTCAGTGACGCTTCAGTTCTGAAGAAGGGTCACTGACCTGATACATTAACTCTGCTTCTCTCTCCACAGATGCTACCAGACCAGCTGAGTATTTCCAGCATTTCTTGTTCCTACCAATGTTTGCTGCCCCTTGCTGTTTCTTAGCTCCACCCAAACAGATTCCACATTTTGTTCTTCCGATCTGAGATCCTCCCTTAATAATGTACTGATCCCATCCCTTATTATGAGTGCAACACCACATCCTTTTTCTTTTTGCCTGTCCTTTCTAAATGTAAAATATCCTTGAATATTCAGTTCACAGTCTTGGTCACCCTGTAGCCACCTTTCTGTTATGGCAATTAGATCATACTCATTTACCTCTATTTGGGCCTTTAAATCATTTACCTTGTTGCAAATGCTGCGTTGATTCAGATAGAGTACCCTTAACCTTGTCGTTTTGACATTCTACATTCTAAGCCTAGTTAATGTATGCCTTTGTTTCACCTGCCTTCTAATGTCACTTGCTACTTTTCTACCTCCTGTTACCAGCTTTACTTCCTTCCAATTTAAGCTATGCCTCAGGTTTCCATCCCCCTGATAAGCTAGTTTAAACTTCCTCAACAGCAACAACAAATCTCCCTGCGAGGATGTTAGTTCTGATGCTGTTAATCCTCAGTGTACTAAGAATTACGCTGCCAACCAATTTAAGATTGTCAGAAGGGCTCGCAGTGTTGGGCATTTGTGCATACTGGAAGCTACATATATTAATACACAGGGTCCTGTTCTTTCCAGACAGAAAGGACATGTGCAAACATTGCACCTGTTTCAGCTAAACAAAATAAGTGACAGACATTCGCTGGTTCATTCCTCAGGGCAATGCCTTGACCAATCAAAGTCAAGCTGCCTGGTTTAAAGTTTAAACAAAGCTTGGCAGTTAACTGTTAGTCACTGTAAACTGGTGCATTCTCCATGGCTACACCTCTACCAATCAGAGATCACTTGTCAA
The DNA here is from genome assembly GCF_036365525.1 of Heterodontus francisci. NCBI lineage: Eukaryota > Metazoa > Chordata > Chondrichthyes > Heterodontiformes > Heterodontidae > Heterodontus > Heterodontus francisci. The sequence goes on from NC_090372.1 coordinate 199,642,636, forward strand.
CCGATCAGCGCTCTCTCATACAGTATAAAGTTGTTGTTTTCTGTTACATTGGTATTCTTGCAGTTGTCCTGATGAGTGGAAGACGGAAATCTTCAACAGCATGTTTCTATTTTGAGCCTTTGAGTATGCTAAAAATTATTTTTTAAAAAGGGAGGATATACAAAAATAAGGAAAAAGGTTAAGCAAGGTATAAAGCCAAGAGGCTGTTTGAGAAGAAGATCTCAAAAAATCAAAAGTATTGTACAATTTTAAAAATTCTTTCTTGAAATGTGGGCATCGATGGCCAGGCTGGCATCTACTGCCCATCCCTGATTGCCCTGAGGAAGTGGTGGTGGACGTTCTTCCTGAACTGCTGGTAGTTCAGGATTAATGAAAGGCAACATGAGCGGAAAGGTTTATGCAGCCAGTTGTTGCGATCTGGAATACAGTGCCTGATAGGGTGGTGGAAGCAGATTCAGTAATAACTTTCAAAAAGAAATAACTGGAAAGGAAAAATAAATTGCAAGGCTACGCGGAAAAAGCAGGGGAATGGGACTAAATGGATAGCTCTACCAAAGATCCAGCAGAGGCATGATGGACAGAAAGGCCTCCTTCTGTGCATTATGCTTCTGTAAAGTTAGTTAAGAATTCTGAGGGATTGGGGGAAGAAAAAGCAGAGGCCCTAAAATATTACATTTCTGGATGTCCGGTTTACACCCCCGCCCTATTTATACTTCAATAGAGAAAACATCCAATGGTCTGTCGAGCAACTGTCCAGACCAAAACCAACTTGATTACACCTGGTGCATTGGGTTAAAATTAGGGCTTATATTTCAGGTTGCTATTCAGAATGATGTTTGCCAGAGGACTGGAGAATGGGCAATGTAATATTGCTATCAAAAAGACAGAGCCAACTTGAGTAATTAAATACCAGTTAGTTTAACATCTGTGATAGGGAAAATATTGGAATCTTTAATTAAAGATGAAATTACTAAATATATCAATGAGACAAAAATAATTAGAAGTCGATTTCTAAAAGGAAAATCATGCTTGACTGATTTGATTTAGTTCTTAACTGGCTCAGTATCCGCAGCCTTTGTGTGAGAGAGTTCCACATATTTATTACTGTTTGTGTGAAAAAGCCCTTCCTGATTTCACTCCTGAATGGCCAACCTTAAATTTAAAATCCTCAAAGTCTCAGATCGACAGATTTTCATTAGATAAGGGATATGGATCAAAGTTGGGTGAATGGAGTTGAGGCACAGATCAGCCATAATTTAACTGAATGGCGAAACAGGCTGGAGGGGCTGATTGGCCTACTCCTGTTCCTATGAGGAGATGACACATATGTTGGGTGGTAGAAATGCAGTGGATGTGAATGCAAATGGACTTTCAGCAAACCTCTGACAAGGTACCCCATAGGAGATTATTGGAGAAGATCAAGGGGTACATTGTACAGCATGCCTTGGGGCATGTCAGCCCATGGCCCATTTGATAGCACTCTTGCCTCTGAATCAGAAGTTTCTGGGTTTTGGGTTTGTGGGGACAAAAACCTAGGCTGATAGTCCAGTGCAGCAATGTGGGAGTGTGGCATTGTCAGATGTGCCATCTTTCAGAGGAGACATTAAACCAAGGTGTCAGGTGGATGTAAAGATCCCATGGCACTATTTCAGAGAATAGCAGTGGAGTTATCCCTGATGTCCTGGCCAATATTTGTTCCTCAATCAACATCACAAAATAAAAGTCAGTTTCTCTGGTCATTATCACATTGCTGTTTGTGGAAGCTTGATATTGGCATATTGCTGCATTTCCTACATTACAACAGTGACTACACTTCAAAAGTACTTCATTGGCTGGACAATGCTTTGGAACATTGTGAAAGGTGCTATATAAATGCAAGTCCTTTTTTCTTTTTTACTCTGGTGCTCTCCCTGTAGTCAGAACATTTTGCTATGTGAGCGCTTCTGTTTTTCTTTGTAAAATATTGAATCATCTGGAGATTGCTGAACTTTGTGGGGTTTTTTTAAAGGAAGGTCAACAGAAGGTTGACAAGTAAACAAGTTTTTTCTGGAAGGCACATGTTTGCAAAGAACCCAGCAAGGGGTTGTGTTCTAACCTGAAGGGACAGATGTTTACAAGGAAATGACAGACCACAATTTATGGCTGTCACAGGATTGCTGCTGAACAGTTACTTTCATTTTGAACTGTTTTTTTTTTTTTTAAATGCCAGTTATTTTGCAGTTGGAGTTCACTTATTGACCTGGCAGGAGATCAGAAGAAATTCCAGACAACTGTTGACTCTTTTTGAAGAATCCCTGCTCTTGAAAAACAAATCCTGCATCAAGTTGTACTGTTCCCTCCTGTATTTGAAGAAATCCCACATGTTTGCAGAAAACCTTACATCTTTGAAGGAACTTTGCATCGAATATGTGAGAATTGAAACCTTTGTTGCTGCATACCTGATGCAAGACCTATGTTCTTCCGATCTGAGATCCTCCCTTAATAATGTACTGATCCCATCCCTATTCCTTCTATTTCTTTGTAACAGCTGCAAACAAAAATCCCTTTTTTTTCCTTTCAGTTAACTGGTTGCGTGTGTGTGTGTGTGTGTGTGTGTGACAGAGCTCAGACAAAAATAAGGGACTTTAATATTTCAATTTGTGTGTCTGTTTACATTATTGTTAGTTAAGACTTGGGGTATAATAATTGGATAATTTTGTTTATTGAAGAAACCTGGTTGGTGTGTTTTATTCTGGGAAAAAATAGAGTATCTGATTGACTGTTTCGGTAGGTGGGAAAATGTAACTGTTGTGACCTGTGTAGAAGTGGGACTGAATTAGCAGTGCACTCCTCCCACCTCAGTCGAAACAATTTTCCATGCATGAGACAACTCTTGCTAATTGCACAACTTTAATTTGACCTCCCGACAACCAACCAGGGTTGCCAACCCTCCAGCATTGACCTGGATTCTCCAGGAATTAAAGCCTAATCTCCAGGGCACTGCTGCAAGCAACCCAGGAGAAACATCATAGGGGCAATAAAGAATTGTGCTTTCTTTAAACACTTCTGTTTATTAGTTATACAAATATTGTTCATGAGAAAAACAGGTTGCTTGACTGACGGTCGAGAATCATCAAATCAAGTAATGAAGATTCTCCTCTCTGATTGTTGAGGGAAGGCAGTGCGCCATGTGTATGGGCATGGTTGGGCAACCAATGGTGGAAGTGTGGGGGTTGAGGCAGTAGAACATGTGATGATGAGCAAGAAATACAAAATCAGACAGTAAAAGCTTCTGCAAGTATATAAAAGGAAGAGAGTAGCTAAAGTAAGTGTTGATCCTGTAAAGGATGAGACTGGGGAATTAATATTCTGGAATAAAGAATTGTCAAAGATTTTGAACAAGTATTTTGTATCTGTCCTCACTGTAGAGGATACAAAATGTGTCCCAAGAATAGTAGAACGTCAAAAGGCAAAAGCGAGGGAGGAACCTAAACAATCACTAATGGGACGAAAGGCTGGCAGGTCCTCTGGACTTGATGGCCTGCATCCAAAGGTCTTAAAAGAAGTGGCTGAAGAGATAGTGGATGCATTGGTTGTAATCTTCCAAAATTCCCTGGATTCTGGAAAAATCCCAGTGGATTGGCAAACCACAAATGTAACACCTCTATTCAAGAAGCGGGGGGTACGACAAAAAGCAGGAAGCTATAGGCCATTTAGCCTTAAATCTGTCATTGGGAAAATGCTAGAATCTATTATTAAGGAAATAGTAGCAGGGCATTTAGAAAATCAGAATACAATCAGGCAGAATTAACATGGTTTTATGAAAGGAAAATTATGTTTGACAAATTTATTGGAGATCTTTGGCGATGTAACAAGCAGAGTAGATAAAGGAGAATCAGTAAATATTGTGTATTTGGATTTCTAATAGGCATTCGATAACATAGAACATAAGACATAGGAAATAGACACAGGAATAGACCATCCAGCCCCTCTAGCTTGCTCCACCATTCAACCAGATCATGGCTGATCTTCTACCTCAATGCCATTTTCCCGCACCATCCCCATAAACCCTTGATACCTTTAATATCTGGAAATCTATTGATCTCAGCCCTGAGCCTACTCAATGACTGAACCTGCACAGCCCTCTGGGGTAGAGAATTCCAAAGATTCATCACTCTCTGAGTGAAGAAATTCCTCCACATCTCGGTTCTGAATGGCCTACCTCTTATTCTGAGACTGTGTCCCTTTGTTCTAGACTCCCCAGCCGGTGGAAACGTCCTTCCTGCATCAACCCTGTTGAGCCCTGTCAGATTATGCTTTAATAAAATCACGTCTCATTTTTCTAAGCTCAGGCCCAGCCCCTTCAATCTCTCCTCATAGGACAATCCTGCTATCCCAGGGATTAGTCTGGTGAACCTTTGTTGCACATCCTCTATGGCAAGTAGATCCTTCCTTAGGTAAGGAGACCAAAGCTGTACACAATAATCCAGGTGCCATCTCACCACAAGATTCTATACAATTGCATCAAGACTTCTTTCCTCCTATATGCCAATCCTCTTGCAATAAAGGCCAACATGCCATTTACCTTCCTAGTTGCTTGCTGCACCTGCATGTTAGCTTTCAGTGATTTATGAACAAGGATACCCAGGTCCCTTTGGATATCAACACTTCCCAACCTCTCACCATTTAAGAAATACTGTGCATTTCTGTTTTCCTACCCAAGTGGATAACTTCACATTTTTCCACATTATATTCCATCTGCCATTTTCTTGCCCACTCACTTAGCCTGTCTAAATTCTCTTGAAGCCTCTTTGCATCCTCCCTCACAATTCACATTCCCACCGAGTTTTGTGTCATCAGCAAACTTGGAAATATTACATTTGGTCCCCACATCTAAATCATTGATGTAGATTGCGAACAGCTGGGGCCTGAGCACTGATCCTTGTGGTACCCCACTAGTCACAGCCTGCCAACCTGAGAATAACCCATTTATTCTTACTCGCTGTTTTCTGTCTATTAACCAATTCTCAAACTATGCCAAAATATTACCCCCAATCCCATGTGCTCTAATTTTGCTTACTAATCTCTTGTGTGGGACCTTATCAAAAGCCTTTTGAAAATCCAAATACACCACATCCACTGGTTCCCCCTTGTCTATTCTGCTAGTTCCATTCTCAAAAAACTCTTAACAGGTTTTATAGGTGCCATTTAAAAGGTTACTACACAAGATAAGAGCTCATGGTGTTGGGGGTAATATATTAGCATGGATAGAGGATTGGCTAACTAACAGGAAACAGAGAGTCAGAATAAACAGGTCATTTTCAGGTTAGCAAACTGTAACTAGTGGAGTACCGCAGGGATCAGTGCTGGGGACTCAAGTATTTACATCTATATTAATGACTTGGATGATGGGGCTGAGAGTATTGTTGCCAAATTTGCTGATGATACAAAGATAGGTACCAAAGCAAGTTGTGAGGAGTAAGAGTCTGCCAAGGGATGGGCAAAAATTTGGGAGATGGAGTTTAATGTGAGAAAATGTGAGGTCGTTCACTTTGGCAGGAAGAATAGAAAAGCAGAATATTATTTAAATGGAGAGAGACTGCAAAATGCTGCGGTACACGGGGATCTGGGTGTCCTTGTACATGAATCACAGCAAGTAATTAGGAAGGCAAATGGAATGTTGGTCTTTATTGCAAGGGGGATGGAGTATAATGTAGGAAAGTCTTGCTACAGCTGTTCAGGGAATTGTTGAGACCACTGCTAGAGTACTGAAAACAGTTTTGGTCTCCTTATTTAAAGAGGGATATACTTTCATTGGAAGCAGTTCAGAGAAGGTTCACTAGACTGATTCCTGAGATGAAGGACTTGTCTTATGAGGAAAGGTTGAACAAGTTGTGCCCATACTCATTGGAGTCTAGAAGATTGAGAGGTGATCTGATTGAAACATATAAGACTCTGAGGGGGCTTGACAGGGTGGATGCTGAGAAGATGTTTCCCCTCGTAGAGGAATCTAGAACTAGGGGGCACAGTTTCAAAATAAGGGGTCTTCCTTTTAAGATTGAGATGAAGAGGAATTTCTTCTCATCGTTAATTTTTGGAATTCTCTTTCCCCAGAGAGCAGGGAGGCTGGGTCATTCAAGGCTGAGTTAGAGAGATTTTTGATCCACAAGGGAGTCCAGGATTATGGGGGTGGGGGGGGGGGGAGGTCGTGGGCAGACTGGAAAGTGGAGTTAAGGCCACAATCAGATCAGCCAAGATCTTATTGAATGGCGGAGCAGGTTCGAGGGGCCGAATGGTCTATTTCTGCATCATATTTCTTATTTCCCCTCCAGGAATGTGCCCAAACAGAGTTGGTAACCCTACCTTTCCCCTAATTGGAAAGTATCGACTTCTATATCGAGGTCCAGGATGAAGGAAGCAGGGGCCGCCAGCACTCGCTGATTGAGTCACTTTGAGTTTGAAGGGATGATACATTGTAGAGCTGGTAGCGCTGATTGGGGAGGTCAGGCCCAACACAGAAGGTACTTCGCAACCCACTCTCCCTTCCATTGACGTCAGTGGGAAGGAAAACTGAGCTAATTCAATATCGTCCATTTTGCACCAACAGCCAAAGTTAGAAAATGGTTCTCAGTCTTTTTCGAGATGTTATGTTTGTCAAATGTTATTTTCCTTTCAATAAGCTGCAAAAGTTCCTTTCGTGAAGAAAAAAAAACTGCTTTGAAAGATGACAGGGTGTTTTGGTTTTTAACTTGGCCTTTGATGCCACGGGAAAGAAGTGCCATTTTTCCAACCTGATTGTTCCCATTCAGCTTTTGGCCGGTTGGAGGAAATAGCAAAGGAGCCTCTTGCCCCGGCTAATAGGCTTTGATTTATACTAACCTACCACTTCTCTAATGACGCTTGAAAAGGGGCCAAAAATTATAATGCTGGGCTGAAAGCCTCTGTTCAAACCACTGCCAGACAAAAAGGCTGTTAGTAACAGAATTAGCAGCACTTGTAGGTGAAAATATGATCCCTAATGTACCAATTATTATTAATAAGCTCACTTGTGGCATTCAATAGAAGAAAAATTGTTTTTTGTGGAATAGAATCAGATAGATGGATAACAATATAAAAAAGGAGAAATATTGGATTCCCATAACCACAGTAGCTGAATAAAGAGGTGCATAAATAATCTGAAAGTATCTAACTGATTTCTTGTACCTCTTCAAAATGAATTGTGTTAATTTTTGGATTAAGAAAAAGACTTGCATTTATTCAGCGCCTTTCAGGACTTCCCAAAGTGTATTAGAACCAATTAAGTACTTTTGAAGGGGGTTAAGATAGGACTGTAGTAATGCAGGAAACATGACAACCAATTTGCACACAGCAAGGTCCCACACAACAATGTGATAACCTGTATTTTTTGAATATTGGCAGGATACCAGGAAGAACTCCTCTCCTATTTATTTATTTATTTATTTATTTAGAGATACAGCACTGAAACAGGCCCTTCGGCCCACCCAGTCTGTGCTGACCATCAACCACCCATGTATACTAATCCTACATTAATCCCGTATTCCTACCACATCCCCACCTTCCCTACCACCTACCTATACTAGGGGCAATTTATAATGGCCAATTTACCTGTCAACCTGCAAGTATTTGGCTGTGGGAGGAAACCGGAGCACCCGGCGAAAAACCACGCGGTCACAGGGAGAACTTGCAAACTCCGCACAGGCAGTACCCAGAATCGAACCCGGGTCGCTGGAGCTGTGACATAGGATCTTTTCCATCCACCTGACAGGGTAGAGAGGGATGAAAATAGAAAATGCTGGAAATACTCAGCAGATCCAGCAGCATCTATGGAGAGAGAAACAGAATTAATGTTTCAGGTCAGAGATCCTTTGTTTTGCATCTTATTTGAAAGACAGCATCCCCGGCAGTGCAGCACTCCCTTAGTACTGCACTGGGACTGTCAGCTTATGTTTTGTGCTTGCCTCTGGAACTTTTGAACTCTGACCCCTCCCCCTGCCCCCCATATTAAGCAGCTCTCCTTCATGCGGAAGAGCCCACAGGCATGCACTGGAAGTGCTTACCTTAACGCACGTACAAAGATCCTTGACAAAGCTGTGAGGTGGATTTGCGGCGGAAGTTGTGGAAGCAAAAGACATCAGCCTGCTCAGAACTTTCCCTGAGCACCTGAAAGGATTAATCAGACTAACCTATCAGCATGTTACTTTGCCAAAACCCCTTTACGTGAGGACCAGGATGAAGCAATTGGTGATGAGTAAGCCGAATACACAGCATTGACCTTGAATGCCCCAGAACACCCAGGTGAGTAACGCATCACGAGCTGCTATGGTTCAGTCCCTTCACTGCACTGAAGAAAAATGTCCATCACATTGCTATGAAAAAGTGTTGAGACTTGGAACAAGAACTTCTGAAAGTTGCTACCTGAAGACTTGACATGACACACACTGATATATCCAGGTTTTGGTGCTAAGAAGTTGCAAAGGAATGAACAGTTTAGTGCTGGATCTCTGAACATCCAATTGGAAGAATGAGCAATGCACCTCATGAAGGATATATATATATTGGCCTTGGAGGGTATGCAATGCAGATTCACTAGAATGATGCTGGGACCAAAAGGGTTCAATTATAAGGACAGGTTGCATAGACTAGGCTTGTATGGCCTCGAATATAAAAGATTAGGGGTGATCTAATTAAGATGTCGGGATGATTAAAGGATTTCAGGATAGATAGAAACAATTTCCTTTGGTGGGAAAATCTAAAATAAGGGGGCATGACCTCAAAATTAGAGCCAGGCCATTCAGGAGTGATGTCAGGATACACTTCACACAAAGGGAAGTAGAAATCTGGAGTGCTGTATCCCCAAAAGCTGTGGAGGCTGGGGGTCAATTGAAAATTTCAGACCTGAGATTGATCGATTGTTGTTAGGCGAGGTTATTGAGGGCTGTGGAACCAAGGTGGGTATATGGAGTTAAGATACTCAAGATCTAATTGAATGGTGGAACAGGTTTGAGGGGCTGAATGGTCTACTCCTATTCCTATGGTATTAGGATATTTGTCTATGCTTTAGTCAGAAGGATAATGGCAATGAATAGTGCATTTTAATGATGGGTTTTATTGCTGACCAAGTCAAGAGTTCTTGCTATCTGTAGTCACCAGTTGTTTAATGAGCGACTAGAGAATATCCTCTTTGGGGAGGTATGTGGTCAGTTTGGAGATCCAGTTGGTTCTCAGATGGCATGCTTGGCAACGGGAGACTGGAACCCAGTCAACCCACTAAAGCAGACTCGGCTACCTGTGACAGACTGATTTGCCGTACTGCAAGCCATGCTTGATTAACCAGGCTGGCTGTTGACCCTGCACCAAAATGCCAGAATGAATTGGGCAGTTCCAACTTGGAGAAGCTTATGTCATGCTCTGCAGATCTGCAACTAAATTTTTCGTCAGGTTGTGAATGACACTGCCGAGGTGGCATTTAATGCCTATCTCTAGTGTCCTGTGAAGGTAGTGATGGGCCATCTCCTTGGACTGCTGCTGGCCTTGTGACCCTGGTACTTCCACAAATTCCAGGATATTGAACCAACAACAATGAAGTGGGGCACTTTTCTATGGAGAGACAGTACACATTCCATATCAAGCTGGAAAGACTCAGCAGGCCAGGCAGCATCTGAGCAGAGAACAGACAAGGTAACAGGCCAAATATTCATGGAAGAGTTCATGATGCTCATTGTTCATGCGCAAATCAGCCAACAAGTTCATGGGAAGAAGAGATGCATCGTGAATCTCCAGAACCTGATTTGTACAAACGGCATCTCGCTCTTAACTACCCCTTAAGAACCTGCTGGGCGCCTTGCTGCCCTCGCTGCGCTATTATCAGGTTGCACTTCCAGTAGGTTACAACGAAGTTATATTTGAACACTAGTCTACACCAGGAATACTGCTGTACAATAGGAATTCTCCTCGACACTGCGAGCACTGTTCTGTGATGCCACTACTGTTCAATACCAAGAGCATGGTTGTGCATCATTAACGCTGCTGTACACTACGAGCATTGCTCTGGGGGCACCAAATCATGGAAACACTCCTGTAGAGAACAGGTGGAAATTTTGCATTAGCAGTTCCATAGAGACACCATGACTTAATAAAAGGGCAGAAATGGGCTGAATGGATTGAATGGGCTAGTTCTGCTCTAAAGAGAAGTACAACTCAAAGTACCATCTTAAAGATTTCCTACTTTGCCATAGCACCCTAGTCAAAAGCAGAATGTGATTATCTCAACCAGTCCCATATTAGACTATCACTCTTTAATTCCGCTGTAAAAGAAAACTGTGTTCTACAACAAGATTTGTGTGCTATTTACTTGTTGTTTCTCTCCTTGAGGCACAAGCACACTCCAATTAACGAAACAGGCTTGAGGCCTACAACCAGACTTCGCTAAAGCTGCCGCCCCGCTCTTTGCTCAGCAGTGCAGCGAGACCTTGGCCAAGAAGTTCAGTGGCACTCGCAAAGAAGAGGCCTAACACCTGTTTGAGGACCCTTGTGCAAAATTGGATTCCCAGACTAACAGCATTCAGGAAAACCAGGTTAAGATGCGGCCTAACCAGCAGTAACAGAATGACTTGCCGCTACTGAAACATGCTCAGTCAAGCAAGAATACTGGCTGATTTTCTCACTTTAAATGAACTTGCGTTAAATGTAGCACCAAAACTACTGCCTCAGCTAAGATCAACTGTCTCCACGCAGACAGGGCATGATCAACAGGACTGAGTAGTATACCATGTAGTTTATTTTCTTGGTAGGTGACAGGGAGGAGAGGGGGTGGGTGCGAGTGCTGCTTTACTATGCATTCTTAATAACGTAATCGCAGATAGGCAGGAACAGCTAGATATTCTCCAAAATGTTAAATGGTAAAGTCATTCCCTGAGGGATCTTCCTCATCTATGTTATCACAGAAGGGTTGTACGAGGCAGTGTAATAAACCACAAATGTAATGCTGGAATGAACATTAAATACTAATCTCCATATATAAAAACAAAATGAAAAAATGCAAGCTCAAGGGACAGCATGTCATCTTTCAACTGGGCACTTTGCAGCCTTCTAGACTCGATATTGAGTTCAACCATTTCAGATCACAACCTCTTCTGACATGTGGTTTCATTTTTCTTTACTGGTTTGTTTTTTATTTTCCCATCTCTCTCTTATTTCCGTTACTTTGCTTTCGGACGGTAGCTATTCAGGATCCTGCCATTCACACCTCCTTTAGACACACCTTTTGTTTCTTTACTTGTCCCATTACCACTCCCTTTGGCCTTGCACCATGAAACCATTTGTCATTAAATCTCTCCCGCCCCACCATGTCACAGACCTTTCCTTTTGTTCTTCTTCCCCTCCCCCCTTTCACTTGTTCTATCTTTTCCTGTTCTGATGAAAAATCACAGACCTGAAACATGTGTTTCTCTGTCGACAGATACTACCAGAGCTGCTGGGCATTCCCAGCATTCTCTGTTTTTAATGCAAGCTAAATGCAACCCAAGTTTCTGACAACTTATGTAACACCCTTAACACAGTAAGATGTCCACAGACGCTTCATAGGTGTGTAATCAGATGAAATTGATACCGAGCCACAAAATGAGGCAGTAGGAGAACAAACACTTGGAGCATCTTAAAGGAGGAGATGGAGAGATTTAGAGGAGATAGCCCAGAGTTTAGGGTCTAGATGGCTGAAGGCACAGCCGCTAATGATGGGGCAAAGGGAGTGGGGGTGCACAGGACACCAGAATTTGAGAAATGCAGAGTTCTCAGAGTTGTAGGACTGGAAGATGAAGATTAGAAACATAAAGGGCTGGATTTTATATTTGTGCTGAACATGGCAGCTGTCTTCCATGGGACCTATGCGCACTTGATTTCGTGGCGGGCGGTCATCTTACATATTCACAGCGGCCGCTCCCCCAATCACGTGGCAGGGGCGGCATTGGCGACGCTGTTCACGGCATCACCAATGCGACAGCAGATGCTGGCGCCATTTTTAAAAGGCTGCCAGCCCGACAGACAGTTCAATAAAGTGCAGAGTTGACCCCTTCCCCAACATGGTGCCAACTTTCCCTGGACAGGAAAGTGAAGGCGTGTGAATGCCGCACGCCACGCTGAAGATCAGGAACTGAAGGCAAGATAGCTGCAGATTAGATTTTAATTAATGCAAACACGTAATTAAATAGTTAAACCAGGGTCCCATCGCAGAGGGGCCGCCACGGAGCTTCCCCGCTGACAGGAAGGTCGGGCCCGGCAATCCCGGTGTTAGGCTCCAATTCTCCGGCCCACCCCTCCCCCCCCCCCCCCCCCATGGAACCTGGGAACAGAATCCAACACAAGGAGAGGTGATGTCCAGGAGGATTTGAACGTGAGGATGAGATATTTAAAATTGAGGCGCTGGTCGATCAGGAACCAATGTAGACCAGCAAGCTGACAGGTGATGTGTTAGGATACAGGCAGCAGAGATTTGGATGAGCTTAGGTTTATGGAGGATGGAAAATGGGAGGCCAGCCAGCAAAACATTGGAATAATCAAGTCTGGAGGTGACAAAAGCATGGGTGAAGGTTTCAGCGGCAGATAGACTAAGGCAATAGCGGGGACGGGCAGCATTACAAAGGTGATTTCCTACCAGGTATGCTGTGTTAAAAACTGAGATTCAGTGCTTTCCAGCTCTTACATTAGTGGAGTTATTGCTAAGGGAAATGAAAATTGTGATAATACTTGTGTAAAATCAATGAGAACTATTTTTTGAAAAAACCTATCTAGAAAGAACAAAAAATAAGCACCAGAAGTGTTGTATGTTAAAGAGGAACAGAGTGTCAATATTTCACACAACTGGGCCTAACGTTTCAACACTTTGAGGAGGTTCAAAGCTGACTTTTGTTGAAATGCTATCTCATGCATATTGATGATTTGTATTTTCATTCGTACATTCTGGACTATTGATGGATAACTCGAAATATCAGGCTGACATCGACACCAGTGTGTTCCACTATGGTAAACACATTGATTGCTTTTGCTCTGTCACTGGTGGTTTGTGTTGGAATTCTAAAAGGCTATTTTTAATTGTTTTATTTGTGAGGGTGAATAGATTTCCTTTCTGGCAGCGCTTGATTTAAAGAAGGATTGCTGCCCTTCTCGGCAAGTGTTTTGGCCATGCTGGTGTCTCGGTTATGGTACATTGGGTATTGGCTGCGATGAGACTTGTGTTACAGAAGCTGTTGTGTAAAACTATAAAACCTTCTCTGAGTGAGAGCATCTTGGCAGCTATTTAAATAATTGACGGATGTACAAAACACTTGGTTAAAAGCATAACAAGCCTGAAATGAGAGAAGGCTATTTGTAAACCCCACTCCTTCCACAGTCCATGAATGGCTACTGTTACGAAAGTGCCTCCGTGTTTTGTTAAATATATGTTTTGAGGGTTCAATTTTGAAAGATTGAAGAAATGTTAAACTTTGGGGTTTTCAAAGGAAGTCATGTAAAGGCCACTTGACTTTGAAAAACAGTCGCAGGAAATGCTTTTGGTAAGGGACATTGAGAAGTCGTATGAGGAACACAAGCCTTTCCGGGAAACCACCTGATTTCTAGTTTAATAAACAACAGAGAACTTTGGACACCTGGATAAGTTGTTTACAAAGAAGTGACAGGCCAAGATTGATGGAGGTCAATAGGTTGACCTCCTGTTGTCAGTTTTGCTTTTGAATTGTTTTGAGTTGGGGTTGAATTGTATAAAAGGGAGAACTTCCAAGGAAAGAAGAGAAGATCACAACCCAGCTCAGCTTTCCAGCACCTCTTTAAAATACCCTGAGAAGTCCACTGTGTCAACTCATCTCATCTCCTGTCTTTGAAGAAAAGCCTGCTAAATTAATTCTCAACACTGCCTGAAAAGGACTGTTCTAAAAGATCCTAGTGACACGTCCGCGTGCACTCAGAGGCCAGACTGTATTCCAGTTTTGAAATACAAATGTATCTTATATGCTGTTTCTTCAAGAATGTGCAAGTATTCAGCCCAATTGTTTTTTTGTCTGTAACAGTGCTCTAAACAAAAATCCCTTTTATTTTTCTGGTTAACTGGTGTGCGAGCGTGCGTGTGTGTGTCTCTAAGGTAAAAATGGAACTGTAATATTTCAATCTGTATGTTTATGCTTTTCTTCATTACTGGTTAAGACTTGTTTTATAATAAACTGATAATTTTGTTTATTAAAAAAACCTGGTTGGTGTGTTTTATTCTGGGAAGAATAGAGTATATGATTAATCGTATTGGTAAGTGGGAAAATTTATATATATGTTGTGATCTGTGGAGAAGTGGCACTAAAATAAACAGTGCACTCCTCCCACCTCAATCATAACACTACCCCATGATCTCCATACTCTCACACTAATCAACCAGATCTATTAATATCTCCACACCACTGAATCCCATTTTCTTAGTAATGGTATCAATCGACCACGAATTGACTACCTTTTCTGGTAATCTAATCCAAGATATTGATTTTGGTTTCATTTTTACTCTGGATTTATGTAAAGTATAAGGATTCTTGAAGCCAGGATAGCTTCTTACTTTTGTATATTATTTTATACAATCAGAATACTGTTGTATTATTAGTGAAGTGGAGTTCAGAGCACCCAAGCTTATAGTTAAACAATAAACGAGGGAAGATTCCCTCTCTCCAGTGGTAGCACTCTCACCTCAAAGTCAGGTTGTGGCTCAATAAAGAATCAAACAAAAAATCTAGGCTGACGCATCAGAGCAGTACTGAGGGAGTGCAGCATTGTCATAGGTGCTGCTTTTTAGCTGTGATGTTAAACTGATACCCCCATCTCCCCTCTCCAGCAGAAAGTTCCTATGGCACTATTCAAATAAAAAGCAGGGTGATTATTCTAGTGTTAATTTGTCCCTGAACCCACGCCACTAAAACAGATGATCTGGTCATTTACTTCATTACTGTTTGTGGAATCTTGCCGTGTGCAAATCAGCTGCTACATTACAACATTACTTCATTGACTGCAAGTGCTTTGAGATGTCCTGAAATCAGGAAAGGCACCGTATAAATGCAAGTTCTACTTTCCCCAAGTTGCTTTGTGCATGCAATGCTGTTACGTGGCCAGAAGGTTTCCTGCATTACCTTCTTTTTATTATTCATTTGTGGGATGTGGGTGTCACTGGCAAGGCCAGCATTTATTGCCCACCTGAGTGGCGTGCTAGGCCATTTCAGAGTCAATCACATTGCTCTGGGTCTAGAGTCACATATAGGCCAAACTGTGCATGGACGGCAGATTTGCTTCCCAAAAGGACATTAATGAACCACATGGGTTTTTACCACAATCCGGTAGTTTCATGGTCACCATTACTGATGCTAACTTTTTATTCCGAATTTATTTAATTAACTAAATTTAAATTCCTTCACCTGCTATGGTGGAATTTGAACTCGTGACTCTCGATCCTTAATTCAGGTTTCGGGATTACTCATCCAACAATATAACCACTATACTACTGTACCCCTATTTCTAGAGAAATTCAAAACACATTTTAAAAGAGGAAGGATGGTAGACTCCAATAACTTATCTGGGTTTCTCGAGATGAAGAGCTGTTTCTATCTTAACATTAGTAAATCAGAATATTTTTTCTTTCAAAATATCATCAGAGCCATGTTATTTCACCTCATTATCTTTCCTTTGTAGATCTGTTTTTGTTTTTCCGAGACATTTCTATTTCAAAGATTCACTCAAGCAATTGGATCTATACTTTCCAATTTTGACTCCTGCCCCTTTATCACTTGCACCTGGTATCTGTTTTGTTTCTGTGACTGAGTTTATCTCTTCCATTATTAAACAAAAACTTTATTTTTCTATTAGATTAGCATTGACTTTGTTGATGCAGGGATTTTTCTGCCTGGGGTAAGGGTTATTTGGATTTATCACTAGTGGAAGTATTGGAATTTAGTTAGTAATTCTGTGTGTATGCCTTTTGTCTCAGGTATTGATGCTGAGAGTCAATAGTTCCCTGTCAAAGTTATTAAGAACCAAGTCAGAAAGGGTAAGAGGCCTGAAAATTATCTAGCTATTACTTCCATCATTGTGGGTTTTATTTATCACTAATTGCAATGTTAAGCACTGGAGGGATTAAGGGATTTTAATATCGATACACCATTATAAAATGCAAACTGCTCAATGAAATGATGATAGGGGCAATTTTAAACTGTTCTGTTATCTATGTATGATTTCTCAGATCATCATTTCAAGCAAAATTGCAAAAGCTTTCAGTGGCTTTATGATTTTGCTACAAATACTGACCACATGAAATCCTTATGAACACATTTACAAGGTTGCTTCATAAAAGAATTGATCACTTTTTGCCTTCCTGGTTCCTCTTTCTTTGCACAAATCCTTCTCTATGTTTACTTTATTGATTCATTTGTAGATTTTCAGAATCTGACCATATCCACTGTTATTTTGAGAATAGTTTTATCATCCGTAGCTTCACTTCATTGTTCAAACCTGGAACCATCTTCATTCTGCCTGAATCAAATTCTTTGTTTCTGTGCAAGATGAAATTTAATGCAGAGATGTGTGAAGTGATACATTTTGGTAGGTAGAATGAGGGGAGGCAATATAAATTAAATGGTACAATATGAAAGAGGGTGCAGGTGGGAGGTGTATGTACTCAAATCTTTGAAGGTGGCAGCATAAGTTGAGAAGGCTTTTAAAAAAAAATGTGATCCATAACTTCATAAACAGGCAGAGAGTACTAGTGTGCGGTTGTTCATTTTGGTATTAGAAACATAGAAACATAGAAAAATAGGAGCAGGAGTAGGCCATTCGGCCCTTTGAGCCTGCTCTGCCATTCAATACGATCGTGGCTGATCGTCCAAACTCAGTAACCTGTTCCCGCTTTCTCCCTGTATCCCTTGATCCCATTAGCCCTAAGAACTATATCTAACTCTTCCTTGAATGTATTTAATGATTTGACCTCAACTGCTTTCCGTGGTAGAGAATTCCATAGGTTCACCACTCTCTGGCCGAAGAAATCTCTCCTCATCTCAGTCCTGAATGGCTTACCCCTTATCCTTAGAGTGTGACTCCTGATCCTGGATTCCCCCGCCATCGCAAACATCCTTCCTGCATCTAGTCTGTCCAGTCCTGTTAGAATTTTGTAGGTTTCTATGAGATCCCCTCTCATTCTTCTAAACTCTAGCGAATACAAGCCTAATCGACCCAATCTCTCTTTATGCGTCAGTCCTATCATCCCAGGAATCAGTCTGGTGAACCTTCGCTGCACTCCCTCCATAGCAAGAACATCCTTCCTCAGATAAGGAGACCATAACTGCACACAATACTCCAGATGTGGTCTCACCAAGGCCTTGTATAACTGCAGCAAGACATCCTTGCTCCTGTACTCGAATCCTCTTGCTATGAAGGCCAACATACCATTTGCCTTCTTAACTGCCTGCTGCACCTGTATGCTTACTTTCAGCGACTGATGCACTAGGACACCCAGGTCTCGCTGCACCTCCCCCTTTCCCAATCTATCACCGTTCAGATAATAATCTGCCTTTCTGTTTTTGCCACCAGATTGGGTAACCTCACATTTATCCACATTATACTGCATCTGTCATGTATTTGCCCACTCACTCAACCTATCTAAATCACACTGGAGCTTCTCTGCATCTTCCTCACAGCTCACACTCCCACCCAGCTTTGTGTCGTCTGCAAACTTGGATATATTGCATTTTATTCCCTCATATATATCATTAAAATATATTGTGAATAGCTGGGGTCCTAGCACTGATCCCTGCAGTACCCCACTAGTCACTGCCTGCCACTCAGCAAAAGACCTGTTTATTCCTACTCTTTGCTGTCTGCCAACCAGTTCTCCATCCATGTCAGTACCTTACCCCCAATCCTATATGCTTTAATTTTGCACGCTAATCTCTTATGTGGGACCTTATCAAAAGCCATCTGAAAGTCCAAATACACCAGATCCACTGGTTCTCCCTGATCTATTCGACAAGTTACATCCTCAAAAAATTCCAGTAGATTTGTCAAGCATGATTTCCCTTTTGTAAATCCATGTTGACTTTGTCCGATCATGTCATTGTTTTCCAAGTGCTCTGCTATTACATCTTTTATAATGGACTCTAGCATTTTCCCCACTGCTGATGTCAGGCTAACCAATCTATAATTCCCTGTTTTCTCTCTGCCTCCTTTTTTAAATAGTGGGGTTACATTAGCTACCCTCCAATCCATTGGAACTGCTCCAGAGTCTATAGAATTTTTTAAAATGACTAGCAATGCATCTACTATTTCTAGGGCCACTTCCTTAAGTACTCTGGGGTGTAGATTATCAGGCCCTGGGGATTTATCGGCCTTCAATCCCATCAATTTCTCTCATGCCATTTCCCTACTAATACTGATTTCATACAGTTCCTCCTTGTTACTAGACCCTATGTTCCCCAACATTTCTGGGAGGTAATTTGTGTCCTCCTTTGTGAAGACAGAACCAAAGTATGTATTTAATTGGTCTGCCATTTTTTTGTTCCCCATTATAATTTCCCACATTTATGACTGTAAGGGACCCACATTTGTCTTCACTAATCTTTTTCTCTTCACATATCTATAGAAGCTTTTACAGTCAGTTTTTATATTCTCTGCAAACTTACTCTCATACTCTATTGTCCCCTTCTTAATCAATCCCTTTGTCCTCCTTTGCTGAATTCTAAACTGCTCCCAATCCTCAGGTTTGCTGCTTGTAGTGGCCATTTTATATTTCTCTTCCTTGGATCTAATACTATCCCTAATTTCTTTTGTAAACCACGGTTGAGCCACCCTTCCTGTTTTATCTTTGTGCCAGAAAGGAATGAACAATTGTTGTAATTCATTCATGCGCTCCTTAAATGCTAGCCATTGCCTATCCACTGTCAACCCTTTAAGTAGCGTTCCCCAATCTATCATAGCCAACTCGCGCCTCATACCTTCATAGATTCCTTTATTTAGATTCAGGACCCTAGTCTCGGAATCAACTGTCTCACTCTCCATCTTAATGAAGAATTCTATCATGTTATGGTCGCTCTTCCCCAAGGGACCTCGCATAACAAGATTGTTAACTAATCCTTTCTCATTACACAATACCCAGTCTAGGATGGCCTGTTCTGTAGTTGGTACCTCAACGTATTGGTTCAAAAACCATCAAGTACGCACTCCAGGAATTCCTCTTCCACTGTATTATTGCTAATTTGATTTGCCCAATCTACATGTAGATTAATGTCACCCATAATTACAGTTGCACCCTTATTGCATGCATCTCTAATTTCCTGTTTAATGCCATCCCCTACATCACCACTGCTGTTTGGGGGTCTATATACAACCCCCACCAACGTTTTCTGCCCCTTGGTGTTTCTTAGCTCCACCCATACAGATTGCACATCAGGATTCTCTGAGCTAATATCCTTCCTCACTATTGTATTGATTTCCTCTTTTACTAACAGCGCTACTCCACCTCCTTTCCCTTTTTGCCTCTCCTTCCTATATATTGAATATTAAGAATAGGAAAGCAGAATATTTTTTAAAAGGTGTGAAACATTTAAATGTTGATGTTCGGAGAGGCTTGGGTGTACTCATACATGGAATACAGCAAGTTAGCAAACACAAAAGCAAAATACTGTGGATGCTTGAAATCAGAAATAAGAAAAGGAAAAGGTTGGAAATACTCAGACCTGGCAGCTTCTGTGGAGAGAGAAACAGAAATGTTAACTCTATTTCTCTCCACAGATACCGACAGAATGCTATAATGCAATAAGCAATTAGGAAGGCAAATGGTATGTTGGCCTTTAATGCAAGGGATTGGAGTACAAGAACACGGAAGTCTTGCTACAATTGTACAGGACTTTGAAACCACACCTGGAAGTACTGTGTGCAGTTTTAGTCTCTATATCTAAGGAAGGATATACTTGTATTAGAGGCAGTACAGTGAAATTTCACTAGATTGGTTCCTGGGATGAGAGGATTGTCCTATGATGAGAGGCTGAGCAAATTAGGCCTATCTGCTCTGGGGTTTAGAATAAGGAGAGGTGATCTCATTTTTTAAAAATTCATTCATGGGATGTAGGTGTCACTGGCCAGGCCAGCATTTATTGCCCATCCCTAATTGCCCTTGAGAAGGTGGTGGTGAGCTGCCTTCTTGAACCGCTGCAGTCCATTTGGGGGAGGCATACCCACAGTGCTGTTAGGAAGGGAGTTCCAGGATTTTAACCCAGCGACAGTGAAGGAACGGCGATATAGTTCCAAGTCAGGATGGTATGTGACTTGGAGGGGAACTTGCAGGTCGTGGTGTTCCCATGCATTTGCTGCCCTTGTCCTTCTAGTTGGTAGAGGTCGCGGGTTTGGAAGGTGCTGTCTAAGGAGCCTTGGTGCATTGCTGCAGTGCATCTTATAGATGGTACACACTGCTGCCACTGTGCGTCAGTGGTGGAGGGAGTGAATGTTTGTAGATGGGGTGCCAATCAAGCAGGCTGCTTTGTCCTGGATGGTGTCGAGCTTCTTGAGTGTTGTTGGAGCTGCACCCATCCAGGCAAGTGGAGAGTATTCCATCACACTCCTGACTTGTGCCTTGTAGATGGACAGGCTTTGGGGAGTCAGGAGGTGAGTTACTCGCCTCAGGATTCCTAGCCTCTGACCTGCTCTTGTAGCCATGGTATTTATATGGCTACGCCAGTTCAGTTTCTGGTCAATGGGAGTCCCTAGGATGTTGATAGTGGGGGATTCAGTGATGGTAATGCCGTTGAATGTCAAGGGGAGATGGTTAGATACTCTCTTGTTGGAGATGGTCATTGCCTGGCACTTGTGTGGCACGCATGTTACTTGCCACTTATCAGCCCAAGCCTGGATATTGTCCAGGTCTTGCTGCATTTCTACACGGACTGCTTCAGTATCTGAGGAATCATTGAAACATACAAGGTTCTAAAGGAGCTTTACAGGGTAGACATTGAGAGGTTGTTTCTCTTGGTTGGGGAATCTAGAACATGGGGGCACAGTCTCAAGATAAGGGGTCGATTATTTAGACCTGAGATGAGGAGCAATTTCTTCATTCCGAGGGTTTTGAATCTTTGGAATTCTCTATCCCAGAGGATAGGAACATAGGAGCAGAAGTAGGCCATTCGGCCCATCGAGCCTGCTCTGCCATTCAATGCGATCATGGCTGATCATCCACTTCAATGCCTTTTCCCCACACTATCCCCATTTCCCTTTATGTCATTAGTGTTTAGAAAACTGTCAATCTCTGATTTAAACATACTCAATGATTAAGCTTCCATAGCCCTCTGGGGTAGAGAATTCCAAAGGATTGTGGATGCTCCATCATTGTATATTCAAGGATAAGATTGATAGATTTTAGAGCCCTTAGGGAATCAAGGAATATTGGGAGAGGGTGAGAAAATGGAGCCAAGGCTGGAGATCAGCCATGATTTACAGGTGATAGGTAAATTGGCTGTTGTAAATTGCCCCTAGTGTAGGGAGGTGATAGGGAATATGGGATTACTGTAGGGTTAGAATAAATGGGTGGTTGTTGGTCGGCACAGACTCAGTGGGCTGAAGGGCCTGTTTCAGTGCTGTATCTCTAAATAAATAAAAAAAAATGATTGTATTATATGGCGGAGCAGGCCTGAACAGCCATATGGTCTATTCCTGCTCCTATTTCTTATGGTTTTATGTACAAAAGGAGGCTATGTGATTTATAAATCACTGCAGTATGGTATCCAATTCTGGGTGCTACACTTTAGAAAGGATGTCAAGGCCTTAGAGAGGGTGCAGAGGAAATTTACTAGAATAGTTCCAGGGATTTGGGACTTCAGCTTTATGGAGAGGGTAGAGAAGCTGGGGCTGTTTCCCTTAGAGCAGAGAAGGTTAAGAGGAGATTTATTAGAAGTGTTCAAAATCATGAAGGGTTTTAACAGAGTAAATAGGAGAAGCTGTTTTCAGAAGGATTGGTAACCAAATGGCACAGATTTAAAGTAATTAACAAAAAAACCAGAGGGGAGGTGAGGAGAACTGATTTTACTCATCAAGTTGTCGTGATCGGAATGCACTGCCTAAAAGGGTGGTGGAAGCAGATTCAATAATAACTTTCAAAGGTAATTGGATAACTATATTCGCATTCAAACAGGGAAAGGGCAGGTGCATGGGAGTAATTGGATAATTCTTTAAAGGGTTGGCACAGGCTGATTGGGTTTCTTCTGTGCTGTATTCATTCTATAATTCCACGATGGGGTTTTAGTCATTTCGTCTATTCCCTGGATTTCTTGCTGAAACATTTTCCTGATTTAATATGGTAAATTTATTAAAATATGTTTCATGTTTCAGCATATCTGTCTCATAAGGAAGTAGAAAGGAATAGAAGGATATGTTGATAGGTTAAGATGAAGTAGGGAGGAGACTCATGTGGAGCGTAAAGATTGGCATAGACTCATTGGACTGAATGGCCTGTTTCTGTGCTGTAAAATTTTATTTAATTTTACACATCCTCCAAATTGCACAAAAGTTGAAAATTATGATCATTTTTGACAATGTATGCAAATCGTACAAAATGAAATTGAAATTACGTAATGTTTATAAATATATTAAATATATATACACTAAGTACATACATATTTATTTCTCATTAGACTGAATTTCATCATACAACAATGATATAAAAGCAAAATACCGCGGATGCTGGAAATCTGAAATAAAAGCAGAAAATGCTGTAAATATTCAACAGGTCTGGCAGCATCTGTGGAGAGAGAAACAGAGTTAACATTTCAGGCCCCTGACCTTCCATCAGAGCAGGCATTTAAGCTGCTTCTCTCTCCACAGATGGTGCCTGACCGGCTGAGTATTTCCAACATTTTTTGTTTATATTCCTTACAATATTGAAATTACATAAAATACAATTTCTATTTATGTAGCTTCCTAGTTCTGCCTAGAATGTAAAAAAGAAGTATGCAACTTTTCTGTGCCTGTTCTTTAATCCTGATTTTAATTGCATGAAACTATTTTGCCTAATATGGTTCTTTGCCAAGAGCTGTTTGTTGTGATGCAAGCTCTTATTTTTATGCATGCACTTGTTTAAGAATTAAGCACATTTAATTTCCATGAAGCATCTGCCTGATAGTGTACAAAAGCCAAATATAAGCAGCTCGCACAGGGAAGCGGGTGTTCCTTCAGATAGATTTCTGACATCAGTAGTTTGCAGAGTTTTTCTTTATACTTATGTCCGGTGTGATGGAAACAACACCTGCCAAAATGAGACATATTAATTTTGTCATATGGAACATTAGTTTTGAACTGTTACTGGACTTGAAATAACTTGTTTAAAAAGACCACAACAGTGGCTGAAAACATGGCTGCACATTTGCATTCTAAAAGACAGTTGCATGAAGAAGACAATGGGAGTATTTCCTGATTCAATTGGCTGGATGGATTTTTGTCAATAGTGATGATCAAGAGACATTGAAAGTCATTGAGACAGCATTCCACCTCCCACTGAGAGTGTCTGCTAAGCTTGAAGGAATCCACAAACCTTGCAGGAGAGGCTGTTCCAAATAAGAAGCTAGTCACATAACTAACCTGCTGGCCAACCTGGGGGTTTTTTGAATTGTACCTGACACAGAACAGATTTGGGAAGAGACTGCAACTGAGCTTCAAGGAGAGAGCATCTCTCTCTCTCTCACGCTAAGTTCCAGGGACCACGGAAGTAACTCAAGCCTCAAAACAGAAGACCAGTGAAACAAGTTTAAAAGTGTGCACTGGGCCCCAACGAGAACAGGAAGACTTAACTTCAATCTAAGGCTTTACATCCAATCCAAAACCAGTAACTGAACTAAGCTATTACTTCAAACCTTTCCCCTTCTTTCTCCTCCTCTGTCTTTATTTGCATGTGTGTTTATCGCGTAGGCATGCTAGTGTGGTTGCGTCGCATATTTTTCGTAGTTTTAACTGAATTAGAGTTTTAAGGTTAATAAACTTACACCTTTCTTATTTAAATCTGAGAAAACCTGTCTGGTTGATTTCTTTGCAATTACAATTAGAAAGCAGTGAGCAAGGACTCACTGAGGGGAAGCTAAAAACACAGTGTTTTAAAAGTTAAGCCCTATAATGGCCAAACCAGAAAGAGGCTGAGAGGGGAGCCCTAGACCCCTTTGTCACCTGGTCATAACACCGGCAATAAATTCACAGGCCATAATAGACATTGCATTTCTCCTGCAAGCGTTATATGACCATTAAGTGTGATGGAGTATTCTAAATAATCAGTTCTACGAAAATGTTTGTAATGTTAACAGACTGGAAAAAGCAAGAATTGAAGTTAACACCAAATTTATAAACTTCTGCTAATACTGTTTTACACCTAATCTCTGTTAATATGCTTTCATTAATCGTGCTAATAACATTAATATTGAATTTGATATAATTTACAGCACAGGAACAGGCCATTTGCATTAGCACATGCTGTGTTTATATCTCAAAGGAGCCTTATTGTGTTTATCCAGCTTCCCCTTAAATGTATCAATGCTTTTCGCCACAGCTCCTTCAGCTGGTTGCAAATTCCACATTCTAACCAGATTTTCTCGAATTCCTTATCGGATTTCTTATTAACTATTTATGCCCCCTAATTTTAGACACCCACACGAGTAGAAACATTGTGCGCGAAATTTGATAAGTCCAGAAAATGGACATGGATTGTGACATGCAATTAATCCATGCCGGTTGCATCCGATGCAGGCAATGCATGTTGCCCACTTGTACGTGGTTATGCACCATAGTCATTAGCCAGGTGATCAGCGGGTAGCCAGTCAGCCAATAGCCACCCTCTGGGTTTGTCACAGTGGTTCAAATGCAGATGGTAGAGCAGACTGCCGCAGAATGAAGGTATTATGACTGCTGTCAGGATACCGGGCATTGACCTGGATGATGCACTGAGTATGGTCGCACACCAGCGATATTAATGTTATTAGCACGATTAATGAAAGCATATTAACAGAGATTAGGTGTAAAACAGTATTAGCAGAAGTTTATAAATTTGGTGTTAACTTCAATTCTTGCTTTTTCCAGTCTGTTAACATTACAAACATGTTCGTAGAACTGATTATTTAGAATACTCCATCACACTATTGAGGGAGTGGAATCCCTTCTGGTTGCATTGCGTATCAGAGTTGAGATGTGGCACCCGCAAAGTGATGTGCGTGCAGTCGATGTCAACCGGCACCACAATTAACTTAGAAACCTCAAGATCATTATTTTCAACATTGACTTACATCATTTGATACACACATCGACCAAATCCAAGCACAGGACATGCCTGTAATCCTGGAAAAGTCACGCGCCCGCTCCACCTGCTCTTCTCTGGCAGGAGAAAATGAAATTTTTTTCACCTCCCTTTGCCTACAGAGCATCAGTGACCTCCCTTACACAACAGTGGACAGCAAACTGGGAGATGTTGCAGATATCGCCTGTCCACGGTCACCTTCACAGCCACTGGCAATGCCGGTCTCATCATGCTCTGAGGCTGCAGTTCTGCCTGCAACATACGGCAGATTTCAGTGAGCACCTCCTTAGTGAAACACAGACGTCCGACACATTGGGCAGGATTTTCACACAGGGGTCGGGAAACCGAAGTCTGGACCGTTTCCGTGTCCTGAACCAGCCCGCCGAGGGGGAAACAGTCATCGGCCCCGATTTTCACAGGCTGCCCCTTAATTGACATGGGCATGGATTTGGCAGCCAATTAGCGGCTATGGGGATGGGAACGGAGGCAGGCATGCTCAAATGTGGGCCTGATTTAAATAGACAACAACAGCCATTACTGTGGCCGCTGTTTTAGTGCTCTAACTTCAGCTTGGAAGAAACTAGATCGTGAGAAAATCGGAATGTTTCAGGGGAGGCAGAGGCCTGGAATCAGGGGCAGGGAAGACCCTTGATTTTCTGATGCTGACCTGGAGGTCCTTCTGGAGGCCATAAGGGAGAGGAAGGAGGTCCTCTTACTGGAGGGTGGCAGGAGGAGACTACCCATCCAGACTAAGCAGGCATGGCTGGACATAGTTGACACTGTCAGCAGAAGAAACTTGCGGAGAGGTTCAATGACCTGATACGCCCTGGCAAGGTGAGTGCAACCTCTAATGCTCAGGACAGGCCTCTGGGTATTCACCCTCCAGCAGACACACCAGCTGAGGAACCTCAGGGTGCATGCTGGTCCTGAGTGTGGGAGGAGTTTGTGCCCCTCAGAATGGCTCAGTGCTGCTGAGGATCTGCCAGCACTGAAACATGCAGTTTCTCATGTATTGGAGCAACTGACATTGGCCTTAACGGACAGCAGTGCCTTATCAGGCTCTCTTTTGTTCTTGCAGGGGAAACAGGCTCATAATGCTTAGGAGAGGGCACTGACCGCTGGAGGAGTTCACTACTTTTAAATGATCACAGCTCTGGAGGAGGGATCCATGGAATCAGCCAGGATCGTGGAGCAAGAGGAAGTTGGCCACTCATGGTGGAGACGGTGATTAGAGAGGGCAATGCACCCATTAAGCGGGAGCCTTACGCTGCACCCCCTCCGATACCATAATGAACCCTGAGTTGTGTTGGGAAGCCTCAGCACTGAAGAGGCTTCTGCTTTCCAAGGCTACCTCTCATGACCTCTTCTTGTGTCTTCCACTGGTGCAGATGTCCAGGCAAGGATACCATCTCCCTCACCATCACTGGGCCAAAAGCAGCAACACCAATGCTCCAAAGAAGCACTGTCACACCTTAAAGGACACCATCTTCCAGTGCAGATACAGTCACCTCGGTGGGTCCTCGCGTGCAGTTAGATAAGATGACACTGGGTGAGGAGCACGCCACGAGCGTGCAGAAGGAGGTGCCAGAGGCAGAGGCAGCTGTTGTCAGTCCCCCTCAGTGGATGGATGACAGCCACAGCCCTGATCAGCTCCCACATGTTGGAGTTCCCTGAGGCAGAGTGAGGTTATGGGCTGAGAATGGAATAGTCCATCCAGCTCATGAGTGCTACCATGGGTCACAGTTTTGAACACATGAGCATTGATGGGGAAGGAGTGTGAGCTGTATTGCACTCTGGATCTCACTGAGAAGACAAGCAAGACTTGGGAGACTTTGGAGGTCTTAAAGACCCACTTTGAACTCTCTACTAATGTCATTTATGAATGCTATATGTTTAACACTAGAGCTCAGAAGAGAGGAAGAATATTAATCAGTACGGGATGTACTGAGAAGTCTAGCTGAATCTTGTGAGTTTGGGGAACTGAAGGATGATCTCATCAGAGATATGATTGTCTTAGGAACAAGAGATCCCTCTGTGAGAACTGGGAGAAGAGAAGCTTACGCTCAAGAAAGCTAGTGACATGTGCAGAAGCTCTAAGGTGGCGAATCAACAGCTGAATAGTTTTGATGGGCGAACCGATGAGACTATGCACTATGTTGAGAGGCAGTCCAAGTCTTCCAAGCACAAGTTAATGATGAAAAGGAAGGACAACTTTCATAAGTCCATCAGAAAGATTAAGGCCAGAGGACTGGATGTAAATACTGTGGAGGACACCACAAGAAGGAAAAGGAAGTATGTCCAGCGTGGGGAAAGGACTGCTCTAACTGCAAGAAGCTGAACCACTTTGCACACAAATGTTTCGCTAGAAAGAAGAAAAACAAGCATGTAAAGCTGGTTGATGGACAGATGTTGGATGATGATTCTGTTGAATTACTTTACACACTAGGACATGTTGGTGCAGTCAAGTCTGGAGCTAGAAAGTAGTTTGTGACTGTTGGAATGATGACTGCAGAAGGAGAGCATCAAACTGATGTGAAGTGTCAGATAGACACTGGTTCTATGTGCAACATCAAGAGCTTCGCAGACTTGTGTGAAATTGCACAAGATGGTGACCTGAATAGGAAACCATTGAAGGTAAAGTTGAGGCTTTATGATGGACGATGTTTACTCCAAGAAGACAAACTAAGCTGTGAGTCCAATACAACAGGAAGAAAGAAGAACTTCAGTTCCAGATAGTGGACATTAAGCAAACTCCCCTCATCTCAGCAGAAACAAGTCAAAAGCTTGGACTGGTGACTCTCCATGTACCGGAAGAGATTTGCAGTGTTTCGCATGACACCAAACTGTTGGCTGATGAACCGATTGTGACAGATTACAGAGATGTTTTCATAGCTCTTCAATGTCTTCCTGGTGAATATTATCTCAAAGCAGGTGAGAGTGTGAGACCAACTCAACATCATCTGAGGAGACTTCTAGCTGCCCTCATGTTCAGCCTGAAAGACAAGACTAAGGAGCTTGAAAAGATTGGAATAATCAAGAAAGTGACAACTCCTACAGAGTGGATTTGCAGCATAGTAGCAGTGGAAAAAAAACCTGGAAAGTTGAGTGTGTTTAGATCCAAAGGACCTCATACCAACTATTGAAGAGATTCTGCCTCAACTTGCCAAGGCAAAGGTTTTTACCACCCTAGATGCTAAGGATGGATACTGGCAAGTGAAATTCGATGAAAGAAGTAGCTTTCTGACTACTTTCTGGAGGTACAGATGGTTGCACATACTGTTTGGTGTTTATACTGCTCCGGAAGAGTAGCAATACAGACAGCATGAGATAGTCAATGGTCTACCGGGAGTGGAAGCAATCGTGAATGATCTTCTAGTCTATGGATGTGCAGATACAATGAAGACACTATTGCAGACTATGAATGGAATCTAGTGAGACAGCTAGAGAGAGTTCACCAGATGTGCCTGAAGCTGAACGAGAAAAAGTTGCAGCTGAAGATGATTGAAGTCGAGTACATTGGGCATGTACTGACAGCTAAAGGATTTCACCCTGATCCTGATAAGGTGTGAGCTGTAGCAGAGATGTAGCAAACAACAAATGATTTGTTGAATTTGTGAACTACCTAGCCAAGTTCTTGCCCAATCTGTCATCAGAGTGTGAACCTCTATGCAAGTTCATGTTCAGTGGTATTGGGGCACAGAAAAGGAAGCAGCTTATACTCACATCAAGCACCGAGTGATGACAATGCCAGTGCTGAGCTATATGATGTCAATGAGGATGTCTGCCTGCCATGTGATGCCAGCGAAACAGGATTTGGAGCCAGCCTTATGCAGAAAGGAAAACCAGTTGTGTTTGCATCCAGAGCATTAACACACACTGAACGACGCTATGCACATTTATAATTGAATATATAATGTGAAGAAGTGTGAAGTTATCCACTTTGGTAGAAAACACAGAAAGACAGAGTATTTCTTAAATGGTGAGAGACTGGGAAGTGTTGATGTCCAAAGGGACCTTGGTGTTCTTGTTCATGAGTCACTAAAAGCAAGCATGCAGGTGCAGCAAGCAATTAGGAAGACAAATGGTATGTTGGCCTTCATCGTCAGGGAACTTGAGTACAGGAGTAAAGAAGTCTTGCTGTAATTGTATAGAGCCTTGGTGAGACTGCACCTGGAGTATTGTGTACAGTTTTGGTCTCTATCTAAGGAAGGATATATTTGCCATAGAGGGAGTGCAACGCAGGTTCACCAGACTAATCCCTGGGATGGCAGAATTGTCTTATGAGGAGAAATTGAGGAAACTGGGCCTGTATTCTCTAGAGTTTTGAAGAATGAGAGGTGATCTCATTGAAACTTACAAAATTCTTAAAGGACGTGACAGTGTTGATGTTGATAGGATGTTTCCCCTGGCTGGTGAGTCTAGAACCAGGGGACATAATCTCAGAATAAAGGGTAGGCCATTTAAGTCTGAGATGAGGAGAAATTTCTTACTGAGAGGGTGGTGAATCTGTGAAATTCTGTACCCCAGAGGGCTGTGGAAGCTCAATCATTGAGCATGTTCAAGACAGAAATTGATAGATATCTAAATACTAATGATGTCAAGATAGCACAGGAACGTGTCTTTGAGGTAGATGATCAGCCTTGATCTAATTGAATGACAGAGCAGGCCCGACAGGCAGAATGCCCTACTCCTGCTCCTATGTTCCTAGATCGAGAAAGAATGTCTGGCTATTGTCTTTGCTTATGAGCATTTCAACCAGTACCTGTTTTAGAGAGAGAAAGTGATGGTAGAGTTTCCTCAAAGCATCTTTCTCAACCTGCTTCTATCTGCACCAAAGTGTTTGCAAAGAATCTTACTTCGTTTGTAGAGATATCACTTGGAAGTGCAGTACAAGCAAGGGAAGCAGATGTACATCACCAACATGCTGTTGAGAGCTGTGCTCCCTTTGAAGGAAGTTGATGATGCTAGTACAGAGTGCGAAATCTTCCAGATTCAACAAGGAGCAACAGCACGACATGCTCCGGAAATCATCAACTCAGCACAGACAGTGAAGCTGACAGGCAAGCGTCTTGCTCAGATCAAGCAAGCTACGCGACAAGATGCAACTCTTCAAGTGCTACAGGAAGTTGTGATGAAAGGATGGCCTGAAACTATCAAGAACACACCTGTTGCTGTGAGAATGTATTGGGTATACTGAGATGAAGTGACTGCCCGAGAAGGCATCTTGTAGAAAGGGACTAGGGTCATTATCCCTAAAGAGATGAGACAAAAGAGATGCTGAAGGTGTTCAGGAAAGCCATCAAGGTATCGGCTCTAGTCTGAGGAAGGCAAGAGAAGTGCTCGACTGGCCGAATATAAGCAATGAGATTAAGTGCCACATCAGCCAGTGTTGTGCTTGCAATGAGCATCAAGCTGAACAAGCTAAAGAGCCCCTCATGACTCATAACATTCCAGACAGACCATGGATGAAACTTGGTGTAGACCACTTCATTCTCACCAGATCTGATTATCTTGTCACACTCACCTACTACTGAGAGTTAGACCAACTGACAGTGAGATCGTAGAACGCCCGCAAGCACATTTCAGTTGCCATAGTATTCCCGACATTGTGATGAGTGACAATGGCCCTCAGTTCATGAATGAAGCATTCGGACCCTTCATGAACAATTGGAAATTCAGCACTGCACGCTATCATCTCCACACTATCCCCAGTCAAATGGAAAGGCTGAGGCAGCAGTGAAAATTGCCAAAAGGATCATAAAGAAATCTACTAGACCCAGCACAAATGTGTACAAGGCACTCTTGGAGCAGAGAAACACACCTACTGAAGGCATGGGAAGTAGTCCAGTCCAACGACTAATGTCACACCACACCCAGATGACTCTTCCAACAGCTAAGAATCTGCTGAAGCCAGAAGTAGTAATGGATGAGGGACAAGATTATAGTGAAATGACGGAAAGTCAAATGTCACTTTGATAAAACTGCTAAATGGTTGCCAGAGCTGAGAATGGGAGAGCCGGTCAGAGTGCAAACATTCAAAACACACGAGAAAAATGAGACCACTTGACAACTTGGGACTTGCATGAAGAAGTTGTCACATTGACCATACCAGGTGAAGGTGAATGACCAGAATTATTATCGCAACTGTAGACATCTACACACAACCAGAGAAGCTGCTCCTTCACAGGAATCAGCTGATGAGACAGATCTGAGCCAACTGAACAAGGAACTGAACAACATTCAGTCCCAGAGGTCAGCCATACTCCAATCAGTGCAACAGATGATCAGCAACAGCATTCTCCAAAGAAGCAACACCAGCAACATCACCGAGGGGACTAGCAGACACCAGACGAATAGCAAACGACAACTTGCATGCGTACCATGAAAGGACCTGAATGCTTTAAAGATTATGTGTGAAATGTGTGTGTCAGGACGGACAAATTTGAAAGGCAAGAAAGAACAGACTTCTTTTATGAAAAGGGGGATGTTTGGGTAAATACTTTTGTACACTTTGGCTTGCCGTACACATGTGACCTCTGATTTCATGATATGTAAATAAAGGCTTTTGGCAGTAGCCATTTTACATGCCACATGAAACACTGATGTCTAATTATCTTCTTGGAGAATCGCAGTCTACTGCGACACTGGTTCTCGGTCATCTCCAGGTAGCTCCGTGCTAGATCCTATGTTGAGGGTATGGCTTCCATTTCCTTCCTGCCCCTCGACCCTCTCCTCTGTCCTCCTTAGGCTGAGGGCTGTAGCCTTTCTGCAGAGGGTGTTGCTCCTCATTGCCACTGAGCCCAAAATCGGAGAGACATGCCCCCATTGCCAGCTAAAGCCTTCCTTGTGCTCAGGTGACCTCACAATTGTGTTTGACAGACATGCCCCCTCCTTTTATGCCCCCATGTGCCATCAGGGTGACGAGCCCCTGCACTGCCCAATCACTTACCCTTCTCTCTCCCGCCAATGACACCTGTTTCCCAATGGACATCCCCCTCGGCACCATTCACCCTTTCATGGGGCCCAGCTAATTCCATGGAGTGGTCATGACTGCACCCCACCACGCCCCCCACCAAACTCGGTGTCTACCTCCATTCAGCTAGTCTTCCCCAGACAGTGCGTACCGCCTGTGCACTCCCGTGAAAATCAGAACATACCCCTTAACGAACTCTCAATGAGCTCTATAACAATGTTAATTGGCCTTCTAAATGAATCGGGCGGGATCTCAGGGCTGCCCTTCCCCCACCCTAGTGAAATTCGCTGGCACTGGGAACAGCGTCGGGAGACCGGCATGCCAGTCAGCGACGGTAATTTGTTCCTCTGCGTGCCTCCGTTCCCAATACTGGCGGGGCCCAAAAATTCAGCCCATTGTTTCTTACTGAAATTGAGGTAAGAGAATTGCTCCCTGAACCCTGGGTAGATGTGGCCTCCTGCTGAGAGCTCTTCTCCCCCTCCTCCTACCTCTTCCAGCAGCTTGCCCTGCTCTGTGTAGCATCTGCTTATTCTGCTCATGCTGCAGGCGAAGGGGGATACAAAGTCCCCTTCCTCCCAGGCATGGTGAAGTCAGAAACGAGGGCTTCACCACGTGCCACACCACTCCCTGTAGACTTCACCAACTTTAAATAGCAGTACAAACTACCAAACATTTCTACTAACTCAGCAACAGCCAGTAGAACTCAATCAGCAACTAACCAGAAGGTAGTTTCTTTAAATAGCACTGGTGGGGGGGGGTGGTGGTGGTGGGGGTAATCCTTCCTGCTGCTGAACGCATGTTAAGATATCGCATTAGCTGGCGGGTTCAGGAGGAAAATGGCATCGATGACATCAGATCAGTATTACATGCCGCATGTCCCCTCTGCACCCACATTAATGCCCTTATCAAAATGGCATCGAGCATAGCCAGCACCATAAGTGTACTCTTGTGCCATTGTGTACCCGAAATGGCAGCTACTGTGTTGAAAATATGGGTGCTACCATATTTTACAGCCATCTTCTCTATGTGCATCCTATCAAAGCCTTTCATAAAGTAAGAACTTTCCTGACTTTTTCTCTGCTTTTCTCCTATTCTCACTTTTTGTCAATTCTCTCCCTTTCATCTCTACAACTCTTCTGATGCTGCAGAAAGCCGCAGCATCCAAAGCATGCGATATAGATTGAAAAACAGCCATTCGAAAGAAAGAAAGATGCAGGAGACAGAAATCCTGGATATATGCAAAAATAAATAAAAGTACACAGAAATATCTAGAACTACAAACTCGTGCAGCAGAGGAGGCCAATCGGCTCATTGTACCTGTGCCAACTCTTTGAAAGAGATATCCAATTAAACCCACTCCCTCATTCTTTACCCTCAGCCCTGCAAAAATTTCCTTTTCAAACAATTCATCAAATTCTCATTAAATCTGCTTCCACCCCCAATTTTTCAGTAGTGCATTCCAAAGATCATAAAAACGCAGTGTGTAAAAGCATTTCTGGCTTTTTCAGCAGTTGTTTGAATTCTGAACCCACCTGCCAGTGGGAAGTTTCTCCCTGTTTACTCAATCAAAACCACTCGTTATTTTCAACACTTCTATAAAATCAGCCCCTTTATCCTTTTCTGTGTGTGAGGGGCAAGCTTGTTAGACTGAGAGTCCTGTGAGGCCCACAAATAACGTCAATAGTAGGTCACCTGTGCCAGTTTGGAAAGTGCTGCCAGCTGCTCAGTATGTGCCAACTCCGTCCCTTCGAGAGGAATCTGGGCTGATTCTTGGCTGAGGCAGAGATTGCATCATATAAAAGGTAAATGGATTAACAGATAACATATGCATGGTCAATGCGATCTCTTGGATTAGTTTCGATTACCTGAGGGGTTTGGAGAGGAATTCCAATTTTGTGGTTAAAAACAAGAAATGCTGGAAATACTCAGCAGGTCTGGCAGCATCTGTGGAGAGAGAAGCAGAGTTAACATTTCAGGTCTGTGACCCTTCAGAATTGACAAATATTAGAAATGTAAAAGGTTTTAAGCAAGTAAAGCGGGGGGTGGGGCAAGAGATAACAAAGGTGAAGGTGTTGATAGGACAAGGTCACAGAGAATAACTGACCAGAAGGTCGTGGAACAAAGGCAAGCGGTATGTTAATGGTGTGCTGAAAGACAAAACGTTCGTAAAGAGAGGGTGTGAATGACTGTAAAGCACAGAGCACTCCAAGCACAAACATAAAAAAACCTAAACAGTGGGTAAGCACAGTGGAAACAAACTAAACAAACTGAAAAACCTAAAATAAAATAACCAAATAAAAAAGGAAAAAGAAAAAATAGCTAAGCATAAAAAGAGTGGGGGGTGGTGGGGTGGGGTGGGGGGACCCGTCATGCTCTGAAATTATTGAACTCGATGTTCAGTCCGGCAGGCAATTTTGTAGTGTTTTGTTGCAGGTAATAAAGCACTATCTTGTTGAGACTGATGCCCTTTACCTGTTCCAAAAAGCACTGTGCTAAAAGTATGGCTTTCTACTTGATGGTACTTAATTGCCAGCTTTAATGCCCTCTGTGAATAGACTTAATTTAATTCCAAAGATTTATGGATTTCCAGCGTGACACAGAGTTTTAATGAAGTGTTACTTGATCCGATTTTCTTTCATATCTTCAGGAGTTGAGTTTGAAGTTGTTACTTTAAACAGAATGCTGGAAAATCTGACATTTATATTTGAAATTATTGGGAATGGTTTTCTCCTTTTGTGAGAACACATATTTCAAAAGGTTCTGACCCCTCAGCACTTGGTTAAGTAATGAACTGTGGTGGTATGAGACAGCTCCATCAAAGAGATCTCAAAGTGGCTAACAAGCTATATATTAGCCCTTCATTGGAAGAGTCTCCAATATTTTCCTCGTGCACATTTCTATTGCTGCACAAATCACAAAGAATTCCTCCTGCCAGGCAGCTCTCTGCTGCCCTCCAATGCCTCCGTCTGGTATTTTTTAACTTCTCCTTAAAATCAAAACTGAAAGCAGCAGATTGTGAATATTCCACGCATGGTTCATAAGTACACAGAAAGCACAGCACATGGACAGGCCGTTCGTGCCAACTGGTCTGTTCCAGCCTTTCTATTTTGCATGGTACAAAAGCAAAGTACTGCAGATGTTGGAAATCTGAAATAAAACCAGAAAATGCTGGGATTACTCAGTGGGTCTGGCAGTATCTGGAAAGAGAAAAGCAGAGTAAACATATCAGTCAATGATCTTTCATCAGAACCAAAAAAAAGTTAGAGATGTAACAGGTTTTAAGTAAGTCATGAACCAATTAGGCTTTTAACAACAATTTGATAGCTTTGTGGTCACTTTTATTGACAAGTTTTTGATCTCCAGATTTTTAAAACTCATTCTCATACTGCCATTAGTGCGGTTGATTATTTTATTTTGGACTCAATGATGTTAGTCGGTTCAAGGCACCTGAAGTTTGGGAATCTAAATGTGTATGTTAAATTCCCAGCTGGTTCCTGGATGAGAAATTACTCATCTAGTGTCTAGTGTCAAAGAACACACAAAGAACGGTACCGCACAGGAACAGGCCATTCGGCCCTCCAAGCCTGCGCCGATCTTGATGCCTGCTGCACCTTCTGCACTGTCCCTTGATTAATGTTCCTTATGAGTTATATAGGCTCACTGATCGTCCATCGGGGCCTTGATTCGAATCCTCCAAGATTTATTAGAACACTCTTAAGCTGTGAAGGCCTGAATTAATTTTGATTCTGTAGTAAGTGGTTTACAAGCCAGCAAGCTATATCTGAGTCAATGCAGATCTTGCTGAAAAATTAAAGATTGAAGCAACTGTACAAATACTAAAGTTTGTGTTTACTGAAATGCTGATGTGCCATATGAACACCAGGGGAACTCAGCTCCTGACCTCATTACATGAACAAAACAGGAGGAAAACTCTCCGCTGGCTGGAGTCATACCTAGCACAAAGGAAGATGGTTATGGTTATTGGAGGTTAAGCATCCCAGCTCCAGGACATCACTGCAGAGTTCCTCAGGGTAGTGTCCTAGGTCCAACCATCTTCAGCTGCTTCATCAATGACCTTCTGTCCAACATAAGGTCAGAAGTGGGGTTGTTTGCTGATGATTGCACAATGTTCAGCACCATTCACAACTCCTCAGTTACTGAAACAGTCCGTGTAGAAATGCAGCATGACCTGGACAATATTTAGGCTTTGGGCTGGTAAGTGGCAAGTCATATTCATGCCACATAAGTGCCAGGCAATGACCATCTCCAACTAGAGAGGATACAACCATCTCCCCTTGACATTCAATGGCATTGCCATCGCTGAATCCCCTACTATCAACATCCTAGGGGGTTACGATTGACCAGATACTGAACTGGAGCAGCTACATAAATACTGTGGCTACAAGAGCAGGTCAGAAACTGGGAATTCTGTGGTGAGTAACTCACCTCCTGACTCCCCAAAGCTTGTCTACCACCTACAAGGCGCAAGTCAGGAGTGTGATGGAATACTCTCCATCTGCCTGGATGGGTGCAGCTCCAACAACACTCAGGAAGCTCAACATCATCCAGGACAAAGCAGCCCGCTTGATCAGCACCCCATTTACCACCTTAAACACTCTCTCCCTCCACCACCGGCACACAGTGGCAGCAGTGTATACCATATGCAAAATGCACTGCAACAACTCACCACGCCTCCTTCGACAGCACCTTCCAAATGCACAAACTTTACCACCTGGAAGGACAAGGGCAGCAGATGCATGGGAACACCACCACCTGCATGTTACCCTCAAAGCCACACACCATTCCGACTTAGAATTATAGTGCTGTTCCTTTACTATCACTGGGTCAAAATCCTGGAACTCCCTCCCTAACAGCATTGTGGACATACCCACAGCATATAATATAAGTTTATATAAGTTGTTGTTCTTCTCCTTTTTCATTATCAAT
Source organism: Heterodontus francisci (assembly GCF_036365525.1). Classification (NCBI taxonomy): domain Eukaryota; kingdom Metazoa; phylum Chordata; class Chondrichthyes; order Heterodontiformes; family Heterodontidae; genus Heterodontus; species Heterodontus francisci. The sequence continues at coordinate 199,679,874 of NC_090372.1, forward strand.
CATCATCTTTCTGCTTTCTGCATTGCCACCAATATATATGGATCTTTGCTGTGGTACAGCTACCATAACTGAGTATAGTACTGTAGGTGTGTTTTTACCAAGATTTCTACAGATTCAGTGGCCCCAGTATTTACAGGGGCCAATTTGGTAAGTTGGGGTGCGGGTGGCAGAGTTTCGTTTGGGCAATCTGGAAGCCTGGGTTTTCAGTCCACAGTGTACGACTATTTTTTTTAACAGGATTCAGTGTCCAGCGATCAGTCTGATTGACGGGCTTGGCTCCCAGTCAAGCAAGGTGCATTCCAGAGGAGGCCGCAGCCACAGGTAAGGAGCCTGCAGCTGCTAGTGGAAATGTGTGAGGCTGAGGGTAAGGGGTGCGATCTCTGACCTGGGCAGGGCATGGTGACGGGGTTTTGATGGGGGTTTTGATCTCGGGGAAGCATGTAGCTTGGGGAGCTGGGTGGGGGTGTGGGGTATTTGGGGGGCGATGTTGGTGGGAAGCACTCCTCTTCCTGGCCCAGTGGTACAAAGGAACTTAGCTTTTCCCTGAAGCTGTCCTCACCTCTTGAGCTGCCGAGATTCCTCTGGTCTGGGAAACTTAGCCAGCCAGATTTAAACGCCTAAAGTAGGTTAAATGTGAGGCTAGCAGTCTGCTTGTAATATTTAAATGGTCAACCCGCCTCTGGGAAAGGTTTGGCTTCCCGCCCTTGTCCTGCCTCAGTTAAATCCAGAAGTTGGTGAATTGGGTTGGGGTAGAAATTTAAAAGATTTTGGCATCTTGGCATCTCAACTGACCCCAACCCACCCATTTTTTAGGGGTTAAAATGACCTCCATTATCACGTCTTCTAGTTTGTGCTTTATTCCTCTGGCTGTCGATCCCAAGATCTGATTATTGTACGTGTCACTTCAAGTTGTTTTCAGAATTGTGATTGTTTTTGTACCTGTTCGTGTCTCTGAAGTCCTGAGTCTGCTTACCTTGGATAACCTGATAAGGTTGTTAAGCTTCTTCCTCCAATTAATTGCTGTGCAGGAACGTTGATGGTGGCACTCAGAGCCAAGGCACTGGGCCTGCACCGCCTTTGGTGTCTCCCTTACCTCTGTGCAAAGATTGTCTCCACTTTTTCCTCTCTTTGTCCACTGATATATTTATAACAGACGAATGTGACATTTCGAGCTCAGGGCCTCTTGGAGATGTTTCCTTTCCACACAGTCCTCCAATTTGTTGACTCAGACACCAAATGTACAGGGTTTCCCTTCCCTCACCAGAGATTGCACTGCGATCCCACCCATAATATTAATATGCTGGTGCAACCATTAGCTGAGATCAGCTAATTCTGTGCAAGAGTGAGAATCGAACCTGGGACTTCCTCATTTTTCTGGCCTAGTTCTACACTTGGTAGCACACTTACTGGCTGGGCATTACCCTGTATCTAATTACCTAATTACAGTGTCAGTTGTGTCTCAGTATTGGCGCTCTCACCTCAGCTTCAGAAGGTTGTGGGTTCAAGTCCCATTACAGAGACATGAGCACAAAATCAAGGCTGACCCTCCAGTTCAGTACTGAGGAACTGCAGCACTGTCAGAGGTGCTGTCTTTCAGATGAGATGTTAAACTGAGGTCCCATCTGCCCTCTCAGTTGGACATAAAAGTTGCCGTAGTGCTATTTTAAATTACGTAGCTATCTATAGATATACATATAGATTGGAAAAATCAGATGGGCTAAGGTCGTCTAAATGAGGAGTTCATAGAATGTTTTTGGGATAGTTTCTTAGAACAGCACGATCTGGAGCCAACCAGAGAACAGGCTATACTAGAGCTGGTATTGTGCAATGAGATATGATTAATTAGTTAATAGGATTAATGAATAATTATGAAGGCATCCCTAGGCAGTGATCAAAATATGATGGCATTTTACATTCAGTTTGAGGGAGAGAAGTGTGGGTCTAAGACGAGTATTTTAAACTTCAATAAAGGCAATTATGAGGGCATGAAAGCAGAGCTAGCTAAAGTAAACTGGCAAATTAGTTTAAGGGATAGGTCAATAGTGATGCAGTGGTAGATATTTAAGGAGATATTTAAGGAGATATTTCAGAAGAGATGCATTCCAACGAGAAAGAAAAATTCCAAGGGGAGAACCATCCATGATTAATTAAAAAAGTTAAAGATAGTATCAAACTTAAAGAAAAAGCGTATAATTGCACAAAGATCGGTGGCAGATCAGAAGATGGGACAGAATATTAAAAAGCAGCAAAGAATAAATAAATGATTAATAAGGAGGGACAATTAGAGTGTGAGAGAAAGTTGGCTAGAAATATAAAGACAGATAGTAGGAGTTTCTACAGATATTTATAAAAGAAAAGACTTAACAAAGTGAGCGTTGGTCCTATAGAAAGGGAGTCTGGGGAATTAATAAGGGGACATAAGGAGATGGCAGATGAATTGGTACTTTGCATTGGTCTTCACCATACAGGGTACAAGTAACATCCCAGGAGTAGCTGTAAATCAGGAAATGGAAGGGAGGGAGGAGCTCAAGAAAATTACAATCACCGAGGAAGTGGTACTGAACAAATTGTTGGAGCTATTGGCTGACAAGTGCCTGGGTCCCGATGGACTTCATCCTAGGGTTCTAAAAGAAGTGGCTAGTGAGACAATTGGTGTGTTGGTTTTGATCTTTAAAAAGTCCCTAGATTCGGGAAGGTTCCATTAGATTGGAAAATAGCCAATGTAACTCGTTTATTCTTGGCGGCACAGTGGCGCAGTGGTTAGCACCGCAGCTTCATAGCTCCAGCGACCCGGGTTCAATTCCGGGTACTGCCTGTGTGGAGTTTGCAAGTTCTCCCTGTGTCTGCGTGGGTTTCCTCCGGGTGCTCCGGTTTCCTTCCACATGCCAAAGACTTGCAGGTTGATAGGTGAATTGGCCACTAGTATAGGTAGGTGGTAGGGGAATATAGGGACAGGTGGGGATGTGGTAGAAATATGGGATTAGTGTAGGATTAGTATAAATGGGTGGTTAATGGTCGGCACAGACTCGGTGGGCTGAAGGGCCTGTTTCAGTGCTGTATCTCTAAATCTAAATCTAAAATCTAAAAAGGAGGGAGACAGAAAGCAGGAAGCTACAGGCTAGTTAGCTTAACATCTGTCATAGGGAAAATGTTAGAAGCTATTATTAAAGACTTTATAACAAGAGAACTTAGAAAAATTCAAGGTAATCAGGCAGAGTCAACATGGTTTTGTGAAAGCGAAATCATGTTTAACCAATTTATTGGAGTTCTTTGAAGAAGTAACATGTGCAGTGGATAAAGGGGAACTGGTGGATATAATGTACTTAGATTTGCAGAAGGCATTGATAAGATGCCACATCCAAGGTTATTGTGGAAAATGAAAACTCATGGCATAGAGGGTAACATTTTGGCATGGATAGAAGATTGGCTAGCTAGCAGAAAACAGAGAGTAGGCATAAATGGGTCATTGTCTGGTTGGCAAGATGTAACGAGTGGTGTGCCACAGTGCTGGGGCCTCAACTTTTTACAATTTATATAGATGACTTGGTTGAAGGGACCAAAGGTGTGGTTGTGAAATTTGCTGATGACACAAAGATAGGTAAGAAAGTAACTTGTGAAGAGGACATAAGGAGGCTACTAAGGGATATCGATAGGTTAAGTGAGTGGGCAAAGATTTGGCAAATGGAGTATAATGTGGGAAATGTGAAATCATCCATTTTGGCGGGAAGAATAAAAATGAAGCATATTATCTAAATGGTGAGAGATTGCAGAGCTCTGAGATACAGAGGGATCTGGGTGTCCTAGTGCATGAATCGCAAAAGGTTAGTATGCAGGTACAGCACATAATTAGGAAAGCTTATAGAATGTTATTGTTTATTGCAAGGGGAATTGAATACAGAAATAGGGAGGTTATGCTTCAGCTATACAGGACATTGACGAGACCACATCTGGAATACTGTGTACTGTATTGGTCTCCTTATTAAAGGAAGGACGTAAATGCATTGGAAGCAGTTCAGAGAAGGTTTACTAGACTAATACCTGGAATGGGCGGGTTGTCTTATGAGGAATGGTTGGACAGGCTAGGCTTGTATCTGTTGGAGTTTAGAAGAGTACGAGGCGACTTGATCGAAACATATAAGATCCTGAGGGGGCTTGACAGGGTGGATGTGGAAAGGATGTTTCCCCTTGTGGGAGAATCTAGAACTAGGGGTCACTGTTTAAAAATAAGGGGTCGCCTATTTAAGACAGAGATGAGGAGAAATTATTTCTCTCAGAGGTCTTTGGAATTCTCTTCCTCAAAAGGTGGTGGAAGCAGAGTTTTTGAATATTTTTAAGGCAGAGGTAGATAGATTCTTGATAAGCAAGGGGCTGAAAGGTTATTGGGGGTAGGCGGGATGTGGAGTTGAGGTTACAATCAGATCAGACGTGATCTTATTGCATGGTGGAGCAGGCTCGAGGGGCCGATTGGCCTACTCCTCCTCCTAACTCGCATGATCGTAAGTGCAAGGGAATCTCCCCTGGTGTCCTGGCCAATATTTATCCCATAACCAACATCACTAAAAACAGATTAACTGGTCATTATCACATTGCTGTGGGAACTTGCTGTGCATAAATTGGCTGTCACTTTTTCTACATTAAAATAGTGACTGCACCTCAAAAGTACTAAATTGGCTGTAAAGTGCTTTGGGATGTTCTGAGGTCATGAAAGGCGCTATATAAATACATTCTTCCTTTTATCTGCAATTGTGCATCAAAAGAGATCACTAAATGCCATGGAATCTGACTGCTTACAGTATTGAGAGTGATTTTAAACTCCACTCGTGTAATGGAGGACTTGAGTAACAAAACAAAGTTAGGGAGCACATAATAAATAGAATTCAGAAGGTTAAATACTTGTATCTGTCCTAGGGTGGGGGGTCAGTTAGCTCAGTTGGCGAGATGGCTAGTATGTAAATGCAGAAAGATGCCAACAGTGCGGGTTCAATCCACGTACCGGTTGTGGTAGTTCAGGGAGGCCTGCCTCCTTGCCTTGCCCCATGCTTGAGGAGTGGTGACCCTTAAGCTATACATCACCAGCTGTCTCTCTCTGATGGGGAGAGATGCCTATGGTCCCTTAGGACTCTGGCTAGAGCGATCTGTCCTGGGGCCCTGCTGGCCGAATAAGATGTTTAGCTGTTAATTTTGAAATCTATTTAATTTTCTTCCCCCATTTTTTTCCATCTGCTGTACAGGGACTGTAAGAATGCTGTTCAGCCATAAGGGGCAGAGAGTCTAAACAGACGGCATGATCCTTTTCTCGACTAATGTCTGCACACAAGCACTTTGTACTGGTGGTGGGGGGGCTGCAAGGATCATTACCAGTAACAATCTGGGCTGATTCTTTCCCCCAGTGCCTAGCTCCAGGAATCTGTGCTCGTTGTAATATCCCAAAACACAGTCCGAGCTCAGATCAGGAACCTACATACAGATGGCACGATATAATCAGATTCATGCCTCCTCCAGAGTTCTGATGGAGCAATCCATTGGCATGCTGATACAACGCTGCCGCTGCCTGGATAAACTGGTGGAGTCGTGTGGCGCAACCCCTAGACGGTCTCCAGATTAGCCGTCGCGTGTTGCTCACAAGGTTGCCAATGGAAAGGGAGCAACCCATCGAGCCATCTCAGAAGAGGACGCGGAGGTAGAGGAAGGTGAAGAATAGGAAGATATAGAAGATGAGGAGGAAGAGCAAGCCCCACCTATCCTACCAGCTGCAAGAGCTCTTCAACAGCAGGTCATCCAGAGCACATTGGCCAAATCATTCCAATTCCCCCGCACTAACAATCCTACCCAATGTGAATCCACTATCTTCAGGACTGCACTCAATCCAAGCACCAGTTTGGTCTTTCAGTCACATCACTCTGCACGGTCAAAATATACTCACCAAACTGTGCGCACTAATAATTCTCTGAAAAATTGCTGCTGATAGAGAATGTAATCAAGTTCAGAAATTAATTAAGTATTACCCTGGTGCAAGTCCCTACTGCCTGTCTTTAGTGATCTTTGGTGACCTTCTATGGTGCTCCTCCAAGATGCAAACCTGTTGGCTTGAACATGGGCAGGCGAGAGGCTGCTGCTACTCTGTGAGGGCGCGTCAGATATTTGTGGACCGGCTGAAACCCTGCAGCATCTTGTCTACTGCCACGGCAGTCGGCCCCAGCTGGTTTTACGGGGCCATTGGATGAAGGAGTGACAGTGAAGCACGTGTGTCACATCATAGACACCATAGAACCATAGAAAAATTACAGCACAGAAGGAGGCCATTCAGCCCATCATGTCCATGCCGGACATATCCTTAGATATCCTTAGAGAGGATAGCATGTGCCTCTCCCGTGGAGTACCGTCGTTCACAAGGGGATGCACCTCAGCATTTGCACAGGAGAGCAGACAGTAGGAGGATTGTGACAGCACCATGAAGCACTATCCATGCTTTCAGGCAAACTCTGCGAGCCTGTGGAGATGGTGGAGGCCACAGACTGAATGGCAGCAGTCAGAGCTTCTATCAGGACTGTCAGATCTGTTGCCACAAGATACATTACTGAGGGTCCCACTGCAGTGCACACAGAGCTGGGCACAGGCTCCACAATTGATACAAGTTGGGAGTGGACTCCTCGGCACTAACAGATATGGTGCAGAGGCTCTCTGGTGCATTGTCCAATGCAGCACACAGTTGCACCCACACATTGATCAGTTATAGATAGAGGCAGGCTGTTTACAATGGTTGAAGGGGTCAAGAATGAGGGGTCACAGTTACCAGATTAAACGTGAGAGATTTAGAACAGAGGCCAAGAGAAGTTTCTTCACAACAGAGAATCATGAATGTTTTGTTTTAATTCATTCATGGGATGTGGGCATCATTGGCAAGGCCAACATTTTTTTGCCCATCCCTAATTGCCCTTGAGGTGCACCACCTTCTCGAACAAATGCAGTCCTTTGGGTGTAGGTACACACACAGTGCTGTTAGGAAGGGAGTTCCAGAATTTTGACTCAGCGACAGTAAAGGAACGGCGATATAGTTCCAAGTCAGGATGGTATGTGGCTTGGAGGAGAACTTGCAGGTGGTGGTGTTCCCATGCATCTGCTGCACTTGTGCTTATAGTTGGTAGAGGTTGCGAGTTTAGAAGATGCTGTCGAAGGAGCCTTGATGTGTTACTGCAGTGGATCTTGTAGATGGTACACACTGCTGCCACTATGCTTCAGTGGTGGAGGGAGAGAATGTTGAAGGTGGTGGATGGGGTGTCAATCAAGCGGGTTGCTTTGTCCTGTTGTGCTTCTTGAGTGGTGTTGGAGCTGCACCAATCCAGGCAAATGGAAAGTATTCCATCACACTCCTGACTTGTGCCTTGTAAATGGTGGACAGGCACTGGGAAGTCAGGAGGTGAGTTACTGACTGCAGAATTCCCAGCCTCTGAGCTGCTCTTGTAGCCACAGTATTTATGTGGCTGGTCCAATTCAGTTTCTGGTTAATGGTAACCCCCAGGATGTTGATAGTGGGGGATTCAGCGATGGTAGCGCCATTGAGCATCAAGGGGAGAAGGTTAGATTCTCTCTTGTTTGAGATTGTCATTGTCTGGCACTTGTGTGGCGCAAACGTTACTTGCCACTTTTCAGCCCAAGCCTGAATGTTGTCCAGGTCTTGCTACATCTGGACATGGGTTGCTTCAGTATCTGAGGAGTTGCGAATGGTGCTGAATATTGTGCAATCATCAGCGAACATCCCCACTTCTGACCTTATGATGGAGGGAAGGTCATTGATGAGGCAGCTGAAGATGGTTGGGCCTAGGTCACAACCCTGAGGAACTCCTGCAGTGATGTCCTGGAGCTGAGATGAGTGATCTCCAACAACCACAGACATCTTCCTTTGCTTTGTGCTAGGTATGACTCCAACCAGCAGAGTGTTTTCCCCCCGATTCCCATTGACTCCAGTTTTTCTGGGGCTCCTTGATGCCACACTCGGTCATATGCTGCCTGGATGTCAAGTGCAGTCACTCTCACCTCACATTTGAGGCAGAAACTATGTCAACCTTCAAGATTGGATTGGATAGCTAGAAGAAGAAAAAGGCATTGAAAGGGTGGATAAATGAGATTAGGATTATTTACTCACATGAAAAGTAAACACTGACATGGATCAGTTGGGCCTATTTCTCTGTCTTTAGTTGCAAAGACTTGCCTGAAATAGAACTTTGAGGGGTGAATTTGCACCTGACATTAACTGAGAGATAATGGCTTCAAAGTGGTGTCGATGGCCTTAGCACTCCGTTGACTCTGAGAGAGGACTACTGCCAGGTGCCCAAAGCGTCTGCCTGTTTCTGGTTATAGGCCCCTTTTATGATGGAAATTGGAGTCCTATGGTATAAATAGGACCAATTGTCATTTTCAGTTGAACTGGTGAGACCTTGTACGCCAATTAAAACCACTGGTGATGGAACCGACAAGTCCCACCATTGGTAAGTGTCAAGTTTTTTGGGGGGATTCTGGAGGTACAGGACTGCTACTGCCCTGTAGTGCGAAAATTCAGCCCATCGTTTTAAAAAGCCTGTGATGGCTCTACGCAGCTTCCCTCGTAACCTGTGCAACATAGCCTGGATCCAAGCTAATATTGCTCAATAGACTGTTTCCTTCAACTCAGTCAGGAATCAAATTAAAGTTCAGCTGTCTTTTAATATCATAAAATGAAATGCTTCTTCTCCAGTGACCGTGACTGTTCAGCTGCAACTTTTATAACTTGTAACAGCCAATTTTTTGCGATGGAAAATCTGCCTCTACATTCTACGATTGTTATTAAATCTGGGTGCATAAAACACTCTGAGGCAAATTATATTAGCTCTGTCACCAATGGTTGAACACTCAACAAAAAAAAAAATTATGTTTTCTTTCAAATGCTTGTTTTATTTTGGAAAATGATCTGACTGTAACTTTTGGTAAGTTGAGATAGGTGAACTGTGCTTTTTTCTTACGCTCAGTGATGTGAACAGCTGACCTTCATTTTCCAATCCTCACTGGATACAGTTGTGGTGCTGGAGGATTGGAGGACTGCTAACATTGTACCTTTGTTTAAAAAGGGAGTGAGGGATAGACCAAATAATTATAGGCCAGTCAATCTAACCTCGGTAGTGGGCAAATTATTGGAACCAAATCTGCGAGACAGGATAAACTGTCACTTAGAAAGGCACGATTTAATCAAGGACAGTCAGCATGGATTTGTTAAGGGAAGATCATGTCTGACTAACTTGATTGAATTTTTGAACAAGTAACAAGGAAGGATTGACGAGGGTAGTGCAGTTGATGTGGTCGACATGGATTTTAGCAAGGCTTTGGACAAGGTCCCACATGGCAGACTGGTTAAAAAAAAAAGCCACAGGATCCAGGGAAATGTAGCAAAATTGGCTCAGTGGCAGAAAACAAAGGGTAATTGTTGACGGTTGTTTTTGTGATTGGAAGGCTGTTTCCAGTGGGGTTCCGCAGTGCTCAGTACTGGGCCCCCTGCTTTTTGTGGTATATATTAACAATTTGGACGTAAATGTAGGGGGCATGATCAAGAAGTTTGCAGATGACATGAAAATTGGCCGTGTGGTTGATCATGAGGCGGATAGCTGTAGGCTGCAGGAAGATATCAATGGACTGGTCAGATGGGCAGAAAAGTGGCAAATAGAATTTAGCTTGGAGAAGTGTGAGGTGATGCATTTGGGGAGGTCAAACAAGGCAAAGGAATACACGATTAATGGAAAAATACTGAGAGGTGTAGAGGTAGTGAGGGACCTTGGAGTGAATGTTCACAGATCCCTGAAGATAGCAGGACAGTTGATAATGTGGTTAAGAAGGCATATGGAATGATTCTATGATTTAAGTTTCTGTTCAATGCCACAACCAAGATTCAACGATGGATTTATTCAAAGGCCAAGCCAACCCATCACAGAGCAGAGCCAGTGATTTATTTATTTATTTTATTTAGAGATGCAGCACTGAAACAGGCCCTTCGGCACACCGAGTCTGTGCTGACCAGCAACCACCCATTTATACTAATCCTACATTAACCCCATATTCCCTACCACATTCCCACCATTCTCCTACCACCTACCTACACTAGGGGCAATTTACAATGGCCAATTTACCTATCAACCTGCAAGTCTTTGACTGTAGGAAGAAACCGGAGCACCCACTGGAAACCCACGCAGTCACAGGGAGAACTTGCAAACTCTGCACAGGTAGTACCCAGAACTAAACATGGGTTGCTGGAGCTGTGAGGCTGTGGTGCTAACCCTGCATCACTGTTTTGTAGTTCACCGAATCATAGAAGGTTTATGGCACTGAAAGAGGCCACTAGGCCCATCAGGTCTGCGCCGACTGAAAATAAAGAGAGCACCCAGCCTCATCCCACTTTCCAGCATTTGGTCTGTAGCTCTGCAAGTTACAGCACTTCAGGTGCACATCCAAAAAACTTTTAAATGGGTTGAGCGCTTCTGCCTCTACTACCCTTTCGGGCAGTGAGTTCCAGACCACCAGCACCCTCTGGGTGAAAAAACATTTCCTCATCTCCCCTCTAATCCTTCTACCAATCACTTTAAATCTATGTCCCCTAGTCACTGACTTCTCTGTTAAGGAAAATAGGCCCTTCCCATCCACTCTATCCAGGCCCCTCACAATTTTGGACATCTCAAACAAATCTTCCCTGAGCCTCATCTGTTCCAAGGAGAACAACCCCAGCCTATCCAATCCTTCCCCATAGCTACAATTTTCCAATCCTGGCAACATCTTCGTAAATCTCCTCTGTACCCCCTCTAGCACAATTGCATTCTTTCTGTAATGAAGTGACCAGAACTCCACATAGTACTTAAGTTGTGGTCTAACCAATGTTTTATATATTTCCAGCATAACTTCCCTGCTCTTATTCAATACCTCGGCTAATAAATGAAAGGATTCCATATGCCTTCTTAACCACCTTATCAACCTGTCCTGCTACCTTCAGGGATTTGTGGACATTCACTCCAAGGTCCCTCACTTCATCTACACCTCTCAGTATCCTCCCATTTATTGTATTCCTTTGTCTTATTTGACCTCCCCAAATGCATTACATCACAATTCCCTGGGTTGAATTCCATTTGCCACTTTTTTGCCCAGCTGACCAGTCCATTAATATCTCCCTGCAGTCTACAGCTATCCTCCTCATTATCAACCACATGGCCAATTTTTGTGTCATCTGCAAATTTCTTGATCATTTCCCCTATATTTACATCCAAATCGTTAATTATCACATCAAAAAGCAGGGGAAACAGTACAGAGCCCTGCGGAACCCCAATGGAAACAGCCTTCCATTCACAAAAACACCCGTCAACAATTACCCTTTGTTTCCTGCCACTGAGCCAATTTTGTATCCAGCTTGCCATATTCCCCTGGATCCCATGGACTTTTTATTTAACCGGTCTGCCATGTAGGAACTTGTCCAAAGCCTTGCTTAAATCCATGTAGACCACATCAACTGCACTACCATCATCAATCCTTCTTGTTACTTCTTCAAAAGATTCAATCAAGTTAGTCAGACATAACTTTACCTTAAATCTATGTTGACTATCCTTGATTAATGCATGCCTTTCTAAGTGACAGTTTATCCTGTCTCTCAGAGTAAATTCCAATAATTTGCCCACTACCAAGTTTAGACTGACTGTCCTGTAATTATTCAGTCTATACCCTCGCACCCTTTTTAAACAAAGGTAAACTTTAGCAGATCTCCAAACCTCCACCACGACACCTGCATCTAGTAAGGATTGGAAAATAATGGTCAGACCTTCCTCTATTTCCTCCCTGGCTTCTTTTAACAGCCTGAGGTATATTTCATCTGGCCCTGGTGATTTAACCACTTTCAAGGATGCTAATCCCCCTAAGACTTCCTCCCTCCTAATGTTGATCACATCCACTACTTCACACTCCTTGTTGCATTGACACTCTCTTTTGTGAAGACAGCTGCAAAGTATTCATTAAGAACTATACCCACATCTTCCGCCTCCACATATACCTTTTTATGGGCCCTACTCTCTCCTTAGTTATCCTCTTACTCTTAATGTATTGATAAAACTTCTTTCAGTTCACCTTGATTTTGCTTGTCAATATTTTTTCATGCCCTCGCTTAACTTTCCTAATTTCCTTTTTGATTTCACCCCTCCCTTTTTTATACTCCTCTCAGCTCTCTGTAGTATGGAGTTCTCGGTGTCTGACATATGCTTTCCTTTTCTACCTTATCTTACCCTGTAAGCACCTTGACATCCGTGGGGCTCTAGATTTGGCTATCCCACCCTTTTTTCTTTGTGGGAACATGTTTACTTGGAACCCCATGAATCTCCCCTTTGAATGCCTCCCACTGCTCTGACAATGATTTACCTTCAAGTTGCTGTTTCCAGCCTACTTTTGCTAAATCGCTCCTCAGCTTAGTAAAATTGGCCTTATCCCAATTTAGAAGTTTAACTCATGTTCTATCTTTGTCCTTTTGCATACTTACATTAAAACTCACTGAATTATGATCATGACCACCAAAATGCTCTCCCACTGCCACTCCTTCCATCTGCTCATCTTCATTTCCTAAAACTAAGTCCAGAAATGTGCCCTCTCTTGTCGGTCTTGCTATGTACTGGCCAAAAAGGTTCTCCTGAATGCACCTTTAAAATTCTGTTTCCCTCCATTCCTTTCATACTAATTCTATTGCAGTTAATATTGGGGTATGTTAAAATCCCCTACTATTACTGGGCTGTTGTTTTTGCATTTCTCAGAGATTTGCCTGCATATTTGCTCTTCTGTCTCCCTCTGACTATTCAGGGGTCTACAGTACACTCCCAGTAGTGTGACTGCCCCTTTTTTGTTCCTAATCTCAATCCATATGGCCTCAGTTGATGATTCTTCTAACAGTTCATCCCTCCTCACAGCTGTAATTGCTTCTCTAACCGAATTGCCACTCTCCTCCTTTATTTATCCCCCTCTCTATCTTGATCTTGAGTTAAGCCCTCTTACTGATGATTCACTGCTGCAACATGCTGTACATATATGTGGTGCTTGAAATCAAACTGTAGTCCAAAGATAGGAACGTGGGAGCAGTTTCAGACCACTTAGCTTCTTGAGTCTGTTCCGTGATTCAGTTAGATCATGACTGGTCTGTTTTCTTAACTCCATCTACCTGTCTTTGTTCTGTAACCTTTAATACATATGCCTAATAACAACCTATCAAACTCAGTTTGGAAATTTTCAATTGACCTATAGCTCAACAGCTTTTTGGAGGTGGGGGGGAGACAGTTCAAAATTTCAGGGCAATATATCAGCCTCACTGTCTAAACTCATAATGCAGTGAGGCACCGGTACGGTGATGCTCAATCATTTAAATGTTCACGCATCTTTCACGTACGCTTACTGCAAATAAGGTGGAGAGATACAAACTGTACATTAGTGTCCTTCAGTACACAAAAGCCACAGCTTGTTCAGGAAGGGAAAAAATGTGTTTCCTCATTTTTGGGATGTAGGTGTTGCTGTCAAGTCTAGTATTTAATGCTCATCATTAGTGCCACAGAAGTTTGATACAACTGAGTGGCTTGCTAGACCATTTCAGCAGGCAGCTAAGCGTCAACCAGTTTGGTGTAGGACTGCAGCCACAGACAGCCTGTAAGATCTCTCGTTGTAGATCTACTATTTTAAATCTCTGGATGAAACCACGGCACTACGTTCGGGATTGCTGCTGTAAATGGAAGTTTTATTGTCGACTCCCTCTAGTGGCCCTCTGCGCATGGTACGCCCAGCATGCACGATGACCTCAAATGAAAAATATACAACATATCAAATGGACAATACACTCCAGAGCCCAGACCAGGTAAGGATGGTAAGTTTCCTTCTCTGAAGGGCATTAAGGAGACGTTGGCATAACAGTAATGTCGCTGGACTAATAATCCAAAGACCCAGGTTATTACTCTGGGGAACAAAAACAAGAAATGCTGGATTCACTCAGCAGGTCTGGCAGCATCTGTGGAAAGAGAAGCAGAGTTAACGTTTCGGGTCAGTGACCCTTCTTCGGAACTGACAAATATTAGAAAAGTCACAGATTATAAACAAGTGAGGTGGGGGTTGGGCAAGAGATAACAAAGGAGAAGGTGCAGATTGGACCAGGCCACATAGCTGACCAAAAGGTCACGGAGCAAAGGCAAACAATATGTTAATGGTGTGTTGAAAGACAAAGCATTAGTACAGATTAGGTGTGAATATACTGAATATTGAACATCAGCAAGTGCAAACCTGAAGAAAAACAACCTGAAAAAAACAGTGGGTAAGCAAACTGAACAAACTAAGATGAAATGAAATAAATGCAAAAAAAGATTGTAAAAAATGTAAAAAGGAATGCAAAAAAAAAAGGAAGAAAAAATAACTAAAAATGACTAAAAATGAAAGTAAAGTGGGGGGCTGTCATGCTCTGAAATTATTGAACTCAATGTTCAGTCCGGCAGGCTGTAGTGTGCCTAATCGGTAGATGAGATGCTGTTCCTCGAGCTTGCGTTGATGTTCACTGGAACACTGCAGCAATCCCAGGACAGAGATGTGAGCATGAGAGCAGGGGGGAGTGTTGAAATGGCAAGCAACCGGAAGCTCAGGGTCCTGCTTGCGGACTGAGCGGAGATGTTCCGCAAAGCGGTCACCCAGTCTGCGCTTGGTCTCCCCAATGTAGAGGAGACCACACTGTGAGCAGCGAATACAGTATACTACATTGAAAGAAGTACAAGTAAATCGCTGCTTCACCTGAAAGGAGTGTTTGGGGCCTGGGATAGTGAGGAGAGAGGAGGTAAATGGGCAGGTATTACACCTCCTGCGATTGCAAGGGAAGGTGCCCTGGGACGGGGACGAGGTGGTGGGGGTAATGGAGGAAGCTTATGGGGCCAAAATTTCTCAGCACTCCCCTTGTAAGTTCAGTCGGGATGCAGCAGAAGGGCTGGATATACCAGGTCCCGTTACTCTGGGGATATGGGTTCAAACCCCACCACGGTAACTGGTTGGAATTCAGTTGATTAATAAATTTGATTAATTAATGAAAATCTTGAACGCCAGTAATGGTGACCATGAAACTATCATCAAATGTTGTAAAAACCCACCTGGTTCACTAATGCCCTTTAAGGAAGGAAATCTGCCCTCAGGGGCAGCAGATGCATGGGAATACCACCATCTGCAAGTTCATACAAACATACAAATTAGGAGCAGAAGTAGGCCATTCAGCCCCTCTAGCCTGCTCCGCCATTCAATAAGATTATAGCTGATCTGTTTGTGTCTCGAATTCCACTCTCCCATCTACCCACTATAACCTTTGATGCCCTTGCCTAACAAGAATCTATGCCTAATGCCATAGAATACAAGGCTACGGGCCAAGTGCTGGAAAATGGGATTAGAATAGTTAGGTGCTTGATGAACAGCACGGACATGATGGACCGAAGGGCCTGTTTCTGTGCTGTATAACTCTATGACTCTATGACCTTCTTGAGGTTAACTCATTTAAGATTGTCAGGGTAGGACAAGGTGACAAAGATTTAAACAAAAGCTACGTCTGCTTTTTCCATTCCATTAAGCTGCATGTTGACACACAGTTCTTCACAGATATATCAATGTTTTTTTAATAATAACAAAGATGAACGATCCCACCCAATACCAGTTTAAAACTATTCTCAAGCCATTGCCTTCAGCAAAAATAATGATTGAATTTGGCAATGTTTGGTCTTGCTTTTTCGTTATTCCTGGATTCGAGAAAGTAGGTTGGAAATTCTATAACCAGGGGAAATCTGCTATATTTGTTTTATGCTGCCGTCTGACCTTTATTTTTAATAAGCTTATGGGGCCAAAATTTCTCAGCACTCCCCTTGTAAGTTCAGTCGGGATGCAGCAGAAGGGCTGGATATACCAGGTCCCGGCCTACCCTGTCAACTTCCATAGGCCTTGTTGGGCATGAAGCCTCTTCAGCCCCAAACATAAGTCCACCACAATACAGGGGTTCATGGCTGGGGGAGAGGGGTTTCCCAGACAAGTGATCAGGCATATCAATCTGCTGATGAGTGCTTGTGGAGCCCACCTGAGGTCCAGGCCTGGATTGTGGCCTCGACCCCTTAAAATTTTAATTTGCTAGAGTTTTCTTTTTCCTTCCCCCCTTATAAAGGGGTTGATAATGAAAAGATGACATGTTTTGGGGTGGGCAGAGCTTCCAGTACCCTGCACCCCTTTGGAGTGGGCAGCCCCTGCCACATTTTGAAGCCTAGCCCACTGGTGGGTGCCTGACATGTGCCCCTAATAGCACAGTGTCCACCAGTGATATTTTATTGAGAGTCTCCCCCTGACCCCAGCATCCTCCAGAGGGGCCAATGCTAGAAGCTCCTGCTGGGGTATCCACGAACTTAAGTCGTTTGCTGTCCCCGAGGATTTTCCGCTCCGTACTTTGTAGTTTACAGCCTATGGATATTTATTCATCAATCTCATGTCCACGTGTCAATTCCGTAAGCTGTTAAAGACTTCTGTCTTCCAGCAACATAGGAACAGGAGTAGGCCATTCAGCCCTTCGAAACTGTTCCACCATTTAATTAGATTATGGCTGATCTGTATCTTAACTCCATTTCCACACCTTGGTTCCATATCCCTTACCTACCGAAAATCTATCAATCTCTGTATGAAATTTTCAATTGACCTCCTAGCCTCAGCAACTTTTTGGGGGAAAGAATTCCAGATTTCCAGTAGCCTTTGTATGAATAACTGCTTCCTGATATCACCTCTGAGTGGCCTGGCTCTGATTATAGTGCAGGTGCAGTGCACTGAACTGAAGGCGGTACTCCAGAGGGAGGGGTCTAACCAGAGCATTATACAACTGGGCAATGCAACAGTTCCAGATATTGTCCAAAGAAAAAATCATGTTCCAATTTGTGGGGAACATGGTCTCACTGACAGGACTGACGTTTGGCACTGATCATGAAACAAAAAACTCAGCAAAACTGTTCCTCACAGCCCCTGCTGTAAAGATTTTAAACGTTCTTCTTCATCTGTAAACATAAATAATAGGTATTATTAAATAATGCCTGTTTATTTTCTTACACATTTGCTAATTAATTTAATAAAATTCCACCTTTTTTCTTGAACAACAACTTCCTTTTATATAACGCCTTTAGTGAAACGCCCCAAGATGCTTCACAGAAACGTTATCAAACAACATTTGACATTGAACTGCACAAAGGTACTTGGTCAGGTGACCAATTATTTGGTCAAAGTGGTAGATTTTAAGGAGTGTCAGAAAGAAGGGGAGAGAGGTAGAGAGGCAAACAGATTTAAGAAGGGAATTCCAGAGCACCATTTCAAAATATTAATTTTTACACCCCCTCCATAAATATTGGCAAATAAATAAATTGAAGGGTGATTTTGATGGAAGCAGCTCGCTCAAACAATATCACATTGTAACAATATCATTCTCTTCAAACACTTTCCCTTGCCTCAGCAATGCAAGCACTGTTTGCCACAGCACCAATGGATTTGTTGAGCATGCAACTGATGTATATGCAATGGACCCTTGCACAGTTCAAGGTGTTCCTTTCTGCTCTTGTTAACAGGAGCTTTAGGAGCTCATATTTATGTTATTCTTGGGGGGGAGGGGTGGTGGTGCAGCTGAGCATTGACATCACAGTGGTTGCCTTAATGCAGCTTTAGGTAAACGTAAATGTTCATATGAGGATCGTAAAGGTAGTATTTTAAAATGTGTGTATGATTTTGCTGTAAATAGCAGAAAATCTTGACAAATGTCTCCAACAACGTGCTTTTGTAGTGCGAATTCGACTTAATAAAACGTCCCAAGATGCTTCACAGGAGCAGAATTAGACAAAATTTGACACCGAGGCACATAAAGAGACATTAAGACAGATGACTACTACGACCACAAAAATGGTGAAGCTACAAGACAGGACTAAAGAGTGGAAGCATTATCCCTTAACCAATGGATCAGATCAAAGCTCTGCAATCCTGCCATGTCCAGTTGCAAATGGGGGTGGACAATTAAACAGCTAACGGGAGGAGGCAGTTCCACGAACGTCCCCATCATTACTGCTGGTGGAGCCCAGCACGTGATTGCAAAAGACAAGACGGAAGCGTCTGCAACCATCTTCAGCCTCCCCCTGAGGACCCCACCAATGTTCCCTCCAAGCTGTGTGCGACACAGGCCAGACACAAATCATCCCTCTTAAATTACCGTGCATGCATGTCCATGCAAAAAAATTTAAAGGGGCTGCGCACTTAAACAAATTGCCTGCACAATCCAAAAAAAGTTGGTCTCTACCCTCACAGATGCCAGTCTTCAGCCAATTAGATTCACTCTATGTGTTACCAAGAAATGGCTGATTGCTCTGGGGACCGTAAAAGTATAGGCCCTGATAACATCCTGGCCATGTGCCATTCACAGCAATGGATCAGTCAATGCTGCAGAATGCATCATACAGTGTGTTCATACCAGTTCACTGCTCCTACATCTGCTTGGTGGATTGCTGCATATGACTCTCCATGAGGGTGGCCAATCTTTCAATGGAGGAGCTCATGCGTTCATTTGCCTGACACATTGTGGTGCTCATGTCATGAATGGACTCCTCCATTATTTTGTGCAAGGGTCCCAAGTTGCCTCAGGAAACTCTGACAGATGTCCACACATCTCCAATTGCTGGTCCACGAGCACACACTTTGTATATGCCCTCCTGAGGCTCTGCATCGCTGGCTGGGTAAGCATGGCTGGAGCTGTCCTCTGACCTCCATTGGGGACTGCCCACAGCTACCTCTCCTCCATCACCTGCTCCTGGTCACATGCCGTGATGCTCACCTTGTGCCTCCTGTTCTAAAGTCACCTGAGTCCCTACCAAGGTGTGTGTATCTGCACTGGTGGAGGGTGCACTTGACTCCTGTGATGGTGGTTCCTCAGAGTGCAAGCCGTCCTCTGACGTAGCTGTGGCCTCCACACTCGGCTGCTGCCAAGGTGGATTCATGGTGCATTCAATAAATTTCACCCGCTCTCTCTGCCGCAAACCAATCTCGCTGTCGCCGACTGCCTGCACTGCGGCCACCCTTCCAATGCCAAGGGCTTCCTCCTCCATGTTGTCACTATTTCCAGGTTTGCCACTTCACCCCCTGAATGACTCCTCTCGCGGGCATTGTGTGATCTTTTCTGCCGCAATGTGAGGATGAAGAGATCAGCTACAGTTAACCTTCCCATTTCTCCATCATGATCCACAATCAGAAGTGATGATCCAGTCATTGCACAGGCCCAGAGCCTACATTACCATCATCCAAAGCATACATAGCTATGATCCCTTCCCACGGGTGAGGGTTGGCACTGGGCACACATCTGCTCGATGTACCTACACATTGTCTGTCTTGAGGCCCTCCTGCTCAGAGGTGTGCTGTGCCTTTAAGACACTCATGGCTGACACCTTGGTTTTGCATCGTACTCACCTTGTCAGCCTGCAGAAGGTCATTGAAGAGCTTCCTGCACTGGACCCAAGTCCTGCTAGCAACGCTTTGGCTTCTGACCTCTCTGGCGACCTCCAGCCATGACTCTTTTGTTTGCCTGGCAGGCCTCCTTCTGCTGCTGTCTGGAAGTAAAATGTTCCTCTTGGCTCGGATCACCTCCAGCATGACCTCCAGGGAAGTGTGGGTGAACCTTGGGGCCACCATACCATAACAGATTATCATCTTATTTATCTGAAAGCCTGTTCCCTCAGACACTGGCTGGTTGCATCCACTTTGAATACTGAAGGTGCCCTTTAAATAGGGCCCACCACTTCTATCTTCGACCTCTTAATTGTGCCCGCTCTCCGTTATTGGACAGCTATTGTGGAGGTGACCCACTAATTGGTTGCCTCCTGCGAAATGCTGACTTGCAATGCCCTCTGACCTCCAGCGAGGTCATGACCTGGAAATAACCCCGATGTCGGGATGCCGATGAATTCGGGAAAATCCAGCCCAAAGAGGCCACTAAACCCACGGACAGCATAATTTTACCAGCATAATTGTTTCAGGAAAAACAATTAAAGTGTGCCATCAGGAGAATTTAATATTTGAGCTTCTCAAGTAATGCAATGAGATCTTTAACACCGACAGACTCAGTCAAGACAGTTCCGATAATGCTGCACTCCCTCAGCAGTGCATGAACATGGGCCTGGTGTATGTACTTAAATCCTGGGCTGGGGGAGGTGGGGTGGGGGCTTGGCCATATAACTACTTGACCCAGAACACCACTGTCATAAATGATCCAAGCTGAATGCTGTAAAGGGTCAATAATGCTCCTTGTTGTGCAGTGTCAAGATAAGCATTACTTCAGTCACTTCAGAAGGTCCATTTCTCAATTAAAAATAGAGAAAAATACAGTGTGAATTGTTTTTTCATAAAATGACCTTTCATTAATCAAACTATTAAATTACTAGGCTAAACTAAGGCCTGCCACCTGATTGCTATGATTTGAAACAGAGATCAAATGTATATATGCATTTGCAGTTCAAATATTCACTTTCTTCCCCTCACAGGTGCTATCCTATATAATACCTTAATAAAACCTCGGTTAGAGTACCAAATGCAGTATTGGACTCCGCGATATAGGAAGGAATTTGAGGCTTTAGAGAGGATACAATGCAGATTCAGGGTGCTGCTCGGCATGAAGAAGCACAAAAATAAAGGGAGGCTTGAAAAATTGGGTCACTTTTCATGAAAGCAATGCAGATGATGGGGCAAAGTGATAGAAGTGTTTAAAAATGATGAAAGGATGGGACAGAGTAAATAGGGGCAAATTGTTTCCAGTTGTTGAGGGGTCAAGGACGAGGGGCCTCAGATACAAGATGGAATGTCAGAGATTTAGTCCAGAAGGCAGAAGAAAGCTTTTTACACAGAGTGTTGTGAGACTATGGCGTTCACCTGCAAGGTTAATGGTTCAGGCAGAAACTGCGTCAACATTCAACATTAGATTGGATATGGGGATGAAGAAAAGGCGTTATGGGAGCAAGATGATTAGAGCTATTTGCTCACACGGTGGGTAAATGTCATCATGACTAGTTAGGCCGAATAATCTGTTTCTATGTTGTAAATTCTATATATTTTCACTCCAGAGAGAGGCTCGTACTCTGAAGGAAATGGCTCTGTCAATAGTTATTACAAGAATAAGGAAATTTATATGGGGGAGCGGGCATCATGACAATTTACAGGAAGGTAAACACTTCTTCCGATTTAGTATACTGTTTTAGCTGCTCACAATAAGGTCTCTACACTGGGGAAACCAATCCCAGATTGGGGTGATCGCTTTGCTGAACACCTCCATTCAGTCCGAAAGCATGACCACAAGCTTCCGGTTGCTTACCATTTCAACACTCCCCCCTGCTCTCATGCCAACATTTCTGTCTTTGGCCTGCTCCAGTGTTCCAGTGAACAGCTCGAGGAGCAGCACCTGATCTTTCAATTAGGCTCTCTACAGCCTTGCAGACTGAATATTGAGTTCAATAACTTCAGAGCATGACTGGGCATTTTTTAATATTTTATTTTTCAACCATGTCCCTGTTTTTCATGTAGTCAGAGCTGCTCATTATTCCACTATTAACACTCTCTCTGGACTAATGCTTTGTCTTTCACCACAAGCATTAACACACTGTTTGCCTTTGTCCCAGGACAGCTCTGTTATTTAATCTCTCCTGCCCTCTGCCCTATCAAACACCTTCCCCTTTGTTCTCTCTCCACCCCTCTCCCTTTCACGTGCTTAAAACCTGATTCTTGTCTAACCTTTGCCAGTTTTGATGAAAGGTCACTGACCTGAAACGTTAACTTTGCTTCTCTCGCCACAGATGCTGACAGACCTGCTGAGTATTTCCAGTACTTTTTGTTTTTGTTTCAGATTTCCAGCATCTGCAGTATTTTGCTTTTATTACAGGAAGGCATTTTGTCCTTGAGTAAATAGACACCACAAAGGGCCGGGCTCTTTAACCTAAAGTGTCCAGAATAGGCCTGATTTAGACGATGAGACCCAAATTGGCCGTGTTCTGGAGATTTGAGTTCAGAATACTGCCTAACAATTATCAGACACGTGACCTGCTGACACTTAGAAGAAACTTGAGATTGAATTTCCCCAGAAATTCTTCTGATTGTGCGTCACAACTTTGGAGGTACAGCACGGATGAACCCTAGTGATACCTTCCAGTTCTTGCCACTACAGAGGGGATTATGTCTTCTCTTGATGGTCCGGGGGATTCACAAAGGATTACACACTCAGGTGCCCAGGATTAGAGTCTGAAGATTCCTAGCAGAAACCCAAGAATGCTTATTGCTTAATTATCATCAACTTAGTGATCAACATTACAACATAAATACTCTTCTTCCCCAGCAGAGGGAATCCTAACACCAGAAAAGATCTCTAACACTCCCTTGCGACAATGAAGATTAATGTAATGGTGACAAGGAGCCATCTGTTACATATAATGCAAAATTAAACTAACAATTTAATTGTAGGGAAAATAAAAGTGACAGTCGTTTGGTTCATAAAGCAACAGCATCGTGATTGAGATCCACAGCCATAAATTGGTTTTGAATACATCTTATTGAAATGTATGTTTGAGAATACAAAGCCAGATTGAGTTGTATCTATATAATACTTTCTGTATCAGTGGTGTTTCAACTTGCTTTCTGATTGGTCTGTGCTCACCATGTGATTATACCAAACACATGGCCAGCAAGAACCAATCAGATCTGGGGATCATGTCCTGCAACAAATGGCGGGAAGTAACTTCACTCACAGTTACACACGAACTGAAAATTGAAGTAAACTGCACAACACTAATCCAGTGTTTTTGCAAATATTAACACATTCCTAGAAACCCCTTGAAAATACAGACGCAAGTGCACATCCATGTCCTAATTTCTGAAAGGAAAATTACCCAAAGGAAAACAGTGTCCACATTGAAGGAAAACATGTTTTCTTTAGATTACAGCAGCAAAAACAGTGTACGCTAACAACTCAAAATTGGGAGATCTGCTTCACCTGATGGCCCCTCTTGAGTCTGGGGAATGCAGTTTTAAAATCAATGCTCCACCCATTGAGAAGCGTTGAGTCAGCTTCACACAGTTGGACCTGGCTACTGAGTCAGAAACAACACTGCAGCACTTGTCACCTATATGCAAATTAACATTTGACATTTGTTTCATGCCATTGGACATCTCGAACAATATTAGTCAACAATAACAACTTGCCGTAATACAATAGCTCCTTTTACATAGTTAAATGTTCAAATGGGTTGTGGAGAAGTGGAGAGGTTTTGAGAGGGAATTTTGGGAGGAGAGGTTTAGGGAGAGAATTTCAGAACCTTAGGGCCTGGGAAAGGTGCTCCGAATTTCAAATGCTTGTCATCAAGAAAATCACAATGGGGAAAGGGACGTGGAAGCCCTAATACTTACTGCAGCACTGACAAGGTGAATGACTGGTAGTATTTGCTTTAAGCTACTGCTGGCAGGGCTACTTGAAGCAAAACTGATTCCAAGTAATTCATTCCATATCCCTAGCCTTGTGATAAAAGGGATATTGGGGAGAAATATAAACTGTAGGAGAAAGAGGACAATGTAAAGGTGAGTAAAGTCAAATTAAGACACAGCACTCTGGCTCTCTGTGCATCCTCCACTTCCTTCACACTACCATTGGCAGCTATGCCTTCAGCCACCTCGGCCCTAAGGTTCTGGAATTCTCTCGCAAAACTTCTCCTAGTTTGCGCACAAGTCCCACAAGCAGCAGTGAGGTAATGAGATCTATTTATTTGGTGATGACTGGCAGAATAAATATTGGACAGAATTTCCCTGCTCTCCTTCAAAACAGCACCATGCAGTCTTATTACATCCATCTTGGTTCAACAGGTAGCATTTGTTATGCTCCACTGAAATGTCAGCATGGATTCAGTGCTTAAGTCCTAAGCAAGCTTTGAACACACAACGTTCTGAGTAAGAGGCAAGACTGTAGCCAACAGAGCCACAGCTGACACCAGCATGCTATTACAGCTGACACCAAAACAGATGCAATGGAACAGAAATAGGAATCAGGTCCAACAGCACCTGAACTGAGAAAAGGCAGGCTAAGATGTTGGGTGAAGGCCCTTGGTCAGAATTTACCTCAGGAGGACATCTGTCCTGACAGGAGGGTGAAGCATTAATCTATAAGTTTTTAGATACTGACAGACCTGTTGTGGAAAACCAGCATTTCTTTCCTTAAATCAGATTTCCTATTTCATCTGTCCTAGTCAATGGGTTTTGTGAGCCAGTGTGAAATCAACTGAGTGAAAATCAGATGGGGGCACCTGAAGGGCGGCCAATCAGCTTGGCCAGATCATTGCCCAGCCAGTGGAGGTGAAATTCTCCAGCAACCTGTCTAAAGTCCCTTTGCAATGCTTCAACAGAGACAATGTTCACTCAATGTCTCATAAACAAGCAGATGTAAGTATGAAGAAGCTGAGGCAGCTCTCCAAAGCACTGAGATTTAAATGCACTGCATCAGTTTACAGTTGGTTCACTATCGGTGAACTGTTCAAATGGAATAAGCCAATTAACCAAAGAATGCTTTGAGTTACACTGTCAATAAATGCTAGAAGAGCCTTCGAATGCAGATTAAGACTTTTAATAAAACTAATAGTTGTAACATTTACCTGTTCAAAATATACAACATGAAACTTGGGATGTTGATGAGCTTTTTTTAATCTTTCGTGGGATGTGGGCGTCGCGGGCAAAGCCAGCATTTGTTGTCCATCCCTAATTGCCCTTGAGAAGGTGATGGTGAAACATCTTCTTGAACCACTGCAGTCTGTCTGGTGAAGGTTCTCCCACAGTGCTGTTAGGGAGGGAGTTCCAAGATTTTGACCCAGTGACGATAAAAGAACAACGGTATATTTCTCAGTCAGGGTGATGTTTGACTTAAAGGGGAAATGAATTACATCCGAGAGGTTTGTGTTCTTTTTATTGTCAGTAGTTTAATTTAAGTGACTGATGTGTTGTACAATTGTGATTCACTCTTACTTAAATATTTGCAAACGCATAAATAAAATGGAGGATAATTTCAATGGAAGTAGCTTGCTCACACAATATCATATGATGTATGCATGACTCCTACATAAGTCAAGGTGCTACTTTCTGCTCCTGTTAACAGGAGGCTAGAAAGCTAATATTTATATTACTCTAAGCAGGGTGGATGAGAGTAGTTGATATCAGGCAGGTTGCCTTATCTGGCTCTATGATTCATAAATGTTATCCATTAAAATAATAAACCATGGTTTACCATTTTAAAATCTTCATAAATATCAACAGCAAGTTGCACTTATATTCTGTTTTAATGTAGTATAATGTCCCAAGGCGCTCCACAGGAGCGTTGTCAGACAAAAATTGACATCGAGCCAAAGAAGGAGACATGAAGGCAGGTGACCAAAAGATTGGTGCAAGAGATGCGTTTTAAGGAGCTTCTCAAAGGAGGAATGAGAGCTAGTGGGCTGCAGTCTGTCTCAGCGGCGAGCTCGAAAAATGGTGGCCCACCTATGCAGACCGCATGCCAAAGAATTTAAATAGCCAGGGTGGCCCGCCCTCTGCCGCCAATCACGTGCAGGCACTGATGCCATTTTTAAAGGGCAGTCAGCCCTGCCGGGATATTTAGATTTTTGAAGAGATATCCCCCCAGAATTACATAAATAAAGTTCCAATGCCCCTTTCCCACCACCCCCCCATAACAACTGCATTAAATATTTGCCCTTCCACTCCAAAAAAACTTACCTTTTAAATCTGACCTTTCCCTCCCCAAACTGCACAAAGTTTAAAGTACAACCCTTCCCACCATCCCCTATGAAAGAGTGAAAATACGCTCAGTATATTCGGCAGACACAGCAGCATTGTGGGTATTTTTTACACAGCAGCATTGTGGGTAATGTGTACGTTACTGGTAGCACGTTGTGGTTTCCTTATCAGTACTGCCTGTCTGTGGGACTGGGAGAGGGAGAGTTGCTGTGGAATGTGAAGGATGCAGAATGTTACGACCCGGTGAAAAAGGTGTCTAGGTGTTTTCAGCCTTCACCTGGTCTTATCGTATCAGGTTTAATTTGAAACACACCGTGTTTTTAACTTCTCCCTTGGTGAATCCTTGTTCACTGCTTTCCAATTATAAGGCAAAGAAACCAGCACAAACAGGTTTTCTCAGGTTTAAAGAAGAAAAGTTGAAATTTATTAAACTTAAACTCTAATTCAGTTGACACCTACGGATACACGATGCACCCATGTTAGCATGCATACGCGATACACACATGCAAACAGAGACAGAGAAGAGCAGAAGAAATAAAGTGGAAAAGTTTGAGGCAATATCTGAAGAGTTTTTGATACGGTTCTTCGAGCTCACTGTAGAGTCCTTAATTGTAGGTAGATCTTGCTTTTCGTTGGGGCCCAGTATTCTTCTTAAATCTTGATCACTGTAGGAGACTTTTCTCTCTTGGGGTTCATGTGTCTTCAATGGATTCAGAGGCTTGTTAAAAAGAGATGGGAGCAGACAGGAGAGATCTTCTCAGTTCAGGAGCAAACAGTCTTTCTCAGTTCAAACTCTCTCGAGCCAGTTCAAAAGAAAACCTGGAACAGCCAGTTAATCATATGACCAGCTGGTCTAACCAGTCCTGGCCCTTGTGGATTGTGATTCCTCACCTTTGATGTCTGTTAGTATGTAAATATTTTTTTCCAGCCCCGGCTGATTTGTTTAACAAGTCATTTCCTCACTCCAACAAAAGTTAAAAATCAATGTTCATGACAAAATTGATGTGCCTCATTCTTAGCAGGTGGAGGCCTAGCATGACAAGAATCTCTCTCTCCCTTGCAAGTAAAAATAAACGGTACACTATTAACCTCTATCAGACGGTATGGAGAGTCATTAATTGATTTTAATTTGATTCCCTACACCCATTACATTTATTTGACCCCGCACCCCCCTACCCTGCACTAATATACTCACCTCCTCTCCCCTCCCCACCACTCGAGGCTCATTTCCCCGGACGGGGATCTGAAGGCACGGGAGCGATGGCCACCGAGCCGAAGATCGTGGCGGGCTAGCAAGATCACAGGTAAGTATATTTAAATTAATTAATTTTATTGATTTAAATATTTAAATTGTGGCCCCGTTGCCCAGTGGCGGGGGTGGTGCCACAGATCTCGCCACTGCTGGGAGGATGGGGCGGGAACCTGCCGGCGCCGAGGTCTGTGATGGGCCTGATCCGGGGCCATCTTCAGACCACCCCCCCCACCCCCGCCATGGATCACAACGTCGAGGGCTGCTTAAAATCCAGCCCAGTGAGTCAGGAGGTTTTGGG
Organism: Heterodontus francisci; assembly: GCF_036365525.1. Lineage (NCBI taxonomy): Eukaryota > Metazoa > Chordata > Chondrichthyes > Heterodontiformes > Heterodontidae > Heterodontus > Heterodontus francisci. The sequence goes on from NC_090372.1 coordinate 199,707,272, forward strand.
AAGGAATTTCAGAGCTTAGGGCCGAGATGGCTGAAGTCGCGGCCGCCAATGGTGGGATGAAGGAAGTGAGGAGTGTATAAAAGTCTGGAAGAATGCAGAGTTCTCAGAAGGTTGTAGGTCTGAGAGAGGTGACATATATAGTGAGAGGTGAGGCCATAAAGGATTTGAACGAGATGAGAATTTTTAAATCTTGGCTTTGCTGGAATGGAAGCCAATGTAGATCAACAAGCAAAGAGGTGTTGAATGGACAGAACTTGGTGTGAGTTAGGATGCAGGCAACAGAGGTTTGGCTGAGCTTAAGTTTATGAAAAGTGAAAGATGGGAGGCCAGCCAGGAGAGCATTAGAATAGTCAAGTCTGGTGGTAACGATGCATTTACAAAGCTGCTGTACAGTACGAGGAATTTGTGCACTCCCAGAATGGGTTTAAAGTCGTGCTTAATTACAGAATCATAGAATGGTTATGTTGGACTTCTTTCCTGTTCTATTTTGTTCCATACTTAAGCACAGCATCAGGTGTAACGACCACAGAAACTGATTTTTGTCTTTAGCAAGCTCATGTTACACAATCCAACATGAGTACTCAGTCAAATCATACGTTGCAATTCCATTTGATTATATGATTTTTATTATTGAGTTCACAATTCACTCTAAGAACTCAGGCACCAAGCTTCACAGTTCCAGCCTGACCACAGCAAACCGCGATTTGCTCGAAACCAATCCTACCTTTGATCTAAACATTCCATGCATACTAATACTAAATTCTAATCCATTAAAAGACATGCATTCACAGCCAATGCAGTACTTTTGAAGTATAGTCATTGTTGTAACGTAGGCAGCCAATTTCTTCACAAACAACAATGTGATGATGACCAGCTAATCTGTCTTTTTTACTTGATATTGATTGAGAAATAAACATTGGCCAGGACATCGAGGATAAATTTCCAGCTCTTCATCAAATAGTGCCAATATTACACCCACCTGAGAGGACAGAGCACCAAATATAGGACAGAGTAGATACACACACAGATCAATACTCTAATTCTTCAGTCACGATACTTGGGGAGAAGTTAACGTTATCATCAAGAGTGAAACAAGTCCAAAATTGGCACTTTATAATATATAATCGATACACAAATCCAATTTAAAATCTCTCACTCTCCAGTGTAGCATAACTACGTGCACAGCATTATTGAAACTGAATTTTGTCTCCTGAGGGCAAAAAATCCTGTTGCTGTACTTGCACTATGTATTATACATTAGCTTGATTCATTAGATCTGGCAAATATTTCCATATGCTGTGCAATAACCTGTAGACACAACTGTCATAATTCTGCACTGGGGATAAATGAACAGTCACAGTCTTTTGTCCTCTGGCAGCACCGCTTCCTTTTCTCCTGATGTTTTACAGTTTGCCTCATCCATGTTAGAACAAAACTGATTAGGATCTCGGAGGAATACTTCATGCCATGTAATATTTTTGGTGTATATGTATGGCCAGAATGTACAGTTGATTCTATCAGTTAGACTAGCACCTTTTCCTTTGAGTGGGCTGATTAAAACTCATTGGCCCATAAATTGGTCTGGGCCCATTTTTAGGCGAAGAACAGAGCGTCCTCCATAAGCTGAAGGCCTGAGGCTTGCCTGAAATTGGGCCTCATTTGAATAATTGGGGAGCATTAACCCCTTCAATCTCCAAAGGCAGCAGCTCTCAGTGAAGCTGTGGACCTGGGAGGAGCACTCTTGCTTCGCCCATGTCCACATTAAAATATGGTTTTAAATAAAATGTACTTTCTGGTGACAGCTTCCAACGGTTCCTTTAAGGACTGCAGCTAGGCCGCATGGATGTGTAGAAAACCTGGGCAGGACAGGCACGGCATCTGTTTCATTCAGCGCTGTCCAATTTGCCAGAGAGGTTCATAAACAGACACTAAATTGCTCATTAACATATACAAGGGGTCTAATGCTGTTTTAGGTGACTACCAAGGATGCCTGGTAAAAGACCTTTACCAATTTGGCAGCACCTGTAACATAGGTGGAGGTCAGACACAGGACATTGAGCCCCAAAACTGGTTCTTTTTGCTCCAATTTTCAGCCCAGAAAATGGGCACAATATGGATCAATTTTTCCCCATTACCTCCGAGTGGGCCTCCCTCCAGCATTCTATCTTGGCGTGAACCTTCTCATATGTCATGCATGGCATGGCATTAATATTTGGTTCAACTGTTTACCACTGGCACTCGTCGACTTTTGGTTGAGGGCTTCTGTCATGCTAGGCCCCCACCTGCCAAGAATGAGGTCCATGAATTTGTAATGAACATTGATTTTAAACTGTTACTGGAGTGAAGAAAGAACTTGTTAAACAGATCAGCCATGGCTGGGAGGATATTTGCATATTAACAGACAGTGTTTGGAAAGACAAAGCAGCCATTCCCTGACACATACAACCTACAATGGACTTTTGATCATCAGACGTTGAAGGTGGGGAAGCTCACATTCCTGCTAAAATGGCCGAATGCACAAATGGACATGGTAATACCAGCTGGTCACATGACTAACCTGCTGGGCAACCTGAATTTTTTGAATTTGTAAAAATAGTTTCGGTCTGTTTGCTCCTGGACTGAGAAGCTCTCTCCTGGCTGCCTCACCCCCATAGCCTCTCCTGTCTGCCTACTCCTGTCTCTTTCTCACAAGCCTTTGAACCTATTGAAGACACATGAATCCCAAGAGAGAAAAGTCTCCTACAGCGAGCAAGGTTTAAGAAGAATACTGGGTCCCAATGAAAAGCAAGATCGACCTACAATCAAAGACTCTACAGGGAGCTCGAAGACCCATAACAAAAACTCTTCAGATATTGCCTCAAACGTTTCCACTTTATTTCTTCTGCTCTTTTCTGTCTCTATTTGCATGTGTGTATCATGTATGCATACTAGTGTGGGCGTTTCATGTATCCGTAGGTGTCAACCGAATTAGAGATTAAGTTTAAATTTAATAAAATTTCACCTTTCTTCTTTAAACCTGAGAAAGCCTGTTTGTGCTGGTTTCTTTGCCTTATAATTGGAAAGCGGTGAACAAGGATTCACCAAGGGGGAGCTAAAAACACACGGTATTTTAAAAATTAAACCTTGTTACGATAAAGCCAGGTGAAGACTGAGAGGGACCCCTAGACACCTTTCTCACCTGGTCGTTGCAGAAATTTGGGTAATACCAGCCGGAATTTTATCTACAGACAAACAAGAAATTGGAAGTGGGAAGCCAAATGGTTCCCAAGCCAAAAAGAGCAAGATTTCATTACTGGTTGTCTTGCGGTTGTTTGTACTTAAATACTAACGTCTGCAACTGAAGCTAGTCGCTCTCCAAGCTGGGGTGAAGTAGCTTGGGATAAGTTAAAGGCACTGTCTATGGAGGAGTTGAGGAAAATAGCTGAGCAGTGTGGGATCACTGTACGTGGCAAGGCTAGGAAGTCTGAACTCCGAAGGCTAGCGGCCAACCATTTTTTCATTGAAACTGAAAAAGCAGAAACAGGGTTAGAAGCAAACTCTGACAGGGTATTGTTAGCAAAGATAGAATTGGAACAAAAGAAACTTGAATTTGAGGAGAGGCAGAGAGAAAGAATATTCCAGAAGGAATGTGAAAGAAGAGAGTTGAAGCAGCTTGCGTTAACTAAGGGGTGACAGAGTAACCCTAGTGAAAGCATGGTCAATATGGAGCAGCATAATTCAGGGCTGGCCTCTTTTACTACAAAGCAAGCTAACGGGAAAAGCCCATGAGGTTTATTCCCTGTTGCCAGATGAGAGTTCATCAAATTATGAACTGACCAGAAATGCTGTACTTGAGGCATACGAATTAGTTACCCGGAGCCTATCGCTAAAAGTATAGAACCCACAAGAGGAAAGCTAATCAAATGTTTCTGGAGTTTGAAAGAAGTAAGCAGCTGGCTTTTGACCAGACACTGAGGGCTCTTCAAGTATAGTTCAGCTATGAGAATCGCAGAGAAGTAATTCTGTTAGAAGAATTTAAACACTCTCTTCCATTCTCCATGAAGACCCATGTAGAGGAGCAACGGGTCCAGAGAGCCCAACAAGTGGCCGACCTGGCCATTGAGTTTGCTTTAATTTATAAGTTGGTTTCTCAGGGGAGAACCTTTCCTAGTCACCCCAACAAGTCCAAAAGGGACAATGGGTGGGAAGGTGACAGCAACCCAAGCAGTCCTGAGAGAGAAGGGAGAGCAGAAGACACAGGGGGCCCTCCTCTAGCCAAAAAGGAAGGTGTTGTGAGCAATAGTGAGACCCAAGGACCTGTGTGCTTCCATTGTAATAAAGCTGGAAACTACATGGAAAACCTGTAGGGTTAATCAGGGCACAACCGTTCAGTGAAGGCGGGGACCTGATGGAAAGCACAGCAGAACAAGCTGTGGCTTTAACTGCAGCAAGAGTGAGACCCAGGAAGCCTACGGCTGCAAGTGCAGGAAAATTTAATAGGATTCCTGAAGGTTATCAGGGTTTTATGTCTGAAGGAAGAATAACCCCATACCCCTCGAGTGGGGCAAGCAAGCCCATAGTAATTCTCAGGGACACAGCGTCCACAAAGGCATGACCTTTTCCCCAGAGAGTGTAGTGAACACCAGGATGGTGGTGAATGGTATTGGAGGGCAGTGTATGCCTGTACCTGTTCACCAGGTGCACCTGGAGTGCGACCTAGTTTCGGGACCAGTGACTGTAAGGATTGTCCCTAGTTTGCCTGTGGACAGGGTTGACCTGCTTCTAGGTAATGATCTGGCAGGGCTGAAGGTGGTAGCCCCTCCAGAATTGAAAGAAAGACCGCAGGAGGTCACAGAGACAGGGCCGTGGCAGGAGACAGACCCCTGCAGTTTCCCTGAATGTGTAGTGGTTCAAGCCATGATCAAACCAGCTCCCCCAGAGGAGACTGAATTGGCACTGCAGACAGATGACCAGGTCTGTCTGCCCGTGACTTTCTTTGGAAAGTTAGGAGACCCAGGAATAAATTAAATGGATTTTCCCTAGCTGAGGCTCAGCGTGCCGACTCAGTGTTGCACAGGCTGCCCAGTCTGAAAGTGAAGCACAGGGAGTCGCGGATTGCTACTATTTAAAGAATGAAGTACTGATGAGGAAATGGAGTTCTCCTCACAGACCTGAGAGCCAGGAGTGGATAGTAGTTCACCAGTTAGTGGTGCCGCAGAGGTACCGGAGAGAAATATTAAGAAGGGCCCACGAGACTACAATGCCTGTACAGGCCGGTAGACGAAAGACCAAAGCCCGCATAAGACAACAGTTTGATTGGCCAAAACTCCACAAAGATGTGGTGGAGTACTGCAGGAGTTGCCACATGTGCCAGGATGAGGGGAAACATCAACCTACAGTGAAACCTGCACCCCTAAGTCCTGTACCAGTGTTTGGAGGACCCTCCAGCAGAGGGCTGGTAAACTGTAAGGGACCCCCACCGAGAACAAAAAGTGACAGGCAGGCACAAGGCTGGCAAAAGGTTAGACAGGAAGGGGAAAAAGTGACCAAAAGGGCAGGTTAAAGGAGGTCCGGGAAGAATCCCAGATGAAAACCCCTACTGTTCGGTCAACCAACCCCGAAAAATGGGAAAAGTTAGACCGCCACATCCTCCTATGTAATGGAACACACTAGAAGCACCCCACCAGAGTTACCATTTACAGGAACCTGCAAAGACAAAGACTGACCTCTAGGTGGCAGAGAAACCATGAGGGTGATGCCTCACCTACTCCAGATGCCACAGGGGAGTGTAGTAGAATCTGCACAAATACCTGCAAGCAGAAGTGTCCTCTGGGACAAAAGGGAGATTAGTAAAGAATCCTCCCCCACAGAGAAAAAAGAAAACCACACATCTCCCTGAAGTCAAAAGCCTTTGCATGACTCAGCAAAGTACTGAAGGAGAGTTCAGGATAGACCGCCCCCCCTACCACATTATGGACTCTCCTGGGAAAAAAATTACCTCAGCAGGAACAAAGGCCCTAGTCAGCCATGGAAATGGGCAAATGGAAGAGAAACTTCCCCCCAAAAATACCGCATGTTTATTGGGATGCCAATAAAGGGGCATTTGTAATAAGTTTTAGGATTTGTGAATGAATGAGAGAAATATAGTTTTTTTTGTATCTTATATTTTCCATTGACCTTTTTAATGAAATGCACTTTTTTTCAAATTGCATTTCATTCTGCTGAGTGTGGAGGTGTCATGCTAGGCTCCCACCTGCCAAGAATGAGGCATGATTTGAAACTGTTACTGGAGTGAATAAAGGACTTGTTAAACAGGTGGCTGGAAAATATATTTGCATATTAACAGACAGTGATTGGAAGGACAAAGGACCATTCCCTGACACATTCAACCCACAATGGGCCTTGATCACAGGTATTGTGTGTAAGGGAAGAAATCCAGAGACTGCTAAGGTGATACAATCCAAGACATGGTCAGACCAGTTAATCACATGACAAACCTGCATGGCAACTTGGGTTTTTCTGAAGTGTACAAACAGTTTGAACTGAGAGTGTCTGCTCCTGGGCTGAGAAGACCTCTCCTGCCTGCTCCCATCTCTTGCTCACGGAACTTCAAACCCACTGAAGGCACATGAACCCAAAGAGAGAAAAGTCTGCTACAGCGAACAAGGTTTAAGAAGAATACTGGGCCCCAATGAAAAGCAAGATCTACCTACAATCAAGGACTCTACAGTGAGCTCGAAGAACCGTACCAAAAACTCTTCAAACTTTTCGAATTAATTTTCTTCCGCTCTTTTTCTGTTCCTATCTGCTTGTGTTTATTGCATATGCATGCTAGTGTGGGAGCGCTGTGTATCCATAGGTATTAACCAAATTAGAGTTTAAGTTTAATAAATTTCAACTTTTCTTCTTTAAATCTAAGGAAGCCTGTTTGTGCTGGTTTCTTTGCCTTATAATTGGAAAGCGATGAGCAAGGGTTCACCAAGGGGGAGCTAAAAACACAGTGTGTTTAAAAATTACCTGTTACGGTAAGACCAGGTGAAGGGTGAAAGGGAACCCTAGACCCCTTTCTCACCTGGTCGTAACACCACAGGGTGGGTTGATGAGGGTAATGCGGTTGATATGGTGTACATGGACTTCCAAAAAGCATTTGATAAAGTTCCACATCATAGGCTTGCCAGCAAAGTTGAAACCCATGGAATAAAAGGGACAGTAGCAGCATGGATATGACATTGGATAAGTGACAGGAAACACAATAGTGGTGAATGGATGTTTTTCAGACCGGAGGAAGGTATATAATGAGGTTCCCCAGGGGTTGGTATTAGGATCACTGCTTTTCTTGATATATGTTAATGAACAAGACTAAGATGTGCAGGACACAATTTCAACATTTGCAGATGGAAGTATTGTGAACTCTGATAGTTCAAAAGAACATGGACAGGCTGGTGGAATATGCAGACAAGTGGCCGATGAAGTGTAATGCAGAAAACTGTGAATAGATATATTTTGGTAGAAAGAATGAGGAGAGGCAATATGAAGTAAGGAATACAATTCAAAAAGTGATGTGGGTGTAGAGGGATCTGAGGGTGTATGTGCACAAACATTGAAGGTGGCAGGGCTGGTTGAGAAAGTAGTTAAGGCATAGGGGATCCCAGACTTTATAAATAGAGGCAAGGAATACAAGAGTAAGTGAGCTATGGTGAGCCTTTATAAAACACTGGTTCAGTCTCAACTGGAATGTTGTGTCCGGTTCTGGGCACTGCACTTTAGGAAGGATGTGGAGGCATTAGAGAGGGTGCAGCAAAAATTTACGAGAATGGTTCCAGGGATGAGGGACTTCAAATATGTGGATAGGTTGGAGAAGCTGGGGCAGTTCGCTTCACAGAAGAGAAGTTTGAGAGGAGATTTGATAGAGGAGCTCAAAATCATGAGGGGTCTAGACAGTGTAGATAGAGAGCAACTGTTCCCATTGGCAGAAGGGTTGAGAACCAGGGGATACCAATTTAAGATGAATGGCAAGGTGACATGAGGAAAAACATTTTGATGCAGTGTTTAGGATTTGGAATGCACTGACTAAGAGTGTGGAGGCAGATTCAATCGTGGCTTTCAAAAGGGAAATTGATACTTATCTGAAGAGAAAAATGTTGCAAGGCTTCGGTGAAAGGGTGAAAGAATGGGACTAGCTGAGTTGCTCTTGCAGAGAGTCGGCATGGACTCGACGGGCCAAATGGCCTCCTTCTATGTTGTAGCCACTCTATGATTTTCTGCTTCGAATGGTGATAAACTAACGCCTGTGGGGGAGCAAAAGGGATTTCAGTGTTCGTGGATACAAATTACTACAACTTAGCACACAGATACAAAAAGAATAGTGCAATGTAGACCCTGATTTCAAGGGTACTAGAGGTGTCTTTAGTCTTTGGAGTGGGATTTGTTCCCAGGTCTTTCTAATTCAGATATAACAATACTACCAACTGAGCCAACCTGACAACCCAAAGGAGAAGGTGAAAAAACTTTTCTAATATTTACTTAACTACCATTTAAACCACCCCCAAGACAGAATATTGTTAAAGCTGAACGTTTTCAGTAAACTAGATCCTGTTTTGTAACAAATTACTGAATAAATTGTTAGTCTGAAGGCTTTACTGGTCTACTTAGAATCTCAATTTGTTTTCGTAATGAACAATGCTGATGGCAGCAGTACAACACGCAAAGCAATTTGTGAATTTATGGTGCATGGTGGTACTTATCAAGGTGAAGTTGTTCTCATCCTTCTTTTCAAAAGTAGAACTTCCTCATTTCAAATTTATGCAATTTCTCAGTAATCATATTTTCAATAATAGCAGACAACATGTGCTGGGGAAAAACAGAAACCTTAGGACAAACTTATATTCAAATTCTAATGGACTCATTCTTCCATTGACTTGCATAATCTCCCTGGCCTTCACCCATCACTGGAACGGGGACCGGTTTTGTATTTGTCGGTGTAATTTGACTGTTTTGTCAGCAATAAGGGGCAACTTTTCCATCTCATTTTGCTTCAGAGACTGTAAGTTGTACATCAATTTGCTGAGTACTAGATGAAGTAGGAGAAAAACAACACTGATGATCTGGTTATTGCAGTAGTGCGAGTCTTCCTCTGTGTGAGGACTGCAGAAGGACATTGCTGCATTTGAATGCATGGCATGCTGCATTTGTACGTGCAGCCTGCATTGGCTGGCTTGGAGCACCTTCAGTCAAGAGCTGTGACAATTACCTGTGTAAATGACAAACTCATCACAGTCAGTGAAAGCACTAGGAGCAGTGTCATGAGAGCAGGCTGATAAATAAATGATGAAAATCAAAACAAATGAAATGTCACAAAAATGGGAACAGCTGATTTCCTTTCATAACTGCACAAATATGCCAGCAGCAAATGAAATTCTCTGCCGTATTCCCAGTGTGGAGTTATTTTGTATGAGATGTGCTTTCTTGGATTTCCATTTCTTCACTGGTTCACGCTTTTCCAGGTTTGAAATGTTAGCCTTATATCAGTGGTAGCACTCTTGCCCCTGAAGAAAAAAATAAAAGTTTTCCAACATTTATCTGTTACTGTATCCTGGCTCAATGTCTGTATTAATTTTCTAGAGGCAGCTTTAAATTTGGGAATTGATTTTTGTTTTAATGCAAGACAAATGAAAACACCTGATTTGAGAAACTGGCAAACAAACCCAGGGTGGTGACAAATCAAAGGGTGGCCCATGTTTATTAAGTAAGGTCATAATGGGAAGTGTGAAGACCGTAAACAATGGGAACTTCTTGATGGAGACAGTGAGCTGGATTTTACCAGCCCCTCGACCTCGTGGTGGTGAGGCCCTTAAAATGCTTACGGGAGCAACCTGCCATGACACACGACGCTAAGAAGACCCTGCCCGATATTAACGGCAGTGGTGAGGCCTCGCTGCAGCAACCCCACCCACCACCACCACCACCACCCCCCTGCAGCTTGGTGGCGAGGCCTTCATTAAAATATCGAAATGAGGTAAATAAAAATGCAAATGAATTTACCTGCTCCCAGTGGCTGTCCCACGCCGATTTTATGGTCGCTGGCCGCATCTCGTGCACCTTCGGAACTCTGTACGGAGTTCGGAGGCGAGACACTGGTGAAGGGGGGGGAGTGGGGTGGGGAGGAATAAAATTATCGGGGGTGGGGGGAGAGCAGGGAAAACTATTCTTATTGGTTGTGGGGATGGTGGGAAGGGGTTGAGGGTCAAAGATGCTGAAGTTCAGGGGGGAATGTTTGGAATTTCAAGAAGTGTTTTTTCGGGTGGGGATAGGTGAATTTATGTATTGAGTATGCAGTGGGGAGGTGGGATTCAAAGTTAAATTAAACTTTTATTGACATTTTTATCAAACCAGCACCTGCAAATATTTACATTTCTGCTGAAGGGCTTGAAGTCCTGTAAAAATGGCGCCGGTGCCTGCGTGGTGGCCACCTTCTCTACGTCATCGGCGGAGGCCGCTCCGCCCCCTCCATTTGAATGAGCCCCTGCACGTAATATTGCGGGAGCTCTGCAGCGGCACTTCCATGTCGGAAGGCCACCGACTTCACAGCGTGCTGCCGCGGGCTGATAAATTCAGCCCAGTGAGGCTGCAGCTGCCTCAATTAGGGGTTTAAATTATTCATATGATTTCCCAGAACAAAGAGAAGATTTGGAGTTCGAAATAATCAGTTTAAATTGCTATCTGGGGCAATTTTTTAACATTCGTTTGTGGGATGTGGGCGTCGCTGGCAAGGCCAGCACTTATTGCCCATCTCTAATTGCCCTTGAACTGAGTGGCTTGCTAGGCCCTTCAGAGGGCATTTTAAGAGTCAACCACATTGCTGTGGGTCTGGAATCACGTAGGCCAGACCAGGTAAGGACGGCAGATTTCCTTTCCTAAAGGGCATTATTAAACCAAATGGGTTTTTACAACAATTGATAATGGTTTCATGATCACCATTAAAGGGTGGCACAGTGGTTAGCATCAGAGCCTCACAGCTCCAGCGACCCCGGTTCGGTTCTGGGTACTGCCTGTGTGGAGTTTGCAAGTTCTCCCTGTGGGTTTCTGCTGGGTGCTCTGGTTTCCTCCCACAGCCAAAGACTTGCAGATTGATAGGTAAATTGGCCTTTGTAAATTGCCCCTAGTGTAAGTAGGAAAATTGTGGGGATGTGGTAGGAAATATGGGATTCATGTAGGATTAGTACAAATGGGTGGTCGATGGTCAGCACAGACTTGGTGGGCTGAAGGGCCTGTTTCAGTGCTGTATCTCTCTATGACTCTAGATTAGCTTTCAATTCCATATTTATCAATTGAATACAAATTTCACCATCTGCAATGGTGGGATATGAACCCATGTTCCCAGAGCATTAGCCTGGGCCCTGGATTACTAGCCCAGTGACTTTACTAGCCTAATGACATTACCACTACACCACAGCCTCCCCATATGTACCATTATGCTATGGAGATAGATGTTGCTAACGAGATGCCTTTTGGATCAGGTTTTCTTTTGGGTGCTTGTTGACACAGGCAGTCAGTTGGCTTTGAGAGTACTGGGCTCAGAAGCAAAGAGGCCATCAGGAACCAGGGGTGTTTCTGTTTTGAATAACACTCAAGCTCAAGCTAGGAGGTCCAGATTCGAGAGGTGTTGGAAGAGAACTGGAGGATTGCCTAGCGGATGCAAGTGGAAGAATTCCCAGGAGATCTCATACCTCGGAAGACAGTTGAGAAATTAAGGATAAGCGAAGTGAATTCCTAAGAGCTGTGGTACACTTTTGATTGGTCTGAGGAGACGTGAACCAAACCGCCAAGATCTTGTAAAGTATAGGGGAACTCTTGGGGTGGAAGTAACACTCAAACAGGAGTGTTGTGTTGAGATTTAGAGTTTAAAGTACTTATCTTCATGTTCTGTTAAGATTTTAAGTTTAAAATGTGTGTTTCCAATGTAGTGTTAAGTTAGAGTGTTTTGCTTTGTTTAACTCTTGTACAGTAATTGTTTTGCATAAAATGTGAAATCTTGTGGTGTAATTCTTTTAGTAATAACTGGAAATCTGACTTCCTCTTTATAAAAATTAATGGTCCCTAACAGGATCATAACTAAAAATTATTAATTTATCTCATCCCTGTTTGTGGGATTTTACTGTGTGCAAATTGGCTTCCATGCTTCCTTATAATGAGTACATTTTAAAAGTACTTAATTGGCTGTAAACTGCTTTGGATGTCCTAAGGATGGGAAAGGTGTTTTATAAATACAGGTTCTTTCTTAAGACATACAAAATTCCCCTTTTTTATCTCCCTAACTGGAAGCTAACAAAGTATCAGTATGCATAAGGGCTGTAAATTTAGCCAAGCAAATACACACCATGAACTAATATGATAACAGGCAAGAAAATGGAATCTTGCTGAAATAGAGACGTGTTAGCAAAGCTTTTCGTCTTGCACTCATCAGAACAATCCGCTAGAATACGAATGTAACGGAAAGCAACATCTTTATATTGCATGAGAAGAGTGCTGACAGGTTGGCAGGTGAACGCTGATTGGTAGAGGCATTACCATGGAGAATGCAACAGTTTATGGTGACTGACAGTTAACTGCCAAGCTTTGTTTGAAATTTAAACCAGGCATCTTGACTCTGATTGGTCAAGGCATTGCCCTGAAGAATGAACCAGTGAATGGCTGTCACTTATTTTGTTTTGTTTAGCTGCAACATGTTTGCACATGTTCTTTCCGTCTGCAAAGAACAGGGCCCTGTGTATTAATATATGTAGCTTCCAGTACGCACAAATGCACCAGACTGCGAGCCCTACTGGCAATTTTAAATTGGTTGTCAGCATAATTTCTAGCACACTGAGGATTATTTAGCAAATGTTGTCCAATTGCGGAATCACATTGAATGTTGGACATTGTGTTTTGAGTTTTGCAAGCATGGGCTGGTTGGGTACGGTCTGTACCTTGCCCGTTGCAAACAGTGGAAGGGACATATTATTTGATACGATCCACCAGTCTTTCGAACGTATGGCCTATATACCTAGCATCACACTGGCATTGAAATTCATATATCACATTACTCATTTGTGTGATAGGCAGGGTGTCATTTTGGCTTGATGGCAGCACGCTGTTAGTGGCGAACACCACACATGTTGCTATTGCAGGGATGCTGGTGCCCCCCTCCACCTCCATGACAGGGCTGGCTACCATGGGCATCTCAGTCCCAGACAGGTTGCCTCCAGTTCATCCTCAGCCACAGGACGAGCACCTTGTAGAAGTAGCCATGAGCCCAGGCCACCGTGCCAGTAATGTCACTTTGTGGGTAACGTGGGTATTTCTGATGTAAATAATAGTGAACTGTTAAGCGATAAAGCACTGGAAGAGTTGTTGCACTAAAGCTGCCTTGTGTGTTTCCATTTCATGTTACCGAGACGCAGGAGAATGGGATGTGAGTGTTGGCAGAGTAATGGAGCATGCTGGTGAAGACTGTATATGGTGGAGAGTCTGGAACCATCCTGCACATTCATCCTTACCCCTTTGCCACCCCCCACCATTGCCCAGGGGTCTTCCTCTGCTCCAGCAGATGCTGCTCCTCATCACTGGTTGAAGCAATCTCAGAGAAGCGTGATCCCATTTTCTCTATTGCTCTTCCTTCATTGGAAATGGAACGTGGAGTTTTCCTGAACGCCACCCCACCCCCCCATCATGAACCCTTGACACCCATTAGCAGAAGGACCTGTCCCTGGCCTGCCCCTCCAATCCCCCACAAAATGCCCTTGTCAAGAGTGCAGAGATATGAAAGATAAGTCTTCTCATGACTACAACTGGTTGCCTGTGGACGAAGGCCTTCTCTGAGCCTTCCTCCTTCAACGGTGCCTCTTGCTTCTGTCCTGCTATTCCAGCTCAGTCTCTGCTGTATCACCGCCTCCTCCTCCCCGTAGAATCTGCACCTTCGGAAGAAAATTCAAAACTGGTTCTTTAACGAGTGGGGAACAAGCTTAAGTGGCCATTTACACAGAGTGATTGGGTTGCTGCTTCGCACTCCTGCCGCTACCTTTTAAACTCGGAGCATATTGATTTCGCATTGGGAAACTGGCACATTGACCTGAGGGGCGAGTTTAAGTGATCGCCCTCCCCTTTCCTGCCCTCCCGAATGAATAAATATCCCGCCCTGCATGCTTCATGAAGAATTCTTCAATCTGATTGGTTAAGGAGACACATCCTTTGCTTACCCTGTACACATAGGTGACAGATCCCCTGTCGAGCATTCTGTGCTGAAATGGCTTTCTATTACGGCAAGTTCCAGCGCAGAAGCTCACAGAAAGTCTCTGGGCAAGTGTAAGTGCAATGAATGGCCAGTGCCACTCGTCCGCCACTGACTGCAAAATCTGATCCGGTGAGACACTGGTTCTGCATTCGCAATCACGATGAAGGAGTGGGGAATGTATAATTCTCTCTTATGCTGTCCAAGTTACACGGCATAAATACCTGCTTTTTCATTTTCTGGAGAAGCAGATTTGACTGAATGATTCTCTCAAATGCTTAAATGCTATTAACTGCTTCTTAAAACGTCTGTTTTCAGAAATAACTCCAGACCAGTCTCGTAAATTGAGGGATCTCAGAATTTAATACTGTTTATTTAGTAAGTTTGGTAGGAAATGATAATATCTTCAACTCATTGAGACAGTTTTACATACACAGCAATAATAAAAATGAGATGTTTAAAGCAATGATATAAATGCACCTATAGTATAGCTATTGATACTTTGATAACAAGATTTTATAATATGATTTTCTGATGTGAATGTTGCTAAACTATAAAGTTGTAGTACAGGATTTGTAGTCCAATGGTAACATGTTAGTACTTTGATGGCAATGTGTTAGTATTTTGACTGTTGACATTTTTTAAAAATCCCTTTCTTAGGTCCCAAGCTCCTGTCTTCACCACTATCAGTGAATATTTTGGAATATTATCTTAAATGTCACATATGAAAACTCTAATGTTTACAGGTTTAAAGAATAATGGAAGTAAGTGTCCCTAAAGTACAGTTGTGATAGGGTTAATAATTAGCAATCAAAAGGGTTTCTTCACACAGACAGTGCTCAAAAGCTGCAACAGGTTGTTGGGAAGGGTACTTGAGGCCAGGACTAATTTAAGAAACAGCTAAATGCTGATCGAGTGGAGGCATAGGGTTGTGATTCTAGATCAGATTAAGGGCTGGATTTTCCTGGCCCCATGGAAATGGGGTTGGAGTTAGGGGAGCTGCATCATTATGGCTCCCTGATGCATTCCTGCCACCGGGGGACTTTCCTGGGGCGGGCTGGGAAGAGGGTCAGCTGTCCACTTGAGGCGGTCTCCCAGCAGCAGACCAGGGGGACATCGGAGCCGGAGGCCCCAAGCCCCAATGACGGGGCTGCGGGGATGAAAGCCCGTAGCACCGTCCTTCACTAGTCCGGTAGAGGGGTTCCCCCTCCACCCCAACGTCCTTACTGGTTTCAGGCCTCTTTATTTCATTAACTCTCTGCCGATAACTCAGGGTGCCTCCATGTTTAGGTGCCCTCACCCTCACGTGCCTGCCTCAGCAATGCCCATCTCTCCCATTGGAGCTGTGGGCCTGACATCACTGCAGGTCCTCTAATTGGGCCTGCAGCCTCGGGAGCCCGCCATTGGCTGCCTCCTGGAAGGTTGCACTAGCGGGTGCACTGACGACATGGGTGGGCTCAGGACCCCCATATGGGCTGTTGTCATAGTCCACTGGAAAATCCCGCCCTAAGTGTTTTCTTAGTCCAACCTAATTTTGCGATCAGTATGACCATAGTTTTTTTTTATTTTTTTAAATTTGTTTTTATTCGTTCACTGGATGTGGGCATCGCTGGTTAGGCCAGCATTTATTGCCCATCCTAATTGCCCTTGAGAAGGTGGTGGGGAGGTGCCTTCTTGAACCGCTGCAGTCCGTGTGGGGTAGGTATACCCACAGTGCTGTTAGACATTCTTAAAATGGGAAAGCTTAGTGTAAAGGAGTGATATTCTAGTTCCCAAGTGAGAGTGTAAATTTGCAAAATGAGCCATTTAATAAATCTGTGGACAAAATACTTAAAAAAGAAAATCCATAAATTACAGATAATTTCCAAAGGAAGTGACCACATTGTTAATCCTCTGAGTACTAAATCAAACCTCTTTGTACCATGGATGACAAGATTTTTCACTCCCTTCCCACTCTCATTTTTTTCAAAGCAACTAAAAAAGGCAACAGACAACATTTTTCACAAATCACAACATATTCATTATGCAAGGACTACAAGGCAGCTTGTATGTAAAATAGGTGAGACGTTTATATACTTTTCCATTTTCTTTAAGAACAAGTACAAGAACTTACCTGGTTTGCTTATTGTTGTTCATCTTCCCTGGTCACTTTTAATGGTTAATAATCAGATTGTATTTTACAACAGAAGATTAATTGGGGGAATTGGAAAATGAATACAATTTTTAGGAGGTGCAGAGTTTGCAAATCAATGGAGCTTTTGCTTGACTAGAACTTGCAATGTGATCATCAGCACTCAGAGGATTAAAGAAATGTTAGCGAACACCAACACTAATTCAGTGAGAAGTGGGAGAAGGCAACCCTGTTGATGCATGAAGCTGTATAGAAAAAAATGTACATAGGTATAAAAAAAAATACGTTCACATTGCCAGAAAATAGCGACACTGCAACCATACACTTAAAGCAAGCACTTTGTCGACATTCCAAAGGTGGACAGGTGTGTTGCCATGCACAGGTGAATCTTATAAGACTGACACAGAAATACAGAAAGAGGACATTTGGAAACCTGTAACATCATTGTCAGCAACTAGGATATACATTTATTAAAGTAACAGCAAAGGATATGCCAACTCTGAGCGTTGCAGTTGGGCTTCAATGTTACTGTTGGAATGGGATGAACTGAACCATGGCAAGTCGATGAAAATGAATATATAACTTTAGATACACAAACAGAATAGAAGGAGAAAGGAGAGAAATTATGTTCAAACAAAGGTAGTTTAGTTTATTTGGACAATACAGCCCCATCCTGGGTAAAAAACAAATGGTCCTAAACTTTAGAATTACAAGCAAAATCTTCATTATCTGTGATAATAGTGATGGCCCTGCCTAGTGGAGAGAGATAATTGGTGGATAATTGCAAATCTCTATGGTTCAGCCAATACCTCAGAGATGGGAATGGAGACAAGGATAATGCATACAAAATATTGTGAATTTAATATTTCTTGGGCTTTGTGGTTGACTTATAATCAGGCAGAAGGGGCAGACAGAATGATGAGGCAATGTCTCACCTACAGCTTTATCTCAGGAAAATCCTAGTAACTGAATGGGGGATAGTTAAATAATTGAAATACAAATAATGGAGGTTCCACTGCAAGTCAATGTTTCCTGTTGTTGTTGTTGTATTTGTTGTGCTATAAAACTGCTTGTGCAGTTTGGTTTCCACCTCAAGCCATGAAATAACTTGAACGTTTGCTGATGTACTGGGCTTTGTTGTTGTTGTTGTTGATATCTAGGTAATCCTGACAAAACATTTGCTGAATGTATGGGCAAACCTTCTTGATCTACTTGACCTCTGCGCCTGCTGATGTTCTCCTCAATCATCCATTAAGTGTATTTCTGTAACACCCCCATCACATGAGAAATTACAAAGGCTGACACCACTTTTTTTTGGGGTGGGGGGGGGAATGTCAATTACATCAGAACAGTCAACCACTTTGATTGCTATTTTCATGCTGGAGATTCTTCCGATGAGGACGCAGTGATGTCAGTGCAGGCAGTTCCTGCTCTCGGTCTTTGTAACATGCTAATATAACACTGTCTGGAAAACAAAATCAGTTGTATTTTATAAAAGAGATGTTTGTGCTTGGCAAGCCGCTCAAAAAAATTTAATCATCCTCTTCCTCCTCCACTTCTGTTTTATCTGCTATCTTGTCGGGAGGCCTGAAGCATTTTTCAAAGAACCTGACAATCGATTTGTGCAGGTGCTGCTTAATCGCGGTTTTTTCCATGAAATGGCCCTCATCGGGGTATATCTGTAAAAGAGTTACATTTGTGTATAAGTAACAGAACTGTATTCTGGTAAATAGATGAACTGCTCTGACATCATCACCACCAACTACTGGAATTTATATAGCAACTGAAAGTTGCTCTACAGGTGAGATATCAAGCAAAATTTGACACCAAGCCACATAAAAAGATTTGCACAGATTTGTCCAGATTTTCTATTAAAACAACAATGAAGCTATCAGCACCCACCCTTTCTAATGATTAAATGGGACAGAAACTTCCAGAGAGTTCACATTTGCAGTTAAATGTGCAACTGAAGAGGTTGCTGTCCAAGTTGCTCTGCTCCTCCAGAAGCTTTGCTATAACAGTATCTCACCGAGACACTCTGCATTGAAGGGTATGAAGTGATAGATACCCACTAAACACATCAGAACAAGTTAGTGCGTAAGTTTTAACACCGTGATAAGTCTTAAATATTGCCAAACATCTTCTCTGGCACTGAAAAGTAACTTTTACGAGTGTGGAGTCTCAATCCTTCAGATTTTAATTGTTGTTTGAGATTTTCAAACTAATAAAAAGTGAACAATTTTATTTGACTTTTTATTTCTGTCTCTTTTATCTGATGCTCTTAATCCCATCTTTGTTTCCCTCTCTCTATTTTTCTTTCTGTACATGATTTGATATTGAATTTAGTATTCTAACACACACTTCCTCATTTAGACTCTACGTGTTTCAGTCAGGATTGTTCAATCTGATTGGCTAAGGAGACAGACCATTGCTTGCCCTGTTTACACAGGTCCCCAGATCTCCTGTAGAGGACGCTATGCCGAAATGGATTTCTAATCACTGCAAGTTCCAGTGCAAAAGCCAACACAATGTCTGTGGGCAAGTGCAAGTGTAAGGAAAGGCTTAATCCATTCGGTCACTGTCAACTGCAAAATCCAGGCCATTAGGACAACTAGTCTAAGTGGTACATTTTAAAAAGCAACTTAAAAGGATGAGAAAAAGATTGAGAGATGGAGATGTTTAGGAAGGGAATTCCAGAGATTAGGGCCTAGGCAGCTGAAGGTCCTGCTGTCAATGGTGGAGTGAAGGAAATTGGGGATGTGCAAGAGGC
This sequence comes from Heterodontus francisci, assembly GCF_036365525.1. Classification (NCBI taxonomy): domain Eukaryota; kingdom Metazoa; phylum Chordata; class Chondrichthyes; order Heterodontiformes; family Heterodontidae; genus Heterodontus; species Heterodontus francisci. The sequence continues at coordinate 199,726,418 of NC_090372.1, forward strand.
CAGAATTGTGGAGAACAGGAGGGTTGTGAGATTACAGAGATAGGCAGGGGTGAGGCCATGGATGGATTTGAACATAAGGATGAGACATTTTAAAATGTAAGTATTGCCAGACTAGGAATCAATCAGCAAGCACATGGGTGCATGAGACTTGGTCCAAGTTAGGATACAGGCAGCAGAGTTTTGGATGAGCTCAATTTTATGGAGGTTGGTAGGTAGGAGGCCAGCCAGGAGTGCACTGCAATAGTTGAATATGGAGGTAACATCATTGTTAAAGTTCTATTGTCGTTCCTTTCAAATGGATTTCTTCCTGTTTTATATCATGCATTAGGCCGCCAGTCTTATCAATATATTTACAAGCATTGTAACACTACTAGCTGACGCTCATCAACAATCAGAATTCAGATTATAGGGTAGATTCTTGCATCTTACACTCCTACCGGGGAGCTGCATTCAAAGGGAGTGAATTTGTAGAATGGGGTCTTCAGTGTTGTCCTTTCTATGTTTCATGTTTCCTTTGTGAACTGGGAGCATGGGATTGATTCATTAACCCCGGGGAGTTGATGGCAACCTATATGTGGTCTTCCTTTATGTGCTAGTTCATAGGGAACTTGCTAGCTAATGTCACCAAGAAGATAACCAAATGCCTGAAAGTGGCCTCCTGGTCTGCAAAGCATGAAAGCATTTGTCATCCGAAAGAAGAATTAATTAAACCTTATGTTCTTTACTAAGTGTGCCAATTTATATTGGTAGAAGCAGGGGGGCTTAATAATTTAATGGGCTGTGGATGCTGCCTGCTTTTCTTTGGATTGTGGGCAACAATGGCAAGGCAGTAATGGTTTGGCTGCCACTATATGTGTATGGCAGCCTACTGGTTATAAGACCTTCTTCGATACTGCCTGAAATATAGTGCACGTGTTACTAATGGAATAATAAGGGACACCTATATGTGGTTTCCTTATTAATACAATGTGTATCCATTTATGCTGAGAGATGTTTTTCATAATATGCAGGCATATGAAAATGGTGATTAAAGGGGGAAATAAGCTAGGACCACTGGGAGTGAGAGAGAGAGATTGAAGGTTAAGCAGTTGGCGTAATGTATCTCAATTATTCTGCACAAACTATTTCACATTCAACATTTAGGTGAATTAGCTTGTGGCCATGTTGTAGAATGGAATGTGGAATGAATAAATGTACCTTTGAAGATTTCTTGAATTAAGAGATTGACTTTCAAAATGATACAATTACTCCCCACAGCTTTTCCATATTTGTGGTGATTTTCTTTTATCAGATATCTGGCATTGTCAAATAACTTGCGATAAATTGCAATACTGGTAATCCTGGCCATATCGGACAGTGACTAAAGCGTGGCTACCCCACCCAAACCCGACCAGACCCGACGACATGTGTCAGGTTCGGGTCAGGTCAGGTCTTTCCTCTGGGTTCCGGAATTCAGGCTCGGGTCAGGTCGGGCTGGATGTGGACAGTGCTGTATTGCTCCGGGAAGTAATCTTCAAATGAACATTCAGGACGTCAAGGCGGGAAACGTGCAGTCTGGACTCCGCACTCTGCAGTAAAGCCTGGCTACCTGACCAAACCCGACTACATGTTTCGGGTTCAGGTGGGGTTGGGCATTTAAAAAAATTAAAGGACTCAGGCCCGGGTCGGGTTCGGGTTGGCTGTTGTCGGCTCAGGCCCGGGTCAGGTTGTAATGTTATATCCGAGCCAGGCTTTACCAGTGACTGAGGAAATCAGGACAACAACTTGCATTTAAATACCACCTTTAACATAGTAAGACGACCCAAAGTGCTTCACAGAAGCATTATCAAACAAAATTGGACATTGAGTCACATAAGGAGCTATTTGGACAAGTGACCAAAAGCTGGGGCAAAGAGGTAGGTATTATAGATCATCTTAAAAAGGGGGAGAAAGAAGGAGAGACAGATAGGTTTAGAGAGTGAATTGCAATGATTAGGGACTATTTTACTCTGGTAAACCTGTTGCCTGCAGATATCATTTCATAGACATTTTGTTGAAAAATGACAGACTGCTAATATCTGCTGAGACACATGTCCCAATGTAAGTGCCAAAATGTGTCCACTCTGAATATCCAACACTGAACCAGGTGGATTGACAGGCACCTGCACGATTAGGAGGTACATCTTGGATTCTCACTATTGCAATAAGGCTGTAAAGCTTGGGAGTTTGTAACCCCAGCAGGAGGGGAAGTGGTGGTGATGGGGGTGGAGTCGGGTGGGATGGGTTGAGGATGCCATTCTGGCCCCTTCCGGAACTTCCCATAGCCACCTCCATCTGAAATGCTGAAAAGACGATCAATTCAGGTCCCCAGGTGATCCCCACACCCACTCACCTGAACCAATACCTGTGCCGACCATACTCCACATCCCAATAAAGGCCCAGGGCAGGGGAAGTTTAAGGTACGGAGATGACCCCTCCAGCTTTCCCTTTACATTGATGGCCGTGTGTGGGATGGGTAGAAGCTAGGCAAACAGACTAACCCAAAAACCTCCTCCTGAGGCCCCCAGCATCACAGATGCCAGTCTTCAGCCAATCCGATTCATTCCATATGATATCAAGAAACGGCTAAAGGTACTGGATACTTCAAAGGCTATGGGCCCTGACAACATTCGGGCAATAGTACTGAAGACTTGTCCTTCAGAACTAGCCGTACTCTTAGCAAAGCTGTTCCAGTACAGCTACGGCACTGTGGAAAATTGCCCAGGTATGTTGTGCACAAAAATCACACAAATCCAACCCAGCCAATTACTGCCCCATCAGTCTGCTCCCGATCATCAGCAAAGTGATGGAAGATGTTGTCAACAGTGCTATAAAGCGACACTTGCTCAGCAACAACCTGCTCACTGACGCTCAGTATGTTCCGCCAGGGCCACTCATCTCTTGACCTCACTACCGCCTTGGTCCAAACATGGACAAAAGAGCTGAACCCCAGAGGTGAGGTGAGAGTGACTGCCCATGACATCAAGGCAGCATTTGACTGTGTATGGCATCAAAGAGCCCTAGCAAAACTGGAGTCAATGGGAATCTGGGGAAAAACTCTCCGTGGTTGGAGTCATACCTAGCACAAATAAGATGGTTGTGGTTGTTGGAGGTCAATCATCTCAGTCCCAGGACATCACTGCACGAGCTCCTTAGGGTAGTGTCCTAGGCACAACCATCTTCAGCTGCTTCATCAATGACCTTCCCTCCATGATAAGGTCAGAAGTGGGGATATTCGCTGATGATTGCACAATGTTCAGCACCATTTGCGACTCCTCAGATAACGAAGCAGCCTGTGTCCAGATGCAGCAAGACCTGGACAACATCCAGGCTTGGGCAGATAAGTGGCAAGTGCCAGACAATGACCGTCTCAAACAAGAGAGAGTCTAACCATTTCCCCTTGATGTTCAATGGTATTATCATCACTGAATACCCCACCATCAACATCCTGGGGGCTTACCATTAACCAGAAACTGAATTGGACCAGCCACATAAATGCTGTGGCTACAAGAGCAGGTCAGAGGCTGGGAATTCTGTGGCAAGTAATTCACCTCCTATTTCCCCAATGCCTGTCCACCATCTGCAAGGCACAAGTCAGGATTGTGCTGTAAAGGCCAGCTACCCGACCCAAACCCGACTGGACCCGATGACATGCGTTGGGTTCATGTTGGGTCGCACTTCCGGGTCCGGCATTTGGCCTCGGGTCCGGCCGGGTTGGACACACTCTCTCCCAAGTAAGTGACTCCACTGTTAATTTAATTTTTGGACTAGAAAGCTGGTTTTGTTACAGTTATTTTAAGCTTGTGCAGATCAGCAACAAGGTGAAAAACGGAAGATAAGTTAACTGATGGTCGGGTCGGATCAGGTGCAGGAAAAATTGGAAGGACTCGGGCCGAGTCGGGCTTGGGTTCGATGTGGTTCTGTCGGGCTCGGGTCGGGTTTTTTTTTTGCAGACCTGAGCAGGCCTTTAGTGTGATGGAATACTCTCCACTTGCCTGGATGGGTGCAGCTCCAACAACACTCACCATCCAGGACAAAGCAGCCTCCTTGATTGGCACCCCATCCATCACCTTCAACATTCACTCCCTCCACCACTGACTCACAGTGGCAGCAGTATGTAGCATATACAAGATGCACCGCAGCAACTCACCAAGGCTCCTGCAACAGCACCCTCCAAACCCGCGACCTCTTCCACCTGCAAGTTCTCCTCCAAGTCACACAACATCCTGACTTGGAACTTTATCGCCGTCTCTTGTCTGTCGCTGGGTCAAAATCCTGAAACTCCCTTCCTAACAGCACAGTGGGTGTACCTACATCCCAAAGACTGCAGTGGTTCAAGAAGGCAGCTCACCACTACCTTTTCAAGGGCAATTTGAGATGGTCAATAAATGCTGGCCTAGCCAGTGGTGCCCACATCCCCTGAACAATTAAAAAAAACTCTGGCACTAGGCTAGGAGTCAGCATCATTACCGCCCATTCCAGCTTGTTCCGATAGGGTTACAACAATTTCCAGAACTGTAATTGATTTGCAAGTGGAAATGAGCTGCTGTACAGGCCACATGCAAATCCATGTCCATCTTTAGATTTCAAGATGTTAAAATTTGATTTCATTTAAATGGCATGGAAAGTTCAGTGGGAGATGATAGTACCCTCTCTTTTAAAAGAAGGAAATAGTACAGCCATCATAAACTTCTTTCATGTTTTTCTTAAACATGTAGGGGATAATTTTGGCTTGGAGTGATAGTGTGAAACGGGGGCTATCAATTCGGGGGCTTTTTACACATCTTACTTATTTTCGTTG